>NW_022589721.1:34304203-34349561 GCF_004348235.1 Phoca vitulina
GCCCCCCCCCCCCCCCCCCCCCCCCCGCTGGATCTGGCCTGCTCAGCGCTTTCCCCCATATATAATTACAAGCCGCTATCCATCATGCGGCAGGCACGCAGCCCCAACACGCCGAAAGGGACACAGTAAGCACTTCCACTAATAGAAGCAGAACTCAAATATCACTTTGATATTTTCATTTACATTGGAATATCTTACAATAATCACGCACGGCCTCCGTGGGGGGTCCCGCCCCCGCCACCACCACCCCCACCCCCGCCTCCAGGGCTCTGGGCATCCTTCAAGGCGACCCGCTGGCTGCAGGTCAGGTCCCCAGGTCTGCCCAGCCTGGCCGGGCCCAGCCCCTGGAGGGAGAGGACATGGGGAAGGAAGGGGCCCGGGCCCCACGGTGTGAAATGGGGGAGGGGGGTGTTTGTCAGGGGCCTCGGGCTGTCCCTGCACTGACCGTGCTCCGCTTGCTCAGGCCCAGCCCCACCGCCCCGCCCACTGGGGGTCCCCAGGGAGCCCCAGCTCCGGTCTCCCCAGTCGACTGCAGGCCCACGTGGGGACGAGCAGGACGGTAATGAGGAAGGGAAGGAGCCAGTGTGCTCAGCTGCCAGGAGTCCCCAGCACAGCAGCGTGCTCGCTGTCAGACGAGGGCGACAGGAGGCAATGATGCGTCTGCGACAAGCCCGGGCTGCCAGCTCGCAGGCGGCCCTCACGCCCCAGTCCCCCAATCCCCTTCACACCGGCCTGCTTCACGCTCACCCTCGTCACCCTGGGGTGAGGCGCGCTCCAAGGAAGGCCCTGAGCAGCACGGCTGGCCCACTGCTGGGGGCTGGGTGCTGCCCGCCGCCCACCACCCACCGCGCCCCTCACCTTTGCGCCCAGTGGGCAGTAGCCTTTGAGAAAGTCCGTGCAGACCTCTGCCTTCCGGGACACGTAGACATGGCTGTAGGGACAGTTGCTGTTGCTGCAAATCCCCTTCAGGAAGTAGGAGCACACGGGCATCTGCGGAGGCGAGGGGACAGGGGTGAGGGCCAGCAGACCCCCCCGGCTCCCTTCGGCGCATGGGCCCAGTCTGCCCGCTGCTACTACGGCCCCGCCTCCTCCAGCCCTCCGTCAGGAGCCTGCACCCCACTTTACAGGCAAAACACCTGGACTTGAAGGACCTGCCTGGGGCTCCGAGGCCAGGCATGAGCCACACAGAGACCCCCCAAGGGAGAAACGGACAAACCGTGCTGGACAGCAGGATGGGGGCCATCAGGAGCCATGAGCACCTGGGCCATGCCAGGTGAGGGCTGCCCACCCCAAAGGGAGACCCCCAGTTTCCCCAGAAGGCAAGGTTGTCTGGGCAGGACACACGTGCCCTCAAACAGCCCAGGTGAAGACATCCCTGCAGGATGGCTGAGCTCCACGTGTGCCGTCACCTGCTCTGAGACTGCCCGGTTTCCAGGCAGCAGGACCACAGTGGACAGGCCAGGAGGGGTCGGTGTCTGGAGCAGGGGCTGGGGGGTAAGGGGGAGACAGAGCATGGGGGCTCTAGGTAGGGCACAGCCTACAGGGCCCGGAAATTCAGCCGATTTCCCAGCTGCCTGGACACCTGGCAGTGTCCATGGGCTGGTGACCTGATTCTACCCAGGGAAGCCTAGGGATGGACCATGGGTAGGCAGGGAGATGCCCTGGAGCAGCCCAGGGCCGCACTGACCCCAGGCTGGCACTGTGAACACCTGGCTCCAGTGCCCTGGCCGCCAGCAGGTGGGCCCAGGGAAGACCTGGGGGGGAAGAAGGGGTACAGGGAGCGGGCGGCCTGGGCAGGGCTATGCAGCACAGCAGTCCCTGGCCCCTAGACTGGGAGACAGAGAGAAACGCAGCCCACTTTCTCCCTGTTGGAAGAAGCTGAGGCCTGAGGGCCAGCAAGGAGGGGTCTCTGATCTTGCCCACCCTGACCTCTGCAGTTGCCATTTTGCCAGGCGACTCCTCTCTGGGGCCCCTCCCTGGTCAGCCCCCTGGGGGCCTCCCACCTTCCCCAGGCCTGTTACCCCTGCAGGAGCTTCTCTGGGAGCTGGCCTCTCCCGCTCTCTCCTCTGTCAGACCCACCCTTCACGCACCCCACTGCAGCCCCTGGTCCCTGGGTGGGTCTACACTGGCGGGCACCCCAGGGCTCAGCTCCTCACACCTCCACACTGAGCCCCAGCCAGCCTGCCAGGGGCCCCATGCAGGGGCTTCCAGGGCAGGGCAGAGGGGAGGCCAGGGCGGGAATGAGGGAGAAAGCAAAGAAACAAAGGGTGATTTAACGTGCAAGAGTTTATTTTTAATTGTCTTTTAACTGCAGCACACAGGGGAGAAGGGCTGGCCCGTCTGGGGCGGGCGCAGTACGGCTGCAAACAATTCCCTTAATGTGGCTTTTGATATAGAGCCCAAATTAGCTCTAATAAAAAGGGGTAATAAAGCCAACTCTTACACCAAACGGAACTCCTCCTAGCTGTCAGCACGGCCCGTTATCGAGAGGGAACTGCATTCTCATTTCAATTAACCTTGTTTGCACCCACCACGTCCACACAAATAACAATAACATTAACTCAGGGCGCGCGTGCGGGCGTCCACATTAGACAGCTCAGAACGTGCACCAGCTTTGGAGCTGGAGCTAATGAACCCGAAACTCGACGTGAATTTCCAAATTGCTCACAACAGAGTTTCGAAGCTCTATTAGGGAGAAAAATGCTGATTCTCTTCAAGTTCCTCAAGGGGAAAAGCTGTTGTAGCGGCAGCCTTGGCCCGATCCCGCCTCCCCTAACCTTGCCGCGCCCCAGAGTGGGGGGCGGGTGGCAGGCGGCCCAGCCCGCCCAAGCCCTCACCTCCAGGTTCCCGGCATGCTGATGCCCGGGCCCCAGCGCCGCCCCGGCTCTGCCCCCGTGGTGGGCGCCCATGTGAGGGGGTCCCCCGTGCCCACAGTGGCCGAGGGCAGGGGCCTGCGAGACAGGGGCCCTGTGGCGCGCCCACCTGTCCTCCGCTGCCCTTCCAGCGCACCTGCCCCACCCCGCCGCCCCTGGGCACGGGGCAGGGGTGGTCACACAGCCAGCCCGCCCCCCCACCCCCTGGCCGGGGGAGAACCGGGGGGCGGGGCCTGCAGGGAGGCCAGGTGCCTGGGGGAGCTCACCTTCTCCTTGGACACGTGGTGGGAGAAGGGGCACGTCCCATCTGTCTTCTTGCACGTGCCCCGGAGAAACCTGTGCAAAGGAGGGAAGAGGGTCGGAGGCGCCAGGGACAGGACGCCCGCGCGACCCCCTGCAGCCCCCGCCCCCCAGCCCCCGAGGCCCGGCAGGGTGAAGGGCACCTGGTGCACACGGCCACCTTGTCGGGGTCGTGGATGTAGGGACAGTGCTGGCCGTGGTTGCACCTGCCGAAGCGGTTGTAGTACATGCAGTACTCCTGCTGCTGCTTCCGCCGCCGCTGCCTCGCCTGCCGGACAATGGCCAGGCTGCGCTGGACGGCCCGGCTGTGGACGGGGGTGGACGTTCGTGAGCCTGAGGGACCCCCTCCGCCCTGCCCCGCCCCGCCAACCCGTGAGCCCCAGGCCCAACCCTGAGGGACGTACCTGGCCAGGGAGCGGCTGCAGCTGCTGGTAGGGTCCACGCGGCCTGTGGGGAGAGGCCGCGTCACGCCAGGCCCCCAGGCCCCCAGGCCCCCAAGCCCCCAGGCCCACAAGCCCCCAGGCCCCAGGCCCCAGGCCCACAAGCCCCCAGGCCCCAGGCCCACAAGGCCCCAGGCCCATAAGACCCCAGGCCCCCAGGCCCCCAGGCCCACAAGCCCCCAGGCCCCAGGCCCATAAGCCCCCAGGCCCCCAGGCCCCCAGGCCCCCAAGCCCCCAGGCCCTCCTGCTGCCCAGCAAGCTGCTCCGCGCAGCCCTGTCAGGGTTCCCGCTCTTGGTGCAAGCACTGCTGTCCCCTAAGGGAAACCCCCTGCCCTCCCTTCGGGCTGGGCTGCATACCCTGCTGGGACCCTGCTGGACCCCCACCCGGTGCAGGGCAGCGGCCCGTGCAGGGACCAGATCTGGCAGTTGGCTGGCAGCCTCGCCTCAACGCAGGTGGTCCCGGGACCGGCAGGTGGGAGGGGGGCCTCCCTGCTACCTCCCTCTGCCGGGAGCAGGGCCCAGGGATGTGGGACCTGAGTGGGGTCCGGGAATGCCCCCTGGCTTCGTCGTAGCCAGTAATGGCTCTTCTGTATTGACAGGGTTATTCAACAGAAGCATCAGAGCGAGTACACGGCTGCAAAGCCTGAGGTCCTTGCCCCCAGGCCCCACAGGGACCTCCACAGGCCCCGGACGAGCACATCTGGCTCTGAGGCCCTCATTGGCCACGGCAGATACCCATTCCTCAAAACCCTAAGCACGAAGACCAAGCAGGTCCTCTGTGAGGTCACTGACTGTGGCCCAAAGGGGAGCTGTTCATGAAATGGACAGTGCTCACAAGAAGGGAACAGGTGACAGGATGCCCACAGCCAGGGCAGTTGGTGTTGGGGGGGGGGCTAGGGCAGCAGGGGACAAGGGGCAAGTGGGCAATGCTTGTCCTGCGTGAGAAAGGGGAGGGAGTCCAGACGAACGTACACCCTCCTGCGTCCCTTTTAGGCACGAGGTCACCGCCCCCCAGAGCCAGGGTGGGCAGGTCGGGGCCAGAGGCTGCTCAGACGGCCATGGAGGCCCACGGTTCCTCTCTCTCTCTCTCTCTCTCACACATACACACACATGAACCTTCTCAGACCAGATTCAATTTCCCACAGGCAGCTGCTGAAATGGATCTGCTGGTAAGCGGCAGAAGTGACATCACTCAGAAATTCTAGGGACCTGAGGCGATGACAAAGCATCCCAGGCTTACAAAGGGATGTCCCCAAGCTGCCTGGCCCTGAGCCGCCCCCATCGGAGCTGCATGGGAGGCCCGGGCAGGTGGCCCTCCGGCCACCTGGAGGCCCCTCCCTCGACCTCCCCAGGACGACCTTTGCCAGGACCCAGGCAGCTCGGTCCCCTCTCCTGAGTTCCAGACCTGGTCACACAAGCATTCTGACACTTTATGCAGCCTGTCCACGTCCAAGCTCCCCCGTGCCCCCCAGGCTGACCTTCAGGCACTCTTCTCCACATCGAGCCTACTGCAGAGTCCCTCTCCGAGCCCTCGGGCCAGTGTCTGCCCCTCTGAGCCTCAGTGTCCTCAAGCTGAGAAGGGGTGGCTCCAGGGCTGAGCAGCGAGACCCCCAGTGGGAAGGAGGTGCCCCGCCCGGCGGCCATGGCCCAGGCGACCGAGACACAAACGGGGCTGGTTTTGGTGCAGGGCTGGGGGGTGGGCCAGGGAGGAGCTGGGCAGGGCGGCGGCGTCCTGGCTCCCAAGCTGGGGACACTGACCGGGGGTCCACGTCAGAGGCCGGTCCAGGTGGCACGTGGTGCCGCACACCCGCCAGCCCGGGGTTGACGGAGTGTCACCGGATCGCGGCCCGTGAGCACGGCTTCCCGGCTGTCACCAGGGCTGCCGGTGCCGCTGTGGCGCCATCTGCTCCCACCAGGGCCCGCTGTCAACATGTGTCTGCCTGTCAGACTTGGGCCCCAGGCCTGGCCTCTGAGGGGGCGGGGCGGGTTCACTCCCCTCGCCGCCCCCCCACCGTTTGCTCTTAAAAAATGCCAGTGTGGGGCTCGCAGTGGGAGGCAGCGTTCGGCTGCTGTGCAGTGTTAAAAAATGCACATAAAGTAGCTGGCTGGAAAAGAGGCCGCGAGGTGCTGCGGAGTGCGACAGGGTTCAGCTGAAAACCCTCGGCAGCCACCGAGCGGGAGGCGCCAGCCTTCAGAGAGCTCCCGCTACCGGGGATCTTCCCAAAATAGACACCGTGAGCTTGGCTCGGGCGGCCCCACCCCGCCCCACCAGTCCCCGCCAGGGAGCGCCTCACCCTCCCCAGGCCGGGGAGCCCCAGTCAGGGGCTCTGGGGTCAGAAGGAGCAGCTGGGCAGGTCTGCAGCCCCACGGCGCCCCAGCGGGACGCACCCCTCCCAGGAAATCATGGCCCTGGGCAGAGGGAGCCCCAGGAAGAGGCTTCGGGAAGGGAGGAAGGCAGCAGGGCGGGGCCTTGAGTGTGCGGTTCGGGGGCCCTCTCTCGCGTCCTCTCATGCTGTTCCGTGTGACTTCCCAGCACACAGGGTGGGGTCAGCAGGTCACAGACGAGGAGACGAGGCACAGGGACCCATGACCTGCTGACGGGTGTGCCATGGCCAATGAGTAGCAGGGACCACAAATCCGCCCCACTCCGGGGCCTGGGGGCCAGGCCTGTAGCCCGGGCTGGGGGAGGTGGTTCTGGCAGATGGACTTGGGGCTTCTGCTCCACGGTAGGGACCGCGACAGACGCCTGGTCCCGTGGAACATGTGTCACAGCCCATACCTGGGTGCACACAGGGAGAGGTCGCAGGGCCGGGGAGGAGGGTGGGGACGAGGCTCTGCACTTCTCTCCCTGCCACCCACCTCCCCATGGCTCGGATACCCCAACACAGGGGCTGACACTGTCCCAGAGAAGCCCAGCAGCCAGGAGGAAGAGCCAGGAGGAAGAGCCAGGAGGAGAGGAGGTGAGCCCCCGCCCCCGAGGAGGGTCTGGCTGTACTTTCCTGCTGAAGTCAAAGTTCTGCTGACACCAAAGGAGAAAATTTATTCCTTTAATAATTATTCATCTAAGGAGGCCGCTGGTCAGTGGGCATTCCCGCAGCTGGGAACACCCCACCTTCCTCATAGCAAGGAGTAGGGCACCCTTATGCGGGTCTGGGAAGCTGGATCTGGAGGTGGGGGGTGGTCTCTGGCTCTGGCTCTGCCTCATACCTGGGACAGGCCACCCAACGGTCCTTGTTCCCAATCCCACCTACCTGCCCCAGCCTGCCCTGAAGTTGGGAGGGCTGAGCCCCAGGACTGCCCCCTAGCAGCGACGAGGAGTGGGGCCTCCTGGGAACCCGCCTGGCCCTGGAGGCCTCTGTCCTCCCTGTACTGCCCGAGGCCAGGAGGCTGGGGGAGGTGGGGCTGGAGGCGGCGGGGGCGGGGGGGGGGGGGGCAGCGTGCACAGCGCCGCACTTGATAGAAGGGGGAAGGCGCCACTGCGTGGAGGTCAGCACCTGCAGGGGAGCGGGCTTGGCAAGGTGTCCTCCCCAGTGAGACGTGGGACAGCTGCCTGCTCAGGTGCGGTGAGGCCTGTGCTGCGGAGGGGGGACGGAGCGCCCCACAGCCCCTAACGCTGGCCCCTTTCTCCGCCGGCTTTACTGCCCCAAGGCGGCAGCAGCAGCCTGGGCTCTCCCAGGAGCTCGGGCTCTCCTCTCTCGTACCCTCCCCTCGAGCAGCTGCCAAGCAGTTTGCACCCGCCTCTTCCTCTCTGTCTTGGGGTGCCTCTCCTCCCACCATGGACTTAAAGGGCCAGGTGGTAGGTATACCCCAAAGGTCCATCCAGCCCACCGGAGACCAGGGTCCATGCGGAGGGGCCCCCGTGCAGCCCAGGACATATGAGCAGCAGGGTCCCGGCAAGGGCCAGGGTGGCCCCAAACCATAATCCACTTCTGGGTCCCTGCATGTGGACAGTGTGAGTGCCAGGACGGCCAATGACATCTGGCCAGGCCAGGGAGGAGTCCCTCAGACCTGATACAAATAAGCAGCACACAGCAGGCTGGGGCGGACAGGATGGCAGGGTGCTCGAGGGGGTGTGGCCCGGCGACATGCTTGGCTGAGGAAATGTCAGCAGAATGGGCGCCCCCCCAGTAAGCTTCATCCAGCTCCCAAAGGAGGACAGCAGGGAACAGAGCCTGGGTCCTGCCTGCTGGGTCGGCTGTGGGGTCAGGGTGACAGTCGGGGGCAGAAAGGATGATAGATCGGAAAGGCCAGCCAGGGCCTTTCACTAAGGAGGCCCAGGGGGAGGCTGGGGCCAGCGGGTGTGACCCAGAGAGAAGCCTCACCCATCGGGGCCGGCAGAACATCACTTCGCAGAGAGGCTGCCCAGAGGCCCTCCATGGCTCCACCCACTCCACAACCAGCCAGCCTAGGGACTGCTCGGCGGACAGCCCTGCGTGGGGCCTCACGGACCGTGAACACCGATGCCGGGGGCCCACTGAGCCGTGGGGGTCAGAGGCTCAGAGTGGGGGGAGAGCTGAGTCTCACGCAGGCCCCGTGAGGAGGCCCAGCCAATGCTCTGGACCTGCTCCTCCACTGGCAAGCTAGCTGAGGCCAAGGCAGAAAGGCCCTTGGATCACACAGCCTAATCCCTCGAGAAAGGGATGGGGAAAATGAGGCGCAGAGGCAGAGCACAGCCATGGCCTTCGGGCCCCCTAGTGCCTCTCCTAGGGAGCCCCGTACACCCCGTCTGGAAAAAGGCAGCCAGGCACCCATGCCTCCCTCCCCACAGTTCCACAGACAGAGGCCCTGGGGACACAGCTGGGCAAGAGCTTCCGGGAAGGGGCCCCCCAACCTACAGAAGGCCCCAGCGCCCCGCCCCTTCTCCCCCCTGCCCCTCTGGGTGGGCGGGGCGGGGCTGGGAGCAGCTGGGCCTCTGCAGTCCCCATACCGCCTGCAACCTCACCCTTTTTTTCCTAACAGAAAAGGATGGGGGTAAAATTGGACTGAAACCAAAATATTTTCTAGTTAATTTGTATAATAAGCGAATCCAAAGCATTTCCTTCTCCTCGGCCCGTTTCCCCAGGCCGCGGGGGCGCGCGAGGGGGCGGCGGCTGCCTCCAGACACAGCTGGGAGGCATTGCCGATGAGATTAGGGGGTGCCGCGGCCCCAGGTGTTCACTTGCCAGGGCCGTGTTTACCATACCTGGCTCATCTCCTTTGTCCAGGAGCAAAACACGGAAAATCAGGGCCTGCTCAGCCAAGCGAGAGGCAGTGCGCTCAGGGGTGGGGGGGCCTTCCCCGGGGACACAGAGGCTGCAAGGCCTCCCCCTCGGTGCCCTGCCTGCTCCAGCTGCCCGTCAGCTTCGACGGGGACAGCCACGGAGGCTCCGTAAGCTGCGAACAGGAACACGGACTCCCCTCCTGGCATGGGCCCCTTTGGGAAGCACTCACTTGCATCTGCTCCATGGGAGCCCCAGGCCTGCCTGCCTCGGTCACCGGCTAGCCTCCCCCCCCCCACCGCCCCGCCCATCACTGACAACCCAGGCCGGGGAGTTAGGGGCCCACCCTCACCTGTGCGCAGGAGGGGCCTGCTGCCGCTGTCGCCAGGCCGGCCGTAGGTCTTAGAGAGCTTGTTGGCCGACACCTTGTACAGGACGCCCCCGATGCAGCGGTAGCCTTTATTCCGCCACCGAGAAGAGCTGGGCTGGGCCTTCCCAGCCCCGACAGCGGGGCGCAGGCGGTTCAACACCAGAGACCTGCGGAGACAGGGCAACTCCGGTGTGTCCAGCCCCACGGGCCCACAGTCTGTCCTCCTCCACACCCCTGCAGGCCTCAACCCCACTAGCCGGACTGAAAGGGCACGGGTGGGGGACAAGCCTCCCCCTTCCAGCACGTACACCCCTGGGATGAGACTGTCCGGGCCCCGGCCTTCTGGCAGGGCGTCTGGAGGGAGCTCCAGTGCACGGGCAAGTCCCCTGAGGGTCCACACCGTGGCTGGTGGTCATCACCACTGCCCGGGAACATCTTCCCCCAGATGCTGCCCCAGCGCACGCCACCCAGGCCTTTGGGTCAGCAGGCTCTACTCCTGTCCCCTCTGTTCACCACACAGGAGCCCAGCATGCAGAGTAGGAGGGGACGGCCTCACAGACCCCCATGCGGGCAAGCTGTCTGGGGGAAAGACTGGAGGTGCCTTAAAGTCCTGGGCTGGAGGAGGCCTGGGACAGCCTTTGGGGTTAGCTGAGTGGATGATCCAGGCCGGGAAGGCAGACCTGGGCCTGGATGGCCCCAGTGGCCACTTGCCCACTCCCTCCCTCCAGATTCTCCTCCGACCAGCTCCTGGGCCCCATCCTGGCCAGACCAGAGTGGGTCAGGAGGAGGCCCCCGATGCCCCCACTTCAAGAGACGTCCCCCTGCAGACAGCACGGCTGCGGGCCCCAGACCAGCACCAACTGGGGGCCTGCAGCTGTCCCGGCTGACCCACTCCCCCCAGCTGTCACATGGGCAGGCTGCCACCGAAATGAGGGGACAAGGCCCTCCCACTCAGGGCGGCTGGCATGGAGACTAGCCAGCTTCATGACTCCAGAAGGGCGTGGGGCCTTTCCCCCTCAGGACGCATTTCAGCAGTAATTTGTTTATGCAAATTGACCTTAATTCCGTATTAGCTCAGACTCTGGCCGTAATGTTATTACCACCGAGTGTGCACACTGCACCCCACCGGCAAATCTGGGCCTGAGTGCTGGTGCCTCCAAGCAGCAGGAGGGGCAGGGCGTGAGGAGAGCAGTCCTTACGGCAGGGACCACCACCGGCCGCGGGGACCTGGCTGAAGCAGGGTTCTCCCCACGGCCCTGCAGCCCCCTCCCCCAGGGAGCACACAGACCCCCATCTCCGTCTGGGGCAGCAGCAGACTCTGGCCTGGGCACCCAGGGACAGGGCAGGCCTCGGGGCATCCTGGCACATAGGCTGCTGGAGGCGGGGGGCCACCCACAATGGACTCGCCCGGAGCTGAGTGCTAGGGCTCGAGCAGCCCCGCTCTGGGGTGCAGTTGCCACCCCAACCACTTGGCCCCGAGGCCCCCTCGGCCTTCGTCTCTCTGCAAGTTGGGGGTGACTCTTGCCAGCGCAAGCCTCTGAGGGCACGCTAGAGACTGTGCGTGAGTGAGCCGGGTGCTCAGGGGACCCAAAGCTGCGGTGTAAGGACAAAGGCCAGGCGGGGAGTGCCGAGGACGACGCCACAGCCCAACAGCACTTAACCCAGTTTCCCTTAATTAAACTTCAAGTTCACAAACACCAATCTTGGGGAAAAGTCCTGCCAAGGGGCCCCGGCCGGCCTGGCTCATGCTATCTGCGCCCTACAGACTCCAGCTGTCCCCACACAGGGCGCATCTTGGCAGGAAGAGGGTGGGGTGGGCAGCGATCCTCTGGGGGCAGACAGACTTCCAGATTTTCCCCAGACCCTGGTCCCAGGGCATCTATGTGTCCGGTGAGCACCTGCCTTGTCCCCTTGGCTCACTCAGAGGCCAGGCCAAAGTATGAGGAGGGTGGGGCCAGGCGGGGTCATCTTCTGTGCCGGCCCTGCTGCAGAACCCTGTGAGCCCCCTGCGGGGACTGTGGTCACTGTCCACAGGGCACAGCTTGGCCTGAGTCCTAATCCCCACAGCTGAGAGCTGAGCCTAGGGCTGGGGGCCACCACAGCTTGCTCAGCCAGAGGGCAACAGGCCCCCTACAGCCCCAGCCCCATGGTGTCCAGAGCCCTCAGCGGTCTCCCCACCGACAAGGCAGCTGCCCCTTCATATGCCCACTTGGGCCAGGGCCAGCCCTGGGCAGCCTCCACTCCTGCAACCCTGGGAAGTTGAGTGACCGTGCCTATAAGACACTCATCCCTCAGGACCAGACCCCAGACCTCCCAACAGGCCCTGCAGCGAGATGATGCAGCAGCCGCTTACAGGGCCAAGGACACCACTCTTAGCTGCCTCTTCCCTTGGGGCACGGACCCTCCCCTCCTGGGCCACCACCCCTACCCACCCCCCATCCACACCCAGGACACCACAAAGCACGAGGACAGGTGGGCAACCAGACCTGTGCCCCACCTACCCACCTGGGCCCAGCATCTCAGGACCCCACATCCCCAGAAACCCAGCCCTTCGAGGGGTGAGGAAGCTTACTTGTGGGCATGTGCCCCTGGCTGAGGCCAGACAGGGACAGACCACCACTCCCAGGGGCAGCCACAGAGGTGAAGCTGCAGAAAGAGGTGGCCAGGCCCAGACAGGGACCTGCGGAGGTGGAGGACAGCAGGATCTTGGTTCAGAAGGAGCTAGAAGCTTCAGGACAGATTATGTTCCAGCCCCGAGGGTGGTCCCATCCAGGCCCATCCCACAGCTCCGTGCACCGAGGAGCCTCAGTCTGGGGCTGTTACCAGCTCACCCTGAAGAGCGAGCCCCGGGGACGCCCTCCTGGCTCCCAGGCTAGGCACTAGGGCCAGACATACCCAACGCCCTCCTTCAGAGAAGTCCCTTTCATGATTTATTTTTTTGGCTAAGAGGCGCATCTCAGGTGACATCTCTTTCCCTGCACCTTGTTGATTATTCCCACAGTTATTTTTGTGGATGAACAGGACTCACAGATCTGTTCTCTTCTCCCACCAAAAACCATACCCCTGGGTTTTAAGGCAATTACAGGACGATGGTCGGCCACCGGGGAGGGGATGGGGGCAGTTCGGAGGCCTAGCAGCTCTTCTCACGCCTGGCCCAGCGTTTGCGGCCCATGCACACGCACCTGCCTGAGGGACCCCGCGTGCCCGAGGGTGTGGGGCTGTGGACCCCGGTGGTGCCGCGGGGCTATCTGGAGGAGGTGGATGTACCCACAGAACTTGGGCAGGGCGGGCCAGGGCTGCAGAAGGGCCCACCTGCCCAGCCCGCAGCGGCACAGGCCTCCTCTGCCCTTCCCTCACCCCTGCCGGGCCCGCTCGCTGACTCGGGACTTGGGCCGGGCGGGCGCCGGGCTGGCAAGGGGCCGCCTTGTAGCTTTTCGTTGCCGTGGGTGTCACAGAGCTTCGGTCAATTGTTCCCTAATGGAGAGGACAGGCTCTGGAAACCAACTGTATTGAGAAGAGGGGATAAAATTAATGAGATAATAGCCGGGCCAAGGACCCGGAGAACGCTCCTGCCCTCGCGGCGAGGGCCCTGTAATTCCTTTTCTACAACGGGAGCCTCAGATCTAAAGGCTTCTCCCATCCGGCCGGCAGGCCCACGCCGCCAGGAAATTTCATTAACGCTGGAAAATAGGAAAGGTATTAAGCGTGGATAATGAAGGCCAGGGAGGGAACCGTGCCTTAAGATAGTCCTCTTTCTCGCCTTTGTAATGGGAGGCATGAACTTTCCCTTCAAATCCATTTCTAATCCATTTGAAATACTACAGCAAATTATCTTTCCTTCAGCCCGAAAGCGGCCAGCCAATTTACTCCGAATAGAAGTGACAATGCCCCAGGATTTATCACCATAACCTTGACTACACCAGGGTGAGGGCTGGGCCCCCCACCCCCCAGGGGGGCACGAAGAACGAGTGGGGGGAGATAACGTTTTCAATGAATAGCAGTGGTAATGGGGAGACAGACACGCACACCACAAAAGTAGGTATAAAAAGAAAAGCTGTCCACGTGTCTGGGGCCTGGGGTTGGGGGGCAGCTGGCAAGTCCCAGCCCAAGGCTGGTGAGGCCGGCGAGGTGCCCTGCCGTGTCCGGATGCCCAGGAGGAGGGGACGCCAGGGTCTGGGCAAGACCGAGGGAGGCTTTCCCTGGGAAGCCAGGGATGAGTGTGGTGTGTGCCCTCCTCGGCCTGCAGGCTCTGCTCACCCAGTCTGCCGGGGCTCCCCCGCCCCCCAAGGGCTGGGAGGGCCGGCCCTGCACACCCACACTCCTTCCCCCGTGAGTGTCCCATGGCCACTTCCCACGGCAGGTCCACATAGCCCCTAACACTGTACACAGGGTGCCCCCGCCCACTAGGTCTGCTTCTTAGGCTGCAGGGTGAGACGGGCCCAGCCCAGGTGCCGTCGGCTACACAGCCTGGTAGCCAGGGGCATGGGTGTGCATGTGAGGACAGGCAGATCAGCTCCCAACGGTGCACACGTGAGCACAAGCACCCAGCCCACCCTGGTCACAGGAGCTGACAAACACAAGCCCCTCCTGAGGCCCCACAGTGGATGCTGCACTCTGCACCCCAGACCCGAGGGTGAGGACAGGCAGCCTGCCTGGGCCACGTCCGGTGAAGGCCCAGGGAGTGGTTCACTCCTGACCGAGAGCAGACTCAGGCGCGAGTGGACGAGGGGCAAGGGAGGTGGCCCCAACCTCTGGGAGGCCCTGGATGGGGTAAGTCCCAAACTGGGAGCTGTGCCCAGATGCCCAGGCCTCCTCACCAGGTCCAAGGGCACCTTTAAACACCACCTCAGGCCACCCTGCACAGCCCCACTGGAGCCGAGCGGACCCCAGCCCCCACTCAGACTCGCTCAGTCCTCAGGTTTCCTGAAGAAACAGCACAGTGTACATGGGCCTAAGGCAGCCAGCCCATCCCAAGCCACGTGGACCCAGACAGGATGGGACAGACCTGCCTCCCGGGGACAGGGCCAGGGCAAGGGGCCACACGAAGGCTGGGCACAGATCTGTGTGCAGGACCAGAGGACCTGAGCCCAGACAAGAAGTCACTGGCGGGAACTTGCCAGGCACACAGAGGCGTTTTTGCTGGTGGGTCCTTCCCAACCCCCTCAGGGAGGGCTCTTGGACCCCGGATGTCCCTACAGTCTGCTCCCCACCTTTCACACAGACCCCTCCCCTCCCTGGGACCCCTCAGCCAGCCAGTGACTGCAGTCACCAAGGGAACCTACCTCACCTAAGCTGGCCCCTCTCTTGCTCCCAGATGCAGGCTGGGCGGTCCCCACCCTGATTTACAGCTCCCTCGGGGGGTCCCTGCACTCCCAGCCCACCAGCTAGTTTGAAAACAGCGTGTTTGATCAAGTTCTGTCCCCACTCCCCACTGTGGGGAGTCTGTCAAGAGACCCTGCAGGCTGGGCTATCAGGCCCTCATGGGCCACTGTCCCCACACGCCCCCCACCAGTCAGGACTCCAGCCACACTGGACAGTTCTGCTTCCCGGAAAGCCCTGTGGAGTGTGTGAGCGTGGTGTGTGCCCTGCTCAGCCTCGCGTGGGCCTCTGCACATGCATACCCTACGCCTGTTATTGGGGTCACCTCTGAGACCAAGCTCAGACGTCAGGTCCTCAGGAAGCCTTCCCTGACCCCCCGACAGCTCGCTGTCATGGGCCCCCGGCCCGGCACCGTGTAGTAACGCACCCTGGAGCTCCTGGGGCAGCTCACTGCGGTGCCCCTGACCCGGGAGCACGTCGGTGTGGGGAGCTCTGTCAATCTGTGCCGGGAGAATGGCAGCAGGAGGGAGGGGCTGCATGCTGCCTGGGATCCCACACGCTGTGGTCCTCTCGGGGTTCAGGTCAGGTGAGAGATGCAGAGAGGACACACAGGACGGGCAGGGAGACCAGGCAGCAGGGAGACCAGGCAGCAGGGGCTCCCTGGGAACAAAGGGGCCTGAACGCACAGCTGGTGCTGCTGGGGGAAGCACCCAGGAGCCCGGACCCTTGGAAAGACCCTCGGGCGTGAGCATGGTGGGTGGGTGGACTGAGGCCGGGAGGCTGCGGCCACTGTCCAGGGCTGGGCAGGCGGAGGTGGGGGAGGCGGAAGGCCAAGGTCGTGGGTTGCTAGCAGAGGGGCTCAGCCAGGCTCCTGGCCAGAGCTCGACCCCTGACCCCCGCTGGCTGGGGCAGGGTCAGTGCGAGGCCAAGGAGCCGGCAGCCTCTCGGTCAGGCCATCCAGCCTGTGGTGACCGTGCAGACGGTGGGCAGGCTGGCTGGGGAGCAGAGAAAACAAGCGGGGAAGCATTTTTCAGGAAATGGAGCACGGTTCTGCGAAGCTCCGAGGCGAGCAGGGAGTGCGCCGTCAGCAGAAGCCGAGTGCCCGGGGGAGGCGGCTCGGCACAGCGAATCCCAAGTAGGTCAGGCCCAGCCACCACCGTGACAGGCTGCAAAGTGCTTAAGTGGGCTTTCCACGGAAACGCTGACGGGCGCCGCCTCAGCGCAGCTCAGCCGGGAGGGTGCGAGTGTGCCCCCACACGAGCGCAAGGGGCCCGGCCCCCCAGCCTGTGCGCGCTCTGCCCCCAGAGCAGGACCCAGCTTGGAGCCAGTGCAGGGGTGGGGAGCTGGCGATGCTGGGCAGTCTGCGGGGAGAGCTCTGGGGGGGGGGGGGCCCACGCAGGACCAGCAGGGAGGGAGAGGAGAGGATGGGATGGCCAAAGTGCAGGCCTAAGGTAAGGGTCTCAGAAACAGGGCTCAGCGGCCAGGGACCTAGCGGACGGCACAGGTCTCACGATGACTGTGGCTACCTGCCCTCCTCAGGCCCTCCCGAATCGGCCCACGGCCAGCTCCAGGGGCCGCCAAGCCCCCAATGAGTCAGGGCTGGGGCTCAGCCCAGCTGGGGCCGTACACCCGGCAGCTGGCCCTGGGTGCTGACCTCCCCATTTGTACTCAGGCCACCCTGGTGCAGGGGCAGGCCCACGGCCCAGCCTTCCAGGGGCCATCTTGCAGCAGATGGGGGCTACACGCCTGGGTGGGAGCTGAGGCCTGGGGGGCTGTGTGACCTGGGGGTGGGCTTGCGGCAGGGACAGGATGCGCCTGGAGAGGGGCTGGCCCACAGCGGAGGCTGAGCACCTGACCGTGGCCCTGGGGGGGAGGGGGACAGGGGCTGGGGGGAGGCCGACTCCCATGGCTCCTGGGCCGACCTGGAGGGTCACCTGGAGGGTCACCTGGGGGCTTCAGCACTAAGGCTGCTGCTGCGTCCTGAGAGGCCCCCCGTCCCACGGCTCCCCAAGAATGAGCAGAATTGACTCAGGGCGCCCCTGACCGGCCAGCATGCTGGCGGGCAACACTAACTCTGCTATCCCCATTACAAATGCCGCGGCTCCATTATGAGGGGCTGGGACTGTTTTATGTGCTCACATCTATTCAATTGGTATTTCGATCAATGGATGCATTACAAGCTTTCCCTTTAAGAGCCTAATAAACAACAAGATGGAAAGTAAAATTCTCCATAAAATGACACTTTTAAAAATCCATTTCAGCTGCAGCTATTGGTGTTCTCTGTGTTAGCTGCAAAAAACACGTATTACCGGGCCTCAGCGGCCCCACTGTGCAGTCCCGAGTCCAGCTCGCAGGGGGCGGAGGGCAGGTGCTCAGGCTGGGCGGCCCGGGGCAGGGCCCTCCATCCCTTGTGCTCAGGTATCACCCTCTGGTCTGGGTTGTCAGCCCAGGACTGCCTTGGCCCATGACAGCTGGTGAGGGGCAGGGCTGGCCCTTCCTCTGTTCCCTTGCCCATCCCCCATGTCTCTCTCTCCACCTGCTCCTTCTCTGTCTCCCCTCTCTCCCTTCCTGTTTCTCTTGCCGCCCTCCCCCCCAGCCTGCCCCCTTCACCCTGTTCACTGTACACGTCGAGTCCTGGCTGACTATTCCTCCAGCCTTGAAATGGCCCTTGTCCCCAGAACTCCATGTGAGGGAGGAGCCAAAAGAGGAGCACAACTCAGGCTGCAGGACAACCGTTGTAGCTCCTGCCTAGGATTCTCTGGGAAGATGTGGGAGGGCAAGACCCCACCTGGCTCATGGCTCCTTGGTTGACAGCCCCCAAGGAAGCCTGTGTAAGCCACCTGGCCCATCTTGTCCACCACCCTCCCGAAAACAGCCCAGGACTGAGGGCACCCACAGGGACATTCAAACCAGGCTGAACCTCCACCCTCCCTCCACATCCCCCCAAGCCCCCAGACCCAGAGCTCTGTACATCTGAACCCTGGGGTCACTTCCCCAGGCTCCCTCCTCAAAGCTGGACCTGCCAAGATGGCCTCCACCTCCAGCCTGTGTCCCTGGCAAGAGCTGGGCTGGGCTGGGCCTCCTCACCACCCCTGCTGCCTGCACACTGTCCACACAGTGAGCCCTTTCCTGTGCCCTCCCTGCAGGAGACTCTGGTGTCTGTGGTCTGACCCGCACCAGCAGGGACGCAGGGACCTAGGCCAGAGAGTGCCCCGGCTGAGCCCTGGCAGCCGACACCTGCCACCCTCCCCTGAGGGACAGGTCTTATCAGGGCCCCGGGCGTCCTGGCCTCTGGCAGCGGGTGCCTCACCCTCCCTCACAAGGCCTCCTCTTGCCTGCGTGGTGACCCATCTCAGGTCCTCCACCCTCACACTCTGTGCTCCAAGCTGAGGTGCCGGCCCAGGCCCGGCCCCAGCGTGCCACCAGCCCTCCCTCTCTGTTCCGGGGCGGAGGGCCCTAGCGGCCTGCACCCCCCTCTCCAGCTCCACCTGTGCAGCGCCCCTCACTTCCAGCACCACGGCCTCCTTCTGCCTACAAGAGCATGCCCTCCTCACCCCCGGAATCCCACAGGAGTCACCCCTGCCCCTCTGGTGACCCCCACGCACGTGTCAGGAAGGGGCCCTCGCGTCTGGACACAGCCAAGTGGAGGGTCGCAGGAGGGCAGCTCACACCATGGGCATGTGACAAAGTGAAAACATAACAGACCCACACAGAACGCCGCGAGCCCTGGCCGTCAGGGACCCCATGTGTCAGTGCCACCTAAGGAGACTCATGAAGTGAGGGGAGGGAAGAGCCAGGTGGCCCCCGTCGCCACCGTGCAGCCCGGCCCCCCTGGAAAGGGGCTGGTGTCCTCAGTGAGCCATGCACACAGCACACAAACATCGGGGAAAGGCCCACGAGCTCAACAGTGAAAGCTCGCGAGTCAGAACGTGAACAGGTAGCTAACTGCGAGGTGAAGAAACAGCAGAGTCAACAGCCTCCCAAGACCCCAGCGACACCCGGCCAGGACGCACGAAGGAAACCAGCATGCACTTCCACACTGAGGGAACCCGGCAGCCGGCCCATGCAGCACGGAGAACAGGAGGGACGTGCGACCGGCCGGCTGGGCCAGGCCCCCCTGCAGCAGGCGGGGTAGAAGAGTAAGATTCAATTCGGCTGGTTTGGAGGCTGATCAGCTGGGGAAGGCTGGAAAACTAAGCCAGGGTTTCTAACATTCATCTGGGAGAACAAATCCTCAGGAGAGACGAAGACAGTCAGCGGTAAGGACGCAGGGTCCAGAAACAGCACCGTCTCCAGTCCCTGGACGCTGGCCGGGCCGAGTGCTCATTTCAATAAACAAGTCTCTGGGGCACCTGGTGGCTCAGTCGGCTGAGTGTCCGACTCTTGGTTTCAGCTCAGGTTGTGATCTCAGGCTTGTGAGATCGAGCCCCGTGTCGGCTCCACGGTGGGTGTGGAGTCGGCTGGAGATTCTCCCTCTCCCTCGGCCCCTCCCTGCCCTGGCTCCCCGTCTAAAAACAAGGCTTGGGTGAGATGCCAGTTGACTCCCACGGCACACGGCTACAGAGGAAAAGATAAGGCGCTGTCGAGGCCACGGGAGGCTGGAGTGCTCTCCTGTGCGGGGAGTGCAGATGAGGACAGCCACCGTGGCGCTGTCCTTACCCACTGCAGCGCGGCACCCCCACCCTCTGACAGAGCAAGTCCACAGAAACTGGGGTTCTGAGTCAGTGGGCGACATGCCCAACAGGACAAGGGAGCAGCGAAGACTAGAAATACGCCGTCAACGTGTCAGTGAGCACAGTGACTAAACTGTGGTATGTCCACACAGCTCGAGGGAAAAGAACGCCCTACCACTGCCCGGGGAAAAACAAGGGCTCAGCCAGCTCGGGCTGCTGGACAGCACCACAGACGGGCGGCTTACACAACAGAAGCCGATTTTTTTTTAAGATTTTATTTACTTATTTGACAGAGAGAGAGAGACACAGCGAGAGAGGGAACACAAGCAGGGGGAGTGGGAGAGGGAGAAGCAGGCTTCCCGCTGAGCAGGGAGCCGGACGCGGGGCTCGATCCCAGGACCCTGGGATCATGACCTGAGCCGAAGGCAGACGCTCAATGACCGAGCCACCCAGGCGCCCTGAAGCTGATTTTCTCACAGAAGTCCAAGATCAAGGTGCCAGCATGCTGGCTGCAGGTAAGGCCTGTCTCTCCTGCCTTGCAGGTGCCCACCTTCTCCCTGTGTCCTCACACAGGCCTTCTTCCATATGCTGGCCGACAGAGCTTTGGTGTCTCTTCCTCTACTTACAAGGACTCCAATTCTATCAGATTAGGGCCCCACCTCAGTGACTTCATTTAACCTTGATTACTTCTGTAAAGGCCCCATCTCCGTGTACAGCCACACGGGGATCAGGGTTACAACCCGTGAGTCTGTTTGGATGATTCGGTGTAACAAACGGTGAGCAAACGAAGGGAGACACCAAACAGGACCTCCTGTATGATTCCGTCCACTGGAGCTCGAGAACCTTGAGGTGGAGCCCGTCTAGACTGAGAGAGGCCAGAGGAGCGGTCATCTGTGGGATGAGGTGGGGTGCCGGGAGGGGCGCAAGGGAGACCTGGAGGCAGGGCAGGCAGTGCGCAACCCCTGCCTGACCTGGGGGGCGGGTACGCGAAGTAAAAGGTCCACAGAACTGACTACCAAAGATACAAGCCACAAACGTTTACAAAGGGAAAATCAAAGAGGAAGATCTGTGCAGAAAGCCAAGTTTGGGATCAAGCATTTGTACGTGATAAAGGCGACATTTTTAAATAATGGAAAAAGTTTGATAGTTAATAAATGGTCTTGAGACAACCAGATAATTATTAAACAAGATGAGGGGTGCCTGGGTGGCTCAGTCGGGAAGGCTGCTTCTCCCTCTCCCACTCCCCCTGCTTGTGTTCCCTCTCTCACTGTGTCTGTCAAATAAATAAAATCTTAAAAAAAAAAAAAAAAAAGATGAAACCTGAACTTTAGTCTTACACCATATTCCCAAATAAATTCCAGGTAGATTAAAGTTTCAAATGCACAACTTGAAACCGTAGCACTAGAAGAAATTACCACTGAACTCCTATAACTTGGGGTGGGGAAGGCTGTTCCAAACAAATCAATAGACTAAGTCTTAAGAGGCGGACAGATTTAAGTACACAGAAAAGCAAAAGGATCTGCTAAAAATCCTCATAAACAAAACTGGAAGGCAAAATTCAAATTGAGAAACAATGGATCATCTCTGATAAAACAAAGAGTGACCCCCTGAATACTTACGAGTCTTGCAAACTTGTAAGAAACAGGCCGGAGGCAAAGAACAATAAACATAAAAAATGTTGAACTTGACAAAGAATATGAATGAAATTGAAATTAAAACTGGATCGCATCCTCCTGCATTAAAGGGTGGCAAAGTCTGTGGCAGTGGGGGCTCCCCCTGAGAAGGGTGGGGGCAGACCCAGGGCAGCAGCCCCCGCAGCCAGAACTGGGGTAGACAAAACAACGATGAAGAGGCGCACTTTCAACTGCCAGGCCTGAGGGGCACGAACTGGTGATGGAGCTGTGTCTGCCTCCTCCAAGAAGCCTTCCAGCCCGCAGTCTGCTGCAGCAGGGAGACGGCAGCGGGGGTCAGGTGGGAGCGCCCTGGCCAGCACCGGGTGGCACGCGCCTAGGCAGAGCCAGGCCCGGGGTAGGCGCCGGGGGTGGGGTGAGTGGGGGCGGAGGGGCGTGCGCGTGCCAGGCGCCCAATGCTTCAGACCCCCAACGGGGCCCTGGGGGGCACCGGCGGGTAGCTAAGCCTCCCGGCCCGGCCCCGCCCCCCGCAGGCTCGGGGGCGGGGCCGGTGGGGCCGGGGCGGGGCCCGGCGGGGGGCGGGTCCGAGACTGGACCGCCTCTCCGCCCGCCCCGCCCCCAGGCAGAGGCACGCCTAGGGGACAGAGCTCGGGCCATAATTTATGCTCCCCCGCCTATGCTTTATGGCTTTCTTAATTCGGCTCCTGCTACTATTAATGTAGTTAATGCTGAGATTATATCTATTTTCTGGCGTCAGGCGGTGATTTATTCAAGCCATTTTTCCGGTGGAGGCTCCCACGCTGTTAAATCAAGTGCCTTGCCAATTAAGTGCTGACTTGGGAAGTGGACGCAATCTTAACAGACATCTAACCGCAAATTAAACCGGGGCTCCTTACTCTGGGGAGTGGGCGGGGCAACCAGGGAAACCTTGCTGACTTGGAGGAAAGTCACAGGAAAATCAAACCACTCTGCACCTGCCTGCTGGTGCTCAGATCCTGGCAGAGGAGTGCGGGCCCCGAAGGGTCAGGCTCAGCAGAAGCTGGGGTTGGGGTGCCCCCTGGCCACGGTAGCTACCCAGCAGACAGGGGTCACTGGGCCTGTCCCCAACACAAGAGGGTCTCTGCAACTGCAGCTCCCACCGACCCAAGACATAGCATTTAAAACAAAAGACCTCTCAGCCATCCCCATGATTCCTGAACCATCCCCAGTCTGCACATGAAGTGGTGCAGGGGCCCTCAGGCAGCCTTGGAAGGGTACCAGACGGGAGATGGAGGGGGTGGATGGCCCCAGCACTGGATGCGCTGCAGCCTAGCTCAGCAGCTCTGACCCTGGTCAGAGCCCAGAAGGGCAAGGGAAGGCCCCAGGAAGGAGGGGCTCACGGAAAGCCACACGGGTGGGAGGGGGGGGTGAGTACAGAAGAAAGGTAGGCAGCAGGGAGGGAGGGGTGAGGCTCACTGCCAGGACCATAGCAGGGCAAAGACACGTGTCCCAAAGCCCAACATCTCTCTCGGTGCCCCTGTGGGTGACAGGGCAGGGCAGATGCTGGTGCCACAAAGCAGGGTCCGGGGCCGAGGTGGTGGCCAGGGGCCTGAGTGAGCACTTGCTTGCCAGGGCTCTTTAGCGTGGTCCTCAGCAGCTGTCAGGCGCCCCAAACCCCCAGAGGAACGTCTCCCTCACCGGCCTTCAGAGGTCTTGGCCCAGCCCTGAGAGGGGAATCGTGTTTTGGGGTAAGAGCAGGCTGAAGGGTTGATATATGCAAAGAGTTAAATATGATATTGATTATCTGAGCGATGCTTTACTACCACCTCTAAAACCAGGATAGAAGTGGTATTTAAAATGCTGTTTGATTGTGTTAAGGCACCCAGTACCGCTTGGTGACAAGGACATTTTATTTCTTCCTGTCAGAGGCAGTATTTTCAGCTTCCTCTGCTCCTCATCTCCAGGGACATCAGGGGTGACCAGTCCTGTCACAGGAGGGCCCTCGGTGCTGGCCTGGTGTGGCCAGGGGGCCCAGGCACAGCCTGAGGGGAATCTTCCCAGGGTTCCACGGGGAGAAACTTAACAGGACTTTCTGATGCTTCCTTCCCGACGGCCCTGCTATTTCCAGAATGAAGCTTCCCTCCGGCAAACCAATGGGACGCTCTCTCTCGTTTGGTCCTGAAACACCAGCCCTGGTCGATGGGTCTCTTCCTCCGCGAGCCGCTGTGCTGTGACCACTGGCCCCCAGGAGACCACAGCCTGGCCTGTGGTTTTGCTGAGGCAGAGTGGCAGCTCTCACAGGGTCCTGTCCCCCTCAGGGTTTGCCCCCACGGGCGAGGCGCCTGCCTGCCCGGCCCCTTTCCCACTGCGTCCCCCAGTGGGCTGGCCTGAAAGCTGCCTGGCAGGCCTCAGCCACTCAAGCCAACTCCCAAAGGGCAAAGAAGCCATCTGTATGTCACACAGATCAAGACACAGGGCACTAGAACAGGCGAGACAGGCCGGCCCAGGAAAGGGGAAGCGAGTGGCCACCATGGCCGTCCAGGGGCAGATGGCCCAGGGCCCGCACGCGCACACGTCAGGGATGGGAGGTGGCCGGCGAGAGGCGGGCCCATCAGGGCTGGCACAGCGGCGGGGAGGCAGGAAGGCTGCCAGAGGAGCTGGAACCCGCCTCACGGCCACCGCGACGCCCATGTGCACGGAGGCCGGAGAGCCCAGGGTACCCACTTGTCCTGGCTTCCCGGCAAAGAAGGGAACCGTGTTCCTGGAACCCATGGCATCCCAAGGGGCCAGGATGCAGCATCCCACACCAAGAGACAAAGAGCACCAGGCAATGGGAGCAAGATAGGGGGACACATGTCCGTGGAGAAACAGGGACAAGGAGAGCAGCAATGGGAAGAACACAGACACGTGGAGGCAGTGACAGAGGAAGGGCACAGAGCAGAGACCGAGCAGCCAGAGGCTGGCGGGTCACAGACACAGCCACAGACATGACGCCAGCAGGGCCAGAGACCTTCCCAGGCCTGCCCACTTGTGGCTCTGGCCCCACCAGGCCTCCTACCCAGCAGCATGGCCTCTGGGACACAGATACCAGGGACCAGCTCCCCATGGGCCCAGAGAGGGAGGTGACCAGCCCAACATGATGGGCAGATCCCAGCCTGAGATGGAGCAAAGGTGGGAGGGGGACTCTGATGTCTGCCCCCCTCCCTTCCCACAAGGGCCTCAGCATCACGCCTGTCCTGGGGCCCCTCTCCTCCCATGCTGTTCACAGACTAAGCCCGGGTGCCACCTCCGAAACGTGGTCTCACCACAAATACTCCGGCCACAATGCCTGTGACCCTAGGCCAGACGCAAGCAGTCCCCACGGCCAGGGAGGAAGCAGTGACACAACACCGTACGGGTGGGGGCGGGGGGCATGTCACAGGGGCCATGTGATCACTAAGGAGGGCAGGCCAGAGGCTCAGACTGACAGGGGGGTGGCAATTCAGCCCCATCCGGGCCCCCCACCATGCCAGACACCCGCGCCCGCCCACGTCCACATCCTCCAACTGAGGCCAAGGCCCCCCCTCCCCCCAGTGCCAGGGCCTGGGAGAGCCAAGGAGGAAGCAGCTGGGAGTGTGGCTGAGGTGCACCCCTGCCATGTGGCATTGTGGTGGCCCAGCCAAGGGCAGCCTCCCCTGGGGGCTCCACACCCTCACTCCTGACCCTCTCACTGTCCTACACTCATTTCATGGGGCCATCCTAGGGGTGTCCACACGGGTGGGGACAGGATCCTGGACCCAGAGGGACCAGCTGGCCTGTTGCTGGGGTCCTGAGGGCCTGATGCCAGAGGGGGCTTCCATGTGCCACCCAACACTGGGCAGGTGTTTGACCGCGAGCGCAGACGACAGGAAGGCAATGGGGCCCGTCTCGGCCTGTGTGCCAGCCAGACCCCAGCACCCAGGGGCCCTCTCCTCACTCCTCAGGGCCCTGTATCCCAGGCCCAGCTCTGCCAGCGAGGGGCTGGGCGCTAGCATCACCCGGAAAAGGTCCGCCTCTTCCGGATGAGGTTCCAGAGGGAGACCAGGTGTCTCTGACAGCGTCCATCAGGGCCAACGGGGCTGTGGCCAGGTGGTCTCCCTCCCTTACCTTCCATCGAGTGGGCGAGGGGTCAAGGCCCCACGTGCCCAGCCAAGCTCTGGCCCCTCCCCACACTCTGCCAAGGAGCTCGGGCAGGTGTTCCGGCCTCAGGAGGACGTGCTCAGCCCTGCTGCCACGAGGCTGCTGACAGCTGAGAGGCCCCCCTGCTTCAAACAGACGCAGAAATAAATAAATACGGCAGGCGCGCTCTGAACCGACTTCCAAGTGAAGAGCTGCATCCTTGCTGTCAGGCCCCCCCCAGCAGTTTCCATGGCACCTCCCGAGCAGAAATGCACCTCAGCCCATTTATTAGAATGATGAAGGCAAAGGGACCTACAATTGCACTCCTTCCTTAATGAGCAGCCGAAGAGATCGGTAAGCATAATTTCAGAGGCCAGTAATATTTTATATAATCGCCGAGTGGTTTAAATTGAAAACCCCCAACTGAATCAATATTTACTGCATTGAAACGAAATGAATAGTAATAAGTCACTAAGCTCCCTGTCCTGTTTCATAAAATAAAAAATTATAAAAATGAGCAGAGGCGCAGGGAGGCCATCACATTAACTTTTACGGCACTTGGGGAGCTGTAACCGCCTGTTCTCATAAAATAAAATTCTAAAAAACCTGCCAGAGGAGACCTGCTTCAGCATTGCATGGGGAAGCGGGCGGGGCCCAGGGTCACCCCCACGGGCTCTCGCCCAGAACCCTGCCTGGGGCCCACCAGCACGGAGGCCCAGAGGAGCCTCGGCTCCAAGCCGGCAACCGCCCTCTCTGTCACCCCCAGGCCCACCTGCTCTCATTTCTTGACCTAGCAATGGGACAG
Source organism: Phoca vitulina (assembly GCF_004348235.1). NCBI lineage: Eukaryota > Metazoa > Chordata > Mammalia > Carnivora > Phocidae > Phoca > Phoca vitulina. The sequence continues at coordinate 34,329,929 of NW_022589721.1, forward strand.
GGCGGGTGGTAGCCACTGGGTGTCCCCCACAGGTGGAGGAAAGGCTGTTCTCTGGCCGGGCCAGGCCCGGGGCCGGTGAGGGGCAGATGTGAGTGAGGGTGGAGGAGCGGGTCCGGTAAACACGCCCTGTCTGAAAGCACAAAGCACGAGCCTGCGCTGCCCTGCACAGGACCACAGAGGTCTAGGAAGGCCAGGCTTCCCCTCGGGAGCTCCAGGGCCCCCAGGGACACCAGAGCCTACAGGGTTCCTGGGGGCACTTCTGGGACAGGGGCACACAGTGGAGTCCCCTGGGGAGGGGGGTGTCTAAACGCTGCCCTCTGAACAAGGGGCTGAGACTGGCAGCCAGCAGCCGCAGGGGCTGAGCCCCCCAGACTCCTGCGCAGGAAACAAGGCCGCATCCAAGCAGGCGACACACACAAGTTCCACGCACTCCTGTGGCTTGAGAACGAAGGACAGACCAACTTAAAAATGGGCCAAGGAGCCCACAGGGCCTTAAGTAAGCCCATGAATGAGTGCCCTGCATCACGGCCAGTCAGGGAAACGTAGATCAAACCATGGCGAGATGCTCCCACAAGGAAAATAAGAAAATTAAAAAGACCGTAACACCAAGCACCATCATGGGGACAGAAAGGGCACCCCCACTTTGGGAAGAGCTGGACGCGCACCTTCCCATGCCCCCGCGGCCCCCCTCTTGGACGCACACCAGGCTGAGGACACTGGTCTCCAGAGGGCCAGGAGGGAACAGCAGCCTTCATTCGGGGTTCTCCAAAGCAGGACTAACTCACACGTTCACTGAGCGGAGAGCTAATAAACAAGTGTGGGGCAAACCACGAAAGACACTCGGCAAGTGCTGGCGCACGAGGGCGCGGGAGCCACGGGGCCGACGCCGCGGAAGAGGGAGCGCGCTGTTCCACGCGTGGGACGCTCCAGATCAAGCCCAGCAAGTCCGCGGGGCAGACAGAACAGGCATCCTGGGTGCAGGCTGGTGACGGGGAGAGCACGAGAGCACTCTGGGTGGCAGAGCGTCCTGACCTTAACAGAGGCCAAGCCACACAGGTGCATGCATTCGTCAAAACTCAAAGAGCCGTACGCTTGGCTTCATGCATCTCACTGGATGTAAATTTTACCTAAAAAAGCCCTGTAAACAAACGTGGAGCTCTAGTGAGTGCACATACTGAGGATGAGGGACCAGGTGTCCCTGTCAGGGAAGAGTCACAAGTACCCCCTCCCCCGCCCCGGGAAAGCAGAAGGGAGCAGTGCGTGGAGCTGGAACAGCGGTATCCGCAGGCGTTCCAGGGCTCCAAGCCAGAGACAGCTGTGTGTGCAGACGCAAAGATTCGGACTCCACAGGGCCTGGAAGCAGAGATGCACAGCCCCCACGGGACTCCGCTTCCACGCACCCCCGTCACCCCAGGGCCACAAGACGCTCGCAGTGGGGGACTGAGAGCAGCTGAGAGCCACTGCACGACCAGGAGCCAGGTTCTGCAGACAGGCGGCTAGCTCCAAGCTGGTGGAGGGAAAGTTCCAGGTGAGCCTGGAAGCCATGAGGGAGCCACGTAGAAAGGGCCCAGGCCACTCAAAGGGGCTTCCACAGGCCGCATGGGACAAACCCCTGAGGGTCAAAATGAATCACAATGAGAACAGATTATAGCCTATCAGATAAAGTAAGAATCTGGAGTCCCCACTGTTAGAAATAACCAAATGAATATACAAAGCAATACGGGATAAGGGACAGTGGTTCCTGGCAGGACACCCTCCGGCTGATAAAAAAAGGAGAAAGGGTCAGAAATCTCGAAGGGTCTAGAAGGCGTGGGCGAAGCCCAATAAGGACCGCGGTCCTCTGCACAGAGTCGACAGGCCTCTCCACAAACACCTGCAGTGACCAGCCCGGGCCATGAGCCAGGCGCTCAGGCTCACACCGCACCAGGCAGCCAGACACCAGGTCCCCCAGGCCGCAGGGAGCGGGCCGCCCAGCGCTTCCTCAGCATGCCTACTGAAATGGCGAATCTGAGTCTCCTCACGTACACGGAGGCCTCTAAGCCCAGGGATGCTGCACGAAGCACCTGGCCCCTGTTCTCCAAATCGTCAGGGTCACGAAAGGGAGCAAGGCTGAGGGCGGACTCCATGACTGTAAAAGGACGCACCCCCAAACGCCATGGGGGCGCACTGCAGCGGCCAGTAAGGGGCACCAAGTCTCCACCCAAACGGTCGCATACGAACGGAGGGGGAAATGACACAGCAGATAGGGCAAAGTGTAAGTAGTCAGTGAATTTAGGTGAAGAATACAATTTTTGCAACTTTTCTCTACGTACAAAAGTATATCGAAACGAAGTAACCTAAAAAAACTAAACGCAAGAAACTGAGCCGGCCGCCAGCCACGGAGCACATCCGCCTGAGGCAAGCCACAGCCCAGCCGTGACCGTCTGCCAGCCTGGCCAGAGACAGATGCACGCTGTGGTCAGCACGGCTCTGGGTGGCCGGATGCCCTGCAGCGGGAGCTGAGCCAGGGTCACCCGCTGCTTGCCCAGCACAGCCGAGTCGAGGCTGCCCAATGGGCTCTGGGTATCACCAGCCCCTGCAGCCCAAGGCCTAATCAAGCCTCTGCACTTGAACCTGCCTTGCCTGCCACTCAGGCTTCATGCTGTGAGTGCCATTTCCTCCGCCAGGGGAGACCAGCCCCCTCCCCGGGCCTGGCCACCTCCCGCTCACCACCGCCAGGCCGGGGCGAGATGCACATCTCCCAGGCGGGCTGGACGTGTCAGCACGCTGGCCTGGGGACACTTCTGCAAGTGCCTACTCAGGGTCTGTCCCCTACTGGGCCACGACTTCCAGACAGGCAGTGACCTGACCTGGGGCAGCCTCCACAGACCTCAGACTGTGGCCAGAGAAGGAGCCGCTGGAGCCGCTGGCCTGGGGGCCTCCCCCTGTTCTGCCAGGGACTGACCTGTACTTCAACAGCAGGAACCAGGGAGAGAGAGACCGCTCAAGTACCACCCAGTTAAGAGCCAAGACCCAAACCGCCCCCTAGTTCTAGCCCAGGTTGCAGGCCATCTCCCACAGCGCGCAGGGCCTAGAACCCCGCCGGTGTGTTTAGGGGCCCCTCGCACCAAGAGTACCACTGTGTAATCAGAGCCCCTGACCAGGTGGGTGGCTCTCACCTCACTCTCCTCACTGCCCTCTGAGGGGACCACGGACACGGAGGTGAGGACCAGGGGCCCCCCTCGGACCCTGGCAGCAGCTCCCCATCTCACACAGGCCTGGCCATCCCCATCAGTACTAGGAACCCCAGATGTGGATGGTGAAGACCCCACCCTATCCTCCCCGGCTGGAGAGGGTCAGGGGCCTGTGGGTTCTCCAGTCACCATCGAGCAGGGGCCCACGGGATGGGCCATTCATGGGGGTCATGCACACGTCGCCCAGGCAGCCACACCCGCGCCTGAGTCAAGCAAGGGAAGCCCTGTGCGGGGCAGAGAGCTGTCCCCACAGCACCCGGCAGGGGCTCCTTCGGAAAAAGCGCTCTCCCTTCCACGGGCAGCCAGCTGGGCAGAACCCCAGAAGCATCCAGGCCAGGCCTTCCCTGCGTCTGACAGGAAACCAGGACAGCCCCGACGGCCCGCCGCACAGAGCAGGCCAGGCCTGGAGGGGGCATCCCACACCCAGACCTCAGCTGGCCCTCATGTGAAAGCAGCCAGACAGCTCTCTTCACTTGAAGTGGACACTTTCGTTTGTGACAGAACCAATTCAAAATCTCGCTGCATTGGCCACGGTCACTCAGCACGTTCGTGGACAGTGGGAGCTGTGCCTGGTGGCACCCTTCTCAGGCTGCTGGGACACAGGCTGCCCTCACGGGGCAGCTGGGGGCATGGGGTAGGTGGAGTCGGGCACGGTGAATGGCTTCCCAGGCTCCATGTCAGAGGGAAGGCCGGGGGCAGGCGGGCACCCCGAGGAACATGCCAGCCAGGTCAAGATCAAGGTCGGCCACGGCACATGCCCTGGGCCCGAACAAAGCGGTCACAGCCTGGGAAGGGGGTTTGCCAGGCGGAAGGGCTGCAGCCCCCGATGGATCACTACACCCCCGCCAGCCCAGTGGCAGGGCTCCAGGCCCCGACTTCAATGCCGCCCTCCCCCTGAGCAAGACATTCTGGGCCCCTCCCCAGGCCCCCGCGAAAGGCGCTCGCAGCACGGCCCACACCGACCATAGCTGCCCCACCCCTAGAGTGGCCTTCCCTGGGCGTCCTGAGCCCCCGTCTACCCTTCCCAGCACTGACCACCCCATGGAGGTACCTGCTTCACTTATCTGCTTGCCTCCTGCTGGGAGGGGAGCACTGTGGGCAAAGCGGGCACCTGGCACAGGATGATGGCACCCCTGTCTTTTGGGGAGCCCCACCGCCTAGCACCAGACTCTCTACTAGCCCCTCACAGGTCCTGGCCTGGGCTGAGCAGGAGGGGCCCATGTGCTCACCACCAAGCAGGGCCCTCGCCAGACACAGAGCAGGACCTGGGGTGTGGCCATGACATGGGGGGGGCACCCCCCCCACGTGAGGGCTCACCCAGAGCTCCTCTCACTGCCACAGCCTTCAGGGCAGGGCAGGAGGCTGCGGGAGCCCCAGTTCCATTGGCCTGGTCAGGGCAGGTCTGGGGATGAGCAGGCACTCCCCGAACAGATCATATGTTGTGCCCCCCCCAATTCCTGTGTTGAAATCCTAACCCCAGTGGGATGGTGTCTGGAGGTGGGCATCTGGCAAGGGCTCAGGGTTAGACAGTCACGAGGATGAGGTCCCCACGATGGGACTGGTGCCCCACAAAAAGAGGAGACACACTGGAGCGCTGTCTCTGCTGCGTGAGGATGCGGTGAGAAAGCAGCTCTCCGTGGCCTGGACCCTGACCTGACGCCCAGCCTCCAGAACGGAGAGGATACACGTCTGTTGCTCAAGTGTGCCAGGCTTCAAGAGCCGTGCCCAATAACCCAGTCTCGGGGCAGATGGACGGCAGAGCGGGGCCGCGGCTGGCTCACGATGCCCTGGGGGTGGGCGTGAGGGGGGCATCGGGGACCCCACGGCCACCCCCAAGGGGATGCTGCCCATCCTCAGGCTGAATTCCTCTTTAATGAGATGTCACTTCGGAAAAACATTTCAGAGCCTACAAAATCGTAGCCCAAACCTCGTCAAACCACCCGGAGATTACTTAAGATTTACCGCACAGACACAAAAATAAAATAAAATAAAGTAAGGCAGCCCTGCGCGCGGCAGGCCCTGTGACAGCACCATTTGTAGTCGGGAAGGAGCAGCCTCCAGACTCATCTGCTTAAGCACAGCGGCTCCTGTTTACTCCGCGCTTTCGCGTCAAATGAATTTGGAAAGAGAAAAAAAGTGACAGGCAGTTTAGGGATATAAGTCACATTTCAGCTTCAGTTCAGATTAATGACCTTGCTGGAAGCTGCCGCCGAGCGCACAGGCAAATCCACAGATCTGAGAACAAAAACATTAAATCTTTGCTCAGCGTGAGCCTCAGCCCTCTGGGGCGCTCGCAGGACCCTCTGCCGCCCCCCACTGCACCCCACACCCCAGGGCTGGTTCTGGGCACCAGTGGTACGAGGTCCTAGGGGCCCAGCCCGGCCTCCGGTGGGTCCTGAACTGATGCGGCCCACGGCCTCTGGGGCCATCAGCCACTGCCCCTGCGTCCAGACAGCCCGAGGCCGGGAGCCCGCCCGCCAGGGGGTGGCAGCTGGCACCGCAGACAGAGCCCCGCATGCAGTTAAGAATCCTTGCCAGGAGGGGCCTGCTTTTCCCCTGGTCCCACCCTCCAGGGACAAGGGTGGCCGTGGCCCTGCTACCTCCACAGTCATTCTAATGCCAGGCCCCTTGTGGTACAGGACCGAGCACGGCAATCCCCCAACAGCAGTGAGGGCTGTCATCCCTGGGAACGGGGAGGGGGGGGGGGACTCGCCAAGGCTACTGGCCATTAGCTGCAGGGCGGTGCTGAGCCAGGCTCCGACCCGGCCCTGCTCCGGAGGCCGGGCTGCAGCGAGGCTGAGTTCTGCCCCCTGGCCTTCCTGCTTGCCCAGGGTCCCTGGCGCTCCGCAGGCTCCCCCAGGAAGGCAGCGCTTCCACGCACACACCGCTTCCTCCCTACAGCGCGTGTCTGCAGGAGAGTGCGACCCGGGGCCACCCCATGCCAACGCTGGCACTCTTGGCCTTATTTCCCACCTGTGTTTACCAGCCCCCAACACTGCCGACTGAAGCTTCTAGGGCTGTTGGGGTCTGTCTGCTGCACCCCCCAAGGGTGTACCCCTCTGAGGTGGGTACCGATCAGGAGGTCCGAGGAGGGCTCACGGTCCCTGGGCTCAGGCCGGCTACCTGGCAAGAAGCCCTTTCTCACCACTGCGGCCCTGATCCCATGCTGGCCTGGGCCCAGCCACCAGCCCAACCCCTCCTTCTGCCCAGGGAAAAGTTGAAGAACCTGCAGATGCACAGGGCAGAGGTCAGGGCCACAGCCAAGGCCAGTCGGCCAGAGCCTCCGTGGGGCCTGCTGACCACACTGAGGCAGCCCCCAGCTCTGACACAGCTGAAGGCAGCAGGTGGGTGGGCACCAGACTGGCCACCGGCCCCAGAGACAGGCCCTTTCTGCTGCCTCGACAAGCCAAGCCCAGGCGTGCGCAGCCAAGAGCCAGGGCCAGGCAGCCGCAGGCGGCCGCGCTGCTGAGAAGGCAGCCCCCCAGGGCCCAGCTGACCTTGGGCAAAGGAAGCCCAGCCCGCCAGCAGACACACTTCCCAGGACCTGAGTCACTCGGGCCTCAGCACCCACCACACCCTACCCTGTAGGCCCACCAAGCCCAGCAGCCTGGTCCCCCAAGAATCCAGGGCTCTATGCTCAGCTATGTCCTAGATGCCTGGGGTAAAAGGGTCAGGGCAGACGGAGACCCCGCTGAGCAAAGCCTCCACACACGGCCGCGGCTGACGTGCAGCCATCCTGAGGGGGGGTTCAGCTGTGTCTGCATGCACGGGAAGGTTCTAAGGCCGACAGCAGCCAGGAACCTGGCCCAAGCCTGCAGCCATCGAGCACAAGCCAGTGCTATGGGACCTGAGCCGTCTGGCACCCAGCACGGCCTGGGAGAGTGCTGCACACAGCCCCCCAGGGCAGCGCCCTAACCACTCCCACCCGCCAGACCCCCAGGTGGGCCCCCGTGCCAGGGCACCCAGACAGCCACGGCCCTCCCTGCAAGGCAGAGGCCTAAGCACCGTCTTCACCAGGATGAGGACCTTGTGGGGAACAGCGGCCGTACAGGGCTGGCAGCTGCATCTGGGCCCGTCCATTCTCAGTCCGTTCTCAGCCTGGCCCGTAGCATCCACAGCCCCAGGCTGGCCTCCCCTCACAGCCCAGCCCACCCACCTGACCCGAGGTCAGACCTCGCATGCCTGCCCACATGGCTCTCTCAGTCCCCACCTGCTCCTCAACTCCCACACTGAGGTGAAGGCGTATTCCCCGTCCCGCTGCTGACTGGGTGGTTCTCCACCTAATGGGCTTGACGTTCCGGCTGGTTATCAGGTGGCTACTGCTTAGGGGGCGCAGCCAGCCACCCCCCTCCCCAGGAGCCCTCACCCCACAGGGCCTGGCTCCCGCGTCTGCTCGGGGACCCCCGCAGGGCCTAGCAAGCTCAGCGCTGGCCCAGCTGAACCCAAACCCAGGGCTTCCTTGGCAAAAAGCTACACCCCCCCCCAGCCACACCCCTGGGGAGAGGCAGGGCCTTGCCGGGGCTGGACGTGGGGCCGGAATGCGGACTGCAGGAGGGGAGGCAGAAGCAAGAATCAATAAATCTGAACCTCATTCACGATGATCTGGGGCTCTTATTAAGTAAATTAATTTAAGTTAATTTAGCTCGATCATGACTCCCGATCACAGTGATTTAGTGAGGGGGAAATTGCATTAGGAAAGGCCATGCTCACTAGATAGGAGAACGGAAGAAAATTAGACCCACTTAGCACTGTGAATTAATATGGAAATAGCAGGTGTAAATTTAACCTTATCGAGAGAGTGAAAATTATCTTCATAAATTTGTAGAAATAGCCCCCAAGATACTTATAAATCTATTTAAAACAAAAATATTACAAAAAGTGCAGTAAAATTAATTTAAAATATACTTCCAGCTATTGCCTCCAGAAAAATCAGCAGCAGGGCCAAGTTTAGTGCCACCTCGTGGTAAGGGAGGAGGGTAGTGCCGGGGTGGGCTAGTCGCCCAGTGCACGTGCCGTGGGCCAGCGGCCGGCACCTCCTTTACGGCCCCAGAGCCCGGTAGCCACTGTCGGGGGGGCTCATGCTGGGCTAGCAGGATGGCCCTGCCCAGGACTAGAGGTGGTCCAGCCCCTTGGAGCACAATGATCCCTTGCTTCACAGCCTCTGGTCAGAAGTGACGTGTCCTAGAGTGCCCACTGCAGCCAAGTGAAGGCCTACGTTCGAAGGAGCTCCCACACTGCTCCCCCAGGAAGGAGGCTCCCAGAGGGAGGCGAGGGGACAGAGGGAGGGGGTCTGCCACTGCCTGGTTCCCACCTACCCGCCAGAGCTATCACCCCTTCCCCCACCTCATCAAAGGAAGGGGCCACACCCCCATGCTGGGTCTCCTGAGGCCCCAAGGCTGAGCAGGCTCACGAGAGGGGCCCCCAACTTCAGTCCCCTAAAGCTGCTGCTCCAACTAGCCCTCCCACTCTGGGCCCGGGGCACCCAGGAGGAAGGGGGAGCTGCCCCCACCCTGCACGCTGTCAGCCAGAAGCGGCCTGGAGTAAGACTGCAGCACTGGGGGTGCAGGCGGGACCAGTGTGGGGGTGGCACGGAGAGGGCCACAGCCTCCTCTCCTGCCCCGAACAATCAGTATGTCACCGCTTCCAGAGGGCTGCTCACGGCCCAGACTCTGACCAGAAGTTTCTCCGTGAAGGACGCCCAGGTGCAGCCTCAACGGTCTGGACAGTGGTGCCCCCTCGGCCGTCCCCTGCCAGCTAACAGCTTCCTGACAGCGGTGGGGGGCACACGTGTCTGTGCACGCGGCCCACACAGGCTGGCCGTACGTCTGGTGCAGAGACTGCTGAATGGAAAAAATGAGCCCGTTCCTCAGCCAACAAACCGTGGACCCGGCACTTACGAGCGGCAAGCTCAGCCCCCAACAGGCCCCGGGCCCGTGGCAGCCTGGAGGAGGGCCTCCTACCTGGACAGGGAGAGCCGCCGTGCCCTCCAGGAGGGCAGGGACAGGGGTAACTGGGGGGCGTTGAGAGGAGATACTGGGGTCTTCTTGACGATGCGGTAGCGGGTCTTGATCACCTTGCTGGTGGGAGGGGTCCGCGGGGTGTGCAGACTGGATGCTGCGGAGAAAACCCACACAGATGTGGTCAGTGGAGGTCAGCAGGGCCCCCTCTCGCTCCCCCAGGCCCTCCCCCCGTGGCATACACACGTCCCAGGGCTGCAGGAGAGCTGGGCCCAGGCCTGGAGTCCTGAGACGCAGGGCAGCGGGCACGCGCAGGGCACCGGGGACACGCGGTGATGGGGGCAGGGCAAGCAGCAGCCAAGACTCCGCGGGCCAGCCGACGAGGGCAGCTGGAGCCCCTCAACAGGCAGCACTGAAGCCCCCAGACTCGGGGCTGGCCCCAGTCTCCAGGGCTTCCCGTGGGCAGCGAGGAGGGGACCTCGGGCGGGTCCGGGAGGCCAGGGGTGCAGAGTGCTCACCTCCCTCACTGGACAGCCCCCCCAACAAGCTCACGCAGATTTATGTATCTAATCACCACTGTTTTCATAACATCTTGCAGGGTGATGAATGCCACAGCTTTTCTTCTTGCTGAATGTTTCATGCAATTAACAGGCATCTGTTTTGCCCGAGTTCCCTTCCACTTGATAGCCGGCAATTTCTCCACAGCTTCGAGGAATGTACCTAATTGCCCGGCTCTCATAATATACAGCTCTAACTGCCCAGATAATTAAAGCGAGTGCGGCGTGGGACGCAGGCGCTAAAGCCTCATGACCCACCCCACGGCCAGCAGCCTCTCCGGAAGCTCCCCTCTCGGACAGGCGCTGGGACCCAGGCTCCCTGCGGGCTCCTCCCGGCTCCATCCAACCTGCCTGCACAGCACCCGGGAGCTCTGCTTGGAAGGGAGGCTGCCAGCAGGACCCCAGCAGCGGGTGGTTCCCCAGGGCCCCCACCACAGAGACGCCCTCACGAGGAACTGACCCAGACACCACAGCCAGGCGGCCGGGCCATGGGCGCCAGACGAGGCCACCAGGAAAATGCACGCAGTCTCGCTGCTAGAGCGCCAGCACCAGGGTGGGCCCACGACCCTCTGGACGAAGTGTGCGCGGGGTCCAGGATGGCCCAGGCATGCGGAGGCCCCAAACCCACAGATCCCCTGCTGACTCTGCCTAGTGCCGGCCACTCGGCTCCTCTGACAGCATGGGCCGTGACCTCTGCCTGCTCCCCGGGCCCCAAGGATGCGCCCTCCCAGCACCCACAAAAACCCCAACCCGGACTGGGAACCTCCCCATTACCCGCCCACAAGGAGCTGTTACGGGTCTACAAACAGCACCTAAAAATCTTCCTCCGGAGCCCTAGACCCAAAAGACCTCTCGCCCACAGCCAGGCCCCTGAATCAGCACCTTGGCCCACAGACCCCCCTCTCCAGGCTCGTCCAGCCCGCCAGAACCCACTGTACCCCGGGGAACACCTGGCCAGGAGCAAACAGGACGAGCCTACCCTGTAGGCACCACCACACCTGCACAGCAAGGAAGTGGCTGGTAACTGGCACCACGCCTCCTGGTCCAGATGTCAGAAGAGCCCCTCCTTCAGGTGTCCCCCCACCCTCTGCCAGGGCTCCCATCCACCCACATGGCAAGGCTGGGACACAGCGTGGTTCAGAGCCCTCCTGAGTGCCCCCAGACCAGAGGGCCTACCCCTGCTGCCAGACCAAGGAGGATGTGGAGGTCCCTTGCACCTGTAAGGGGGTGGACGTGGGGCTTCAAGGCCCACAGAGTGCCAGGAGCAGGGCAGAACTCTGGTCCCCGGACTGGAGGCAGGGACCCACAGCAGCTGCCCACCAAAGGGAGCCATGACACATGCAGGTGAGGCCGGGCCAGACCCCCAGCAACAGGAGAGGTCCCCCTCCCCCACTTGTCTGTCTCTCCTTCATTTTCCCTCCCTCCAAAAGCAGCAGCTCTGGGGAGTCAGGGAGAAAAAAGCAGCTCAGCAAACGCAAAGGGCGACATGGCATCACCGGGGACACCTGGTCTTGCTGAGCGATCAAACTGAGCAGATCTTTAGCTCTGGGCACCCCACACACACTTGGGACATAGGGCAGAGCCCAGCATACAGTGGGGCATCAGTAGATAAATGTTTGCGGAATTGAATTTTCAAAGTCTTACAAGCAAGGATAGACCAAAGAAAATCAATAACAGCTTGTTCCAACTAAGAGACTGCCTTTAAGTCATCCAAGCCCCCAGCTAACCTCACCGCCTCCCTGCTCCTGCAGCCCTTGCATCTGGACAGCACATCTGCCTGTAGACCCCGACCGCGGCTCAAGGGCCTCCCAGGGCAGCCACCACCTGCCGCTCGGGGATGCAGGTGCCCCCCCCCCCCCCCCAGAGCCGCACAAGCCTGGCTCTGCAGCCGGATTCCTGCTTGGGGGCACTGCTGCCTCACCACCCTCATCCCCTTCCTCCTGAGCACAGGGAACCCTGAGCCTGGCCCAGCTCTGCTCCCCTCTTCCAAATGCACAACACTACCACCTCCTCCAGGAAGCCCCCAGCCCCCATGCCCAAGGGCCTGGACTCTGCATTCAAGTTAACAGGCTGCGGTACTTATAATACATTCCTGCACAGGGCACCTGGGTGGCTCAGTCGTTAAGCATCTGCCTTCGGCTCAGGTCATGATCCCAGGGTCCTGGGATCGAGTCCCGCATCGGGCTCCCTGCTCGGTGGGAAGCCTGCTTCTCCCTCTGCCTCTGCCCCTGCTTCTCTGCCTACTTGTGCTCTCTGTCAAATAAATAAATAAAATCTTCAAAAAAAAAAAATACATTCCTGCATAGTGCAGGCCTACTGTGAAGTCAATTTTTTGCTTAACTTACTGCATTTTACTTATTAGTGCCCAATTACCATTTCTAGGAAAACACAGAGTAATAAAGCAGACCTCTCACAAGGCCGACTAGCATCAGTTCCTTCACATTGGCCTCTGTTCGGCCGCCACCCCCGTGGTCCCGAGAAGCGGAAGGGGGAGGGGAGGGCACAGCAGCCCACGCCCTGCCCCCACAGTGGCCTGCACGCCACTCCTGGTCCCCGTGTCCCCTCGACAGGCAGTGTGGACACAGGCAGTGGAAGTGCTCATGACAGTGAGCCCAGGGAGACCTGTCCGGGGCGTCCCTGCCGAGGGCAGAGAGAGAGACGGGCGGTGTGCCCCCACGGCCAACAGGTGCAGGGGAGCAGGAAGCCAGGACAGGAGGGAGCGAGGGCCCCGCTCCAGCGCGGAGGTAGCGGCTGGCACGGGCGGCCGAGAGGCGGCGTCCCCACGGTGCAGGTGCCCAGGCCTCGCCCCGACCCTGAGGCTGGGGAAGCTGTCCCAGCGCAGCCCGCCACTCCTCCCGGCTGGCGGACGGCTTGTGTAGATAATCATGTTATTTAGATAGGATGTGGGTTTAATTCCCTTCATTACAGACTCCCAGGGTTGTAATTTTTTTTCTCCGCATGATGTATTCCCTGTGGCACATTTCACTCAAATCAAACCCTTCGCGCCTTTATTGCCAACGAGGCCCGGGCGCCGCGTTATCAGGCCCACACACACAGCCCTCTCCGCCCTGCCGTGCAGAGGTCACTTCTAATGACTAATCGATCTCATTAGCTTTCCTAATTAAAAACTTTACTACCGCAATGGAAGACAAACTACAAAAAAAACTGCTGGCATCATATTTGAGTGGGATATGAGCACATCTATCAGCAGAGCCTGCGCGCCTGCAGTCGGCCCAGGGGCCAGCCTCCCCACGTTCCCGTGCTCAGGGGCCCTGCGCGGAGTGAGGGGGACAACGGTGCCACCAGGGGCCTTCCTGTGCACCAAGCACAGGTGCAACACATACAGGCAGGCCTGCTGTCAGGGAGGGAGGCCACCGAGGCCCAGAGTGCCTGGGACCCGTCCGGTGGCCGAGCCCCATGTGTACCGCCCTCTGTGATCCAGCTTGTGATGCAGCTGCAGAAGCACGGAGCCCACCAGCCCCTGGCCAGCCCCTCCCGGGGCCGCCAGGCACTGGGCGACGGCAGAGAAGGGAGGGCCACGGCAATCTGCAGCAATCGTCTGCAGCAATCCCGGGCCCCAGCTCGCCCAGCCCCCCTCCTCAGACAAGCCACCAGACGGCAGAGCCCATCAGACGGAGGTCACGGCTCGCTCGCTCTCGTTAACGCAGAGCAGGAGTTGAGATGGAGTTCAGATTTTTATGGAACTTCAAAGGGCAATAACTGGGTAGAAAATGAGTTGCTAATTTCACAATTGTTTAATGAATAAGAAGATAAAGGCTCTGTGCAAAGACCTGCCTGAAGATGCGACCAGCAGGGGAGGGAGTGTCCAAAACGGGCCCGGCCAACCCAGGCCCACGCGAGTGTCCCCTGTAGTGTGTGGCTGTCCGTGTCTGGCTCCCTTGGGAAAGGCCTGCTGGGGAGGGGCAGGGACCACGTGTCCCAGGCCCCACAGCTTCCTGCCCCCCCGCCTCCAGCAACGGGCCATAGATGGGAGCTCCAGAGCCCAGAAGCAGGCCAACTGAGCCACAGGCTGAGGGCGCCATAAGAAGGTGGCAGATCAGTCCACAGCTGGGCTTCCCAGCCCGTTCCAGAAGGCCGTCCCCTGAGCCTCCGAGGACCAGGCCGCATGAGGAGGCAGCTGGGCTGCTGCTGGCTGAGGCACAGCCCGAAGGCTCGGCCGCCTCTGGCCCTTCATCCCAGCTGGGGGACGGGACCGCCGAGCAGAAAGCCAGTGACCGACACTCGAGCACGGGCTTCACCGGAATCAGCCATACGGGACGCCCGTGCTAGCAGAGCAGGGCTGCACAGACCCGTATACGGAGCGTGCAATCTGCCTACGAACCCAGCTATGCTCCTGAAGGAGGGGCACCTCTCGGGGCCATGGCAGGGTGGCGGGGGAGAGAGACCCCTGACTGAGGATGGGGAGCCAGGCTGCTGGGGACGCCGAGCCAGAAGGGCCTTCCACTGGCCCCAGCTCCCTGGTGCACAGTCCGCTGAGACCCCCCTCCCTGTGCGTACCGCCTGGTCTGCCCTCCACAAGGGCAACGCTGACACGTCAGCGCCTCCACACGGCCCAGGCCCTTCGCTGGCTGAAGACTGTTCTAAAAGGCCGCATCGTGGCTCAGCGTCTCAGAAGCCACACCGATCGCTCTTCTGCCACATAAACCATCCTCCGCTCCGGTCGGCTCAGGTCACAGCTTGGCCTGTCCGTGTGTCATCAGCCAGCAGTGCCCCCACCGCCCGCAGCCCCTCACTGGGATGGGCACAGGGGCCCCTACCTGACCAGGACCCATGGGTGCCAATTACAGGCAACCTCCATACGCCCAAACTCGCTCTTCCATGGTCTGAAAGGTCTTTCTTCCACGGCAGTTTTGGATGAGGTGCAACTTTGGCCCAGCCCAGGATCTGGCCCTGGTGTCCTCAACCCTGGGAGAGGGACAGGGAGTTCTGGCATAAGGCAGACGAGAGGGGACAGAGCAGGCAGGGTGTCGAGCCCCGGGAACCAGCCCAGGCCCCTCCTTGGCAAAGATGCGGGACGGCACCTGGCAGCGGGGCTGCTGGTGCACCCCGGAGAGAGGCCAGGAGGCCCGTGCGAGTGCCCGGGAAGCTGAAAGCTGACGGGGTGGGGCACACCCACGGCCCTCCCCCCCGCCAAGGCCTCTTCCTTGGGCACTGTCCCTCAGTGCCCACAGCCTCCGGGCGGGCCCTGGCCATAATCCTGTTCTCCAGCAAGAGCAAGACTCTCAGATCAGCTGCCTGCTTACAGCTGTGACTGCACTGGATGGTGATCAGTGTGCAAAGGGGTGCACACCACAGGCGGGACCCCCAGGAAGCACCCCCAGCAGTGACACCGCCGGCCTGGGAGGAGGAGGAGGGGCCTGAGCGGGGTCCAAAGAGAGGGGACAACATGGCCACAGGCTCTAGGCAGTGCTCCGGCTTCTGGCAGAAGTGGGGAGGTGGACTGGGGGGCTACTGGGAACCCAGGGAGGAGTTGGCTAGCATGGGGTCTGGGCCCGCCCTGCATTGCCTCAAGGTTGGCAAAAGGCTCATACCTGCGGCCAAGGCCTCACCCTGCTCCCAGACTCTGCGCCACCCCAGGGACAGTGACAGGGATGGACGGGGGGCCAGGTGGGGCCAAGCAGGACAGGTGGGTCCAGACAGTGGGTGGGCAACAAGGAGCGCACAGAGCCTGAGCTGGGGAAGGGTCTCCAGAGAGCCAGTGGGGGGACTGAGCCCAGGCAGGCTCCGGGCACCTGGCTCAAGATGCATCACCCCGCCCTCCGGGGCCCTTAGCTTCCCACCCTTATTTGACGGGGGATGCGGCAGAGGCAGGTGCAGGTCAGCCCAGACGCCCCTGGTCTTCTCGGCGGCAGGAGGTGCCCCGGTGTCCACTTTCCCCCTGGCCACAGGCAGGCCGCACAATGGGCATGAACCCGTGTGCCAGAGCAACCAGGCAGGAACCCCGCGGGGCTGGGCTCGGTCAGCAGCCCCTCCCAACAACGGCGGGGTTGCACTCTTGGGAAAACAGCCGCACAAACACCAACAGAAGAGGAAGCACACATTTCTCAGAAGCCTTCAACAGGGAGTGCTGTTCTCACATCTGAAACCCTCCGTGCATCTGAGCTGTTGCAGAGCCTCGAGCCTGGCAGGACGGCCGTGCCCACCACGAGAACCCGAGCAAAAGCCGCAGGAGGTTCTGTCTGCCCCGGGGCGGGGAGGCCCTGCCAGGAGGGGCACAGCTGCCTGCACCTCTCGGCCGCGGGCTAGGACCCGGAGCACCTCCTGGGACGCGCGGCAGCCCGGGCAGCGCCCCTGGTCACAGCGAGGCCCGGCCCAGCGGAAGGGCTGTCAGAGTAAACAGCCAGGTGTGCCTGCCCCTCTAGACACTGCCCATCCACCAGGGCATTTCTGGCAGTGGACCTCACCTGAGCTGTCCCTGCGGCTACCCCCATGGTCCTGGAGATGGTGACACCAGAGCTGCATGTGGGGGTGAAAGGGCCTGAGACTCCTCGGAGGGGCGGGCAGGGCCAGAGGCCACCAGCAAGGGCTCCGTGGATGCCACTGCAGGAAGCAGCCAGAAGAAAGGCCCTGTGGGGTGCAGGCTCTGGTACTTGGGTGCCGGGCAGGGGGTTCCCAGGATCGCCCTCCCACTCCCCAGCCCACTGAGGCTCAGGCCAGTTTCTGCCCGGTCTCTCAGGAGCTGCCAAGGGAGAGCTGGCCTGGGGGCGGCCTCAGCAACTCTGCACCCCACTCTCTGCAGCACGCCACCCAGCCCGGCCCACTCTGCCCTTGGCACCGGGGCGTGCGCACCATGTGTGGTCATTTCCTGCTCATGTGGCCTGGCTGCCAGCGCCCCCAGACCCACCAGGGCCCTCACACCACAACCCCAGACCCTTCAGTTCTGCACTTAGCCAGGATGGATGTGTCCAGACGCAGGGCTAGGGGCCTCAGATGGCCCCCCGTCTCCGTGCTACTGGGAGATTAGCAGCTAGAAGGGGATCCTGGGGAAGGACACCAACAGCCCAGTCTCTACTGACGCTGGTGAGGTGGGGGCACAGGCAACACCACCTACCCCTGGCTTGGGGCGAGCAGCAGGGTTCTGCCAGGACCCTGACCGACAGCCTGGCCGTCTCTGCCCCCGGGCTGGGCTGCCCCTCTTCCCCCGTCCCCCAGCCCTACCACACGGCAAAGATTCGGCAAAGGGCCCCAGGCAACTGCACGGGCAGCTCGACCCCAGGAAGCCCGCTGGGCTCTTCTGCAGACCAGGGTACTCAGCCATGGGCAGAACCCACCCAGCTGGGTCCCACTCAGACAGGGAAACCTCTGCTGCGAGACAAGGTCGACGTGGCGCCCACAGAGCAGGGCAGGCTCTGGTGACAAGAGCGGGAGGTGGGAGCTATGCTTAGCTCGCGTCAGAGGGACAGCCTGCTGGGCAGCCAACCTTCCAGAAAGAAAACACGGCCCGCGCTCACCACATGGCTCTCACCCGGCCCGGGCTCACCCTGCCCGATCTGCGGCCAGCTCCCGAGCAAGCTGTTTGCTGACGAGGCCAGGCCGACAGAGCAACCCCCAAGGGAAGCTCCCCAGAGGGCTCAGCTGAGTGCGCAGCAGACAGGGAAGGCCTCCCGGCCCTGAGGGTCCACGCCTTGTCCAGGGGTCCCCCGGACAGGTGCTGGGCCGGTGACAGCAGCACCCACACTAGCCCCACCATACGTCCCTCTGCCGCGGAGATGGGCTGTACGGCACCCCCAGGGCTCAAGGCGAGGGAACCCGGCCAAGGGCACGCACGCTGAAGGGCCAGGAGCAGAGCCGTGCAGAAACCTCTTCCTGGGGGCCTGGACCTCCCAGCCGAAGGGTTTCTTCTTTGTCTCTGGAGTGGCCACTGCCTGAGGCGGCTTCCCTGTGGACGGTTCTTTCAGCTGCTACTTTCCACCTTGCTGCGGCCTGGTATTCAAAATCAGCGTACGGCTGGGTTTCGTTTCTCTCGCTAGTCCGATGATCTTCGCCTTCTAATTGAGTACACAGTTCAGTGCACTTGGTGCGGGAAGTAGGACGTCTGGGTCCACACCTACACCTTACTACACCCGCGTGCAGCCTCTCAAGTGCTGCCCAGGGCCTACCAGGTGGCGTCTGAGCCTCCCGGACCTGCAGGCCCGGCAGCCCACGACTTGAGCACCAGCGGGACCCCCGCACCGGCCTCCCCAAGCCCTGTCTGCACACTACTCTGTAATGAGACAAGAAGCAGGGAGGTTCCCTTCATCTGTCCTTCTGGTCAGCGTCCCTGACCTCTTTAGCATCCCCCGCCCGTCTGCAGCCAGGCTCAGCTGTGGTATCTACCACCCACCCCACAAATGCACACCCCTCTCCTGGACGCCGGGGTGCTCAGGGAACCTCTGCTGCCCCCCCACCCCCGGCTGCCTCAGACACAGTGGCTTAGAGAGTGCCCCGGGCTCCCTGCCGGGATGGCCAAAGGCTGCTCCCAGCTGCTCGCTAACGGGCCAAGCAGGGACGCGCGCACTCCCGCCGCGTGGCCTCCCAGCCGCCTTCACTGGAGCTGGTGAGGGTCGCGCTGGGCCCCTCAGGGCGCAGCGAGGGGTGTAGGAGATGAGTACTGATGAGCACCACTTCCCACCCATCAAGCGTGAAGCCAGCTGCCTGCAGGTGGGCCACACAGCCGGGAGGCGAGCGCTGGCAGGCGACGGGCCCCACGCTGCCTGAACAGAAGGAGCTTCCACAAGACGCTCAGCCTCTCCCCACCCACCCCCGCCCCAAGCCCCCAGCCCTCCAGCCCCCTTTGCTGTTGGCAGGGCAGCGCCCAGTACCCAGGCAGGGTTGGCGGTGGCCAGCGCTGGTGGCATATCCTTGTCAGAAGTGCCCTCTGTGCCCTCATGCCCTCCACACAGGGCACCCAACGCCCAGCGCACGGCAGAGCTGACGGGGCACGTCGGACCCTCAGTGCACAGATGCAGGAAGGAGCCCAGGCTGGGGAGCCAAGGGGCCTCTGCCCAGTGTCCCTCAGGAAGGACAGAACAGGGGCCCAACTCCCAGGAACACCAGCCAGGCAAACGGCTGCCGGGAGGCCACGTCCCTCCATCCCGTGAAGACCGCTCCAAACGTGCCTCCAGACCTCCACCTGTCCTCTCACACACGTGCCCCGTTCGCTTGGCGGCGCCTGGGGTCCACCTGGCCTGGAGGGTCCCAGCCCAGGCCCCGCAGGTGCAGGGAGCACACAGGGGACAGGGCTCGGCCCTCGTGCCCCCACCGTGAGCACAGAGCCGGAACAGAGCAAAGCCCCCGCCCCGTGAGCAGGTATTCATGTGCTTGCAGGGGCCCGTCCATTCCTCCAAACGAGGCGTGACAGCAGCCCAGGCAGAAGGCAGCGGACGCCCCGCCCCGCGCTCGCACGGCGGGAGCTGCCAGGGACGGAGCTCTAACAAGCTTCAGTAGTGGGATGACTGGAATCGCAAAGTATGAATTTTTATGAGCCTAATAAATCACTCCACTTTTCCTGTGTTTGATGGTTCCCAGCCCTTCGAATGCTGGAAAAGCCCGGCTGCCCCGAGATGGTCCGGCCCTTGTCCCCAGCCGTGGCTGCGAACAGGGAGACCCTCCCAGGCACTGAGGATGCTCCCGCTCTGCACCCCGAGCCCACCGGACGTCAGCGCTCCCAAGGGCTCGTCGGGAAGCCCTCGGGGAGGCTCTGCCGCCCCTCTGCTCGGAGACCAGCCTGCAGAAGTCCCAGCCAGAACCAGCACGGACGGGGCGGCATCAGGAGGACCCCAGAACCTGCGAGAGGGGCGTCTGACGGGCAGCGGCCCACCTGCACCCCCTGCCACCAGCCTCCCTGCAGCACTGTCCCCCCTGAGCCGGGGGCGGGCCGCTGCCA
>NW_022589721.1:34349571-34416638 GCF_004348235.1 Phoca vitulina
GCTGCCACAGTTACCTCCCTGCAGCACTGTCCCCTCTGAGCCGGGGGCGGGCCGCTGCCACAGTTACCGATGATCAAACCACAGAGGCAGCCCGACAGGCCGTGCCACCGAGCAGCGTGGGCAGCTCGCTGATGACAAACCACCGCTGTCAGCTGCCTGTCCCCCGCGGGCCGTGTTCGCTGTTGTCCCACACTACCTGGTGTTTAATGACGACACTGTCAGCCCAAGACGCGGCGCCACGGACTGTCAGGGCCCTATTAGAGGAAAGATTGAGACCCTGCTCTTCTTAAACTCACTCAAGCAACACAAGCCGCTAGTTCCTATAATTACTGTGCGCGAGCCATCGATCGTGCCGACACCTGACCCGTCTGTATGAAATGGGAGTAGTTTGCTCCGTGACAGTCACTATAGATTATGGGGTGGGTCGTCCCTCCCCTTTTAACCACGGTGCTACAGAGGAAGGGGGAAAGTGAGCGCTTCTCACCACCCACCCCCCAGCCCCCCGCACGGGGCTCAGGGCGCAGGGAAGCCCTGCCCATCCCTGGGGGGCCAGGAAGCACCCCTCCCCCACACCGGGAAGGTCAAGGTGGCTGCGTGGCAGGCAGCTAGGGGAATCCAGGCGGGGAGAAAACGTCCCGGCCAGGCACTCCAAGGGAAGGCGCTGGCTCTGCAGCAGGAAGACGCCTCCCCCACCCCGGGACCCCCCTTCACAGAGAAGGAACACGGCTGGGAAGCATGCTGGGGAGCAGTGTCCGCCGTGACGCCCTCCCCCAGCAGACCCAGGCAGCCCGCTCCCCGAGGCGCCCCGGCTGACCCTGGTCAGAGCAGCTAGGCCAGGACGTCCTGGGACTGGGGAACCCTTAACCCGTCTGCAGCACTCGGGCTCCAGCTCATGGAACCCAGCCCCTGCACCAAGGGCAGGACCTCCTCTGGCCCAGCAGGCCCTGGCGGGACCGCAGCACCCCAGGGCAGCGTGTGGGAGTACGTGGGTGCGTCAGCACCAGCACCTCCAGGCCGCACACGGGCCGCACACGCGGGGGCAAGCACAGAGCTCGGGAACCGGCCATGCTGCATGCGGGGTCCTGGGGCTCGGCTCCAGCCTCACGGAGGCGGAGCTCATGACCAGGGGACCCACCCCGCGCCCCTCCTCCCCGTGGCCCCGGGTCATAGGACGGGCCTGTGCCCTCCTGCGCTCAGAGCCCAGCCCTGACCTCGGCGACCCTGGGGACCCCTCAACCCTTCTGAGGCCAGCCTGCTGCTACTGCCCACGTGCAGCCCTCCGGGTCCAGCGCCACGGGGCCCCTGGAGCACAAGGACCAGCCCCCAGGCTGACTCCGGATTCGCTTCAGCCCATGGTACTCGGGGTCAGTTGTCCACAGTCAGAGACCGAGCCAGGCCAGCCCACTCCACAGCCCCTGCTTTTAAAGTGGCCTGAGGTCCATGTACTACTCACGTGGGATCAAGTGGCCAGGGCCAGGAAAAGGTTTCAGAAGAGAACACTGAAAATACAAAGCTTTAAAAGCGACTGAAGCCAGGGAAGAGGACTGAGAAGGAGCAGACTCAGCACAGGGAGAGCTACCCAGAGCCGCGGACCCCGGCTCCCCGGCCTCACGCAGGCCGGCCTCTGACGAAAGGCCGTCCCCAGGAAGCGCCAACTCCGTCCTGTCCCTCAGAAAGTTCTGGCAGGAACTTGCTCATTCATTCATTCAACAGATTTTTGGCAAGACCCGCTATGCCCTAGGAAAACGGCAGGGAGCACAGCGGGCCCACCCCCCCACGGCCGGTGAGCCTCCCCTGAGCCCCTGCCAGGGAGGAAGGGACCCCCAGGGCACACACCAGAAGAGGCAGTAGCAGCACCTACAAGCCCGGCCCTGAGCACCCGTGGGGTCCCTTCCAGGGCCCAGCCTGCACAAGGTCCCCCCCCACAACCCAAGAGTTACGGGGCTCTGGGGCCAGCACCGCAGGAAGTACCGGAACTCCTCTCGAGACAGCCCCACTCGGTGCCTGACACAGGGCTCAAATGACCCGCAGTCCCGCCTGCCTGATGCCAACTGCGCTCCCTCCCGCCCACTGCAGATCTCCTTGCCTGGCAGGACCCAGTGCCGGCAGTCTGTCCTCCCTGTGATCCAGGTGGGACCAAGCGCAGAGCTGGGGGCTGCCCGCCGGGCCCCCGTGCAGGTAAACACAGAGCTGACCCCAGCACCTCCTTCCCAAGGACCATGCTCAGCCTGGCTCCCTACACCGGCCAGGGGACAGGGCTCGAAGCCAGCCCAGCAGGAGAGGCCTGGGGCAGGCCAAGGTCCTACCCCAAGGCCTCCTGCCTATGCCATGGCTAGGGCTCACGTGCCCTGTGCAGGGGCCTGAGGCCCCAGCCCTAACTGCCAAGGCGGGACCAGGTGTCAGCAAACACCTAACCCCACGCTGGGCCGCCCAGTGTGTGCTCTCTGCCCTCACAAAATGGCCAGTCCTCTGTCGTCTCCGCACCCCCTTCCACTTGGGGGCCTGGCCCACCCAGGGCCAGGAAGGTCAGGGGAGACAGCCTGGAAGGTACAAGGTCATTCACTTCCTTCTCAGCTAGGCTGAAACCCCAGGAGACCAGAGGCTCTGGAGACCAATGTGGAGGGGTCCCAAGTCCCCCAGAGAGAGGTGAGGGACCATGTCCACTCTCACCAACACCACCAAGGCCACTCGAGCCAGGCCAGTCCAGCCAAGGGGACAGAGCCTGGCCCACGGAAGGGAGGCCCACCTAGCCCACCCTGGTATCTGCTGCTGGGGGACTTCTGGGTGGGCAGGAAAGTGCTGGGAAGTGCCCACCACTCCCAGAAGATGGACAGACGACCCCACGTTCTGAGCCACGATTGATGGGGAAAGGGCCAGTTCCCTGTCCCGGGTGCAGGGGGCAGGTGAGGTGCAGAGCACACCCTGTCCTCCCCGTGACTGCGGACAGCGATTCTCACCGCGAAGCCGCTGATGCCACACTGTCCACTGGGTAGGAAGGGCACGCACGGAGCCTGCCTCCTCTCTGCTGAGCCCCTGTCCTCTCCCACAGGGGTGGGAGCACACAGAGGGGAAGCCGCCCTAGCAGAGCCGGCAGCCCCCAGCCCGCAGGGTGAGCCGTACAGCCCCATGGGTATATGACGGGCACTGGGCTCCAGCCGTCCCAGGGAACTGCAGCTTTGTGAGGGCCAGCCACCCAGGCCCGGGGGCCCTTCTTCCAGCCTGACTTCACCCGGGCAAGGCCTGACCAGATTCCACGGGAGCTGGGAAGCTGCCAGGTGGCCTGCGGTCCCAGCTCCCAGTGTAGCCCAAGGCCTCTTGCAAGGGCACAACGTCCTGCTCACCCCAGCCGGGCCTTCTCTCAGGGTCCCTCCCCACTGCTTCCTGAGTCACGGCTGAAGAGAGACGCCTGCCAGGGACCCTGGAAACAACCCCTCTAGAACAAACAGCAGCCGCTCACAGAAAACCGCGTGCCCCCCTCACAAAACCCAGGCTGCCAGGCTGGCCTTAGCCGGACTAGCACTGGTGGTACCAGCCTGGCGGGTGGCACCCTGTCATGCTCCAGGATGGCCCACCTCTCTCCCTGGGGCCCTCCAGCCACAGCGCAGGGCGGAAGCTCCGCAGCCGGCCGCAGTGCCCGCCTCAGCGATGGCTCCCCAGCAGAGGCCCGGCAGGAGCCAACATAAGGGCGGGGGGCAGCTGCAGGAGGCTCCTCCTAAAGGCACAGGCCTCAGCCGTCTGTGGGTGGGAAGGGGGGGCGGGGGAGGGAGGAAGGAGAGGAAGGGGAGGAGGGAGGGCGGGTGGAGGCGGGCGGAGGGGCCGTGGGCACAGGGGCTGCTCTCAGACCGTCACGGGCAGCTGCAGGGATAGGCTGATGGATGCCCCACCGCGTGCCGCCCCCAAGCCGGCCCCCCGACGGCTGCCGCTCCCGCTAAGCGTCCACACGGCCTCCTCACAGGGACCGGGCTCCTGCACTCTCAGTAGGTGGTGCACACACCCACAGGCCGGTGGACAAGGCAGCCATGAGCAACAAGTCCACAGAACCGAGAGAAGGCAGCAGGACAGACGGCTAAAGGAGGGTGCAGGGCGCAGGCGGCCTCGCTCGGTGCCGACACGCCAGCCGGGGCGGAGCAGGTCCCGGGGGCCACAGGAAGCCCCAGCAGTCCGGCTGGCCCCCCTGCAACATGGCAGACCGCTCCGAGGGCACAGACTCAGCGGCGACAGGAACAACCTTCTGACCCGCCCCGGGCTTCGGCAGGGCACCCCCAGACACACGGCGAGGTGCTAGGGCTCAGGGCCTGTCCCAGCTCCCCCAGACCCCCCAACCTGAGCGACGCACGGACACACAGCAAGCTTCCCTGACTCATTCTTGCCCAGATTCTGAGGTGGGGGCCTGGGGCTGGGGAGCTGGGGTTTTCCAAAGCCCCAGGCCTGTCTTTCCATCTTCAGTGGACACCGTGAGGTAAGCCCTGTCCCCCCAGACACGCCAGGCCCTGCTGGCCAACACGGCACCCCCTGCGATGGGGAAACGGGGAGGCAGCAGGTCCAGGGCAAACGCCACTGCCAGGCCCCTGCCCAGCTGAATCTGGGGCATCTTTTGCCTCATGCGGGTGGGGACCCCTGGGGGGTGCAGTTCCCACGGCCCCTCCCTCAGACTCCCTGCCCTCATCCTCCTACCTTGCAATCTAATTTCCCCGATACCCGAGGACCCAGCGCTGCCCCCGCCCCCGGCCCCGAGACAGGAAGCAGCTGCCCAGCCACTAGGTTCATCACCACGCTGCCCCCACGCACGCACGGGGCCGCCTCCACGCAGACACAGGGCCCGTGAGGTGGGAGCAGGCTCTCAGCTTCGGCGGCAAACAGCTGACCCGAGAGGAGGGGCCGGCCCAGCTCCTGGGCCTGAGAGGGGAGGGCAGCAGGTGGGCGGCACCCCACACTCACCGTGCGCACGGGCCCTGCAGTTCTGAGCCGGGGCCTCGGGTCCCAGTTGGGGGGACTTGTGGAGGGGGTCAGCCCAGAGGGGACATGCCTTCGGGCGCAGCCATGTGCCCTGCCCACCGCTCCCCAGCCAGCCTTCCCGTGGGGCTGGGGAGGGCGGAGGGACATCAGTAAAACGTGGAAACCTGAAAGAAAACTGAATGAGCTTGGTCTCAGCAGAGCCCCAATCTCTGCAGCTGCCTCCAGTGCTCACGTGCACGCCATCCCCCTTAAATACGCTGCACACGGTGCCTCGGGGGGCCCACAGGTGCCTCTCTCTGACTAAAGTCCCACTTCCTTTGGCTCACTGCAAACTCACCACCCTGTGAACTTGGCGGGAGCCTGTCACTTAGCGGCTGCCCAGCCCAGCCCTTCTTGTTCACTGCTCCTGCGTCTCTAGGGACAAGGGCCGCAGCGGTGCAGGCAGATGGCACCCAAGGCAGGAACCCTAGTCCCTGTGGGGGGCAGGCCTGGCAGTGGGGAAGGGGGTGCTCTTCCCCTGGGCTTGTGCTCTGCCCAGAGGTGACCCAGGACCTGGCCGCTGCTCCCGAGAGCCAGGCGGGGGGGGGGGGGGGGGGGGGGGGGGGGGCGCCACAGCAGCCATGGGGAGAACAGCTCGCCAGGGGACCAGGAATCTGGTCACCGGTCACCCTGGCATCTCCCACCGCTGCCCAGCAGGCCCAGCGCCGGCAGGCACGCGGGCACACCGACGCAGCTTCCCTGCGCACTGCCCTGGAGGCACCTCTGGAACGGGCCACCCTTCACTCTGCAAGAGGTCTCGGCCCAACAGGCTCACACGTCCCCCGGAGCCCCGTCCGCACGCTGGTTTATGTCGGCTTTCGGAGCTCACAGGGCCGGGGGGAGGGCCCAGCGCCCCTGCCCAGCTCAGGCAGGCCCTCTGCTGTCCCACGGCCACAGCCCCTCCCACGGCCGCCCTGCTGTGGCCCGGCCGCAGACACACCGGCATCACGGACAGTGCGCTCCCCCAGGCTGCCGCGCCCCGCCGAGGCCCCGCACACGCCCCGCCACTTCCTCGCTCCACCGCTGATGCGGAAAGGGCAATTAGGAGAGGAGCTGCCAGAGCCCATCACGGATCCGCGCAGCTCGGAAGACACAGCGAAAAGGAAGCACAACAGCTCCAGAATTAATTTAGAAAGCACAGAGCCCCGCAGAATGACAACAAACAGGCCAGCGAGTGCGGGGATGTGGGGGTGGGCCCACGGCGGCCAGGCCCAGAGGGGAGCCCAGCAGCGCTGGGGGGGGTGGGGGCAGTTCTGGAAGGAGGCACCCGGGGCACTGGGTGGTCCACAGACGGGCAGGGCAGGCAGAAGGGGCCACACAGCTCTTAGGTCCCTACCACAGCCCCAAACTTGAAAGAGCTGGGAGGGGACAAGTGTGCCAGGGACAAGACCTTGGCATCTGCAGACCCCTGTGGACCCCTGGGCCAGAGACACCAGAAGGGCACAGGGCCCTGGGGCTTATCCAAGGCCGGGACTCCTTCCTGCCAGGCCTGGGAGGCACTCAGGCAAACCAACAAATAACTGGACGCTTACTGACGAGAGACTGCAGGACTTACGGTCGGTGTGTGCGGCTATAGATTTCCTTTGCAAATTCCATCCATTCTATGCACTCACACCAAATCTTGTCATTGAAAAGCTACCTGTGTGAGCACGGAGAGCCCCAGGCCACACGCGTGATCCCAGGAGGCTCCAGAGAAGGCCCAGCTGCAGCGCTCTCTCGGGCCCCTCACAGCCCAACTCCTTCCAGCCTGGGCTCCACCTGCAAAATGCTCTGCCAGCCACCCACCCCCCCAAAAGGTGCTGGCAGGCAGCCAGGAGCAAGGGCCCTTCCAGTAAACAGGTCATTGTCAACGGGTCTTGAGGGAAGCTGCTACCACCTCCCAAGGACCCAAGAATGGGGATGAGAAAGCAGGAGGGCCACAAAGAGCAGGGGCCCCATGGACACAGGCACTGTTTCCAGGATCACACCATCTGTCTAGAAGCTCTGACAGCCGAAGAGCACGGCCCTCTGCAGGGGGACACATGACCCCACCCTTTCTATGACAACCGTGGTATCCCTCCCTTGGGAGAGCCACCCGCTGGAGCCCAGCAGGACAGAAGCGAAGGGTTTCAGCTCAGACCCTGCAGGGTAAGGGGGACCTCTCCTTGGTGCCCATCTCGAGGGGGCTTCATCTGTGTCAACATGGTCCTGTGAGGACACGGGCAGTGGGGCTGACCGCAGGGACAGAGCCCTGGGGTCTCCAAGGAGAGCACCACCACCACCTGCCTGCCCACCCACCAGCTTCTAGCAAACAGCCTTTCCCACCTTTGTGTCCCAGAGCAACCCCACAAGGAGAAGCGGGGCCTCAGGTGCACAGAGGTGAAGGGCCCCGTGTCCCCGACGCCCTCCCCCAGGTGCCAGCAGCTAAGGCCCACCACGGCTAGGAGAACACAGGCAAGCTGCTCAGAAAGCCTAAGACCCACCCTAGCCCCCATCCCCCCCAGGGGAGAAGCCCTCCACCCTCCCAGCCCTCTCGTTCCAACAGAGCCCTCCCTATGCTCAGGTGGGCCCCACCCTCCCAGGCCAAGAGGAATGCCCCTGGATGCAGTCCGCTCCGCTCAGGTCCTGGGTGAGAGCCAGAGGCCCTGCCCTACTCCCTTAGGCAGGTCCTGGGCACCAGGGCCCATTGCCCCACGGCTGCTCTTAGAGGTCCAAGATGCTCCTGGATTGTCCCCAAGGGGCCTGCCTGCATAAGCACCCCCACCCCAGCTGTCACTCAACCCCACTTGGCCACTCAATGCCCACCCTGGGCAGTGTACACCCCCAGCCTCCTCACCCAGCCTCCAATGCCTCCACCTTATGCCAGGCCTGCCCACCTCTGCCGCACAAGCTGCAACCCCTTACCGGGCATGGCTCCTGGAGGTCTCCCTCAGGGCCTAGGGCCGGGGCCAGGAGAAGCCCCGGGGGCACCAGGCCACCGTCCAGGAGGCCCACAGGCTGCCCGGTCAACACTACCTGCAGAGACTTCTCAGGGGCCACAGCTGAGTGAGCCACTGCTGTCCCCACACACAGGTCACCAGGAGGATGAGAGCCACCCTTCCTCCCCACGCAACCACACACTGGGCATGGGAAGGGCACCCCAGTGCACCCATCCTGCAGATGGGAAAGTGGGCCACCAGATGCCCTACCCACACCCCCCTCCTGCACTGACCCTGCTCTGTCTGGTGGCAGAGTAAGCACTGGGGAGAGCTGGGGCCAGCAGCCCTCCTGAGGGACCCACGAGCCTGCCCCAGGCAGGACACAGCCCACCAGCACGCAGCCTGCCCGGGCATTCTCCCTCCTGGGACACACACAGCCCTTAACTCTGCAGGTCTACCTCCCTGCGGGGCCCCACATCCTGTCTGGGGGAAGATAACACCATCCATCCTTGAATTATCTCCATAACTCCACACACAATCCTACCACTCAATACAAATAACCAGACTGGGGCTCCCAGCTGCCTCAGTTGGTGAAGTGCATGGCTCTTGATCTTGGGGCCATGCATTTGAGCCCCACATTGGGCGTAGAGTTTACTTTAAAAAAAAAAAATGACTTTAGGGGCGCCTGGGTGGCTCAGTTGGTTAAGCGACTGCCTTCAGCTCAGGTCATGATCCTGGAGTCCTGGGATCGAGTCCCACATCGGGCTCCCTGCTCGGCAGGGAGTCTGCTTCTCCCTCTGCCCCTCCCCCCTCTCATGTGCTCTCTCTCTCATTCTCTCTCTCAAATAAATAAATAAAATCTTTAAAAAAAAAAAAAAAAAAAAAAATGACTTTAAATACGATTAGTATGTCCAAGGACTTAAAGACAAGATTGCAAATTTTGGCAGAAACCTAGATACTATTTAAAAAGACAAATGAAAATTTTAGAATTTACAAATAACTGAAACTAAACAATCCTCAACAGATGGATTTAATAGCAGATTACCCACAAAGTTGAATGGACATTTAGCAGCCTAGAAAATGAGTTAGAAAAAACTGTCCAGATTTAAGCATGGAGAGAAAAACATTATGGCAGATACAGAAAAGAGCATAGCAGTGGCTCAGTCGGTTAAGGATCTGCCTTCAGCTCAGGTCATGATCCCAGCTCATCAGAGAATCTGCTTCTCCCTCCTCCTCATGCTCTCTCTCGCTACCTCTCTCTCAAATAAATAAAATCTTAAAAAAAAAAAAAAAAAAAGAGGGGCGCCTGGGTGGCTCAGTCGTTAAGCGTCTGCCTTCGGCTCAGGCCATGATCCCAGGGTCCTGGGATCGAGCCCCGCATCGGGCTCCCTGCTCAGAGGGGAGCCTGCTTCTCCCTCTCCCACTCCCCCTGCTTGTGTTCCCTCTCTCGCTGTGTCTCTCTCTGTCAAATAAATAAATAAAATCTTTAAAAGCACACACACACACACACACACACACACACAAAAGAGCACAGGAAACACACAGAAGTGTGTTTGGTGAAGAGGTGTAACAGAATTGTTGCTGTGACCCCAAAAAGCAAGAAAGAATGGAGCAAAAGCAGTACTGAAGGTATGATGGTTGAGAATTTTCCCAAATTGATGAAAACCATCAGGCCACAGATTCAAGAAATACCACAAACCCCAAGCAGGATAACAACGAGCGTGCTAAGCACACCATAGCCCGCTGCCGAAAACCAGGGAGGAGGGCCCGTCAGCCAGAGCGGAAGAGCGGGCCGCCCGGTCTGCGAGGGGACGCTTGCCAGCCCCAAAGGCTTTACACGATGAAAACCGTTCAGAGATGAAGGCAAAAACAAAGACTGTTCAGACGAACGTCTATGGAGAGAAAAGGTCCTCAGCAGACCTGTAACGTTAAAGAAAACGTTAAGAGGTGTTCTTCAATCAGAAGAAGGAACAAAGACAAAAGGCAGAAAAAATACATAGCTAACTCTGGGTAAATGCTGACTGTGTATAAACTGTCTCGTGAAGCCTAAAGTACAGGGAGAGTTAAGATCACGATAGGTCTAGCACAGACAATGGGAGGGGGAGCGGAGTTCACGTGCTCAAGCAGCTTATGCTACCCGGTAAGCGATCACACAATCTCTCGGTATCCGTAACAGTAAGTAAAAAATGCACACTGTGACCTCCGGAGTAAAAAAAAGAATAAAAGAATGTATAGTAAGTTAATTAAGGAAAAATTAGGAATTAAAGAATCTAAAAGAAGAAAGAACAGAGGAGCACCTGGGTGGCTCTTGATCTCAGCTCCCGCCTCCATCTCAGGGTCTGAGTTCAAGCCCCACATTGGGCTCCACACCGGGGGGTGGAGCCTACTTAAAAAAAAGAGAGAGAGAAAAGCACAGAAGAGTGGAACAAAGAAAAAGCCCGTAGGAAGTCAGTAGATTTAAACCAAAATACATTAGTAATTACAGTAAGCGTGAACACGCTAAATCTTTCTTTAGAAAGACAATTTCAGACTGCAATTAAAACTATTTGCTGCATACAAAAAATATCTAAACGTCGTGGAGAAGCTGAAAGTACACACGTGATTGTGTAGGCTACAAACAACAAGCGCGAGTCCGCACGGCGAGGGCGTGTGCGCGCGCACGTTTTACAGGACCTGCTGAAACAAGACCAGTGCGCCTACACTGGCATCAGAGAAAACAGCCTTTAAGGCGAGAAGCATTACCGGAAATAAAAAAGAACACTTCATAACCTTAAAAGATTCCATCCACCAGGGAGATACAACAATTCTAAACTGGTTTGCCCTCCGTAAAGTGGCCTCAAAATACTGGATGCAGAACTGACAGCTAGAGAAAGGAGGGAGCCCACAGCACGGTGGAAGACTCTAACACGCCTGTCCTGGTGACCCGGGGGGGGCAAGACCTCCCCCCGCTGCCCCAGTCAGTGGGTGCGCAGCAGCTGGGAGCCACAGGGCGAGGGCCACGTGCCTTCCAGAGCCCCACCCCAGCAGCGGGAACTCCGAACTCTCCAAGGGCACGCCAGAGCTTGACCAGAACTGACCACAAGCTGGGACACAACACAAGTCTCAGCACACTGAGAAGGACTGAAATCACACACTGCACGCGAGGCGGGGGAAGCTAGAAAGCAGTAACCACAAACACCTTCAAAGCCCTCATAGGTTTGGAAATGAAGTCAAATGCCCTTCTAAAAAACCCATGGGTCAAAGAAAAATTAGCAAAAAATTTGGAGGAAAACAGGAATCATTAACTTGCGGGATACAGCTATGCTTAGGACAAATTTATAACCGTCCAATTGCCTATTTTTCAGAAGAGACCTAGGGCCACTCATCCAAGCACCTGTGGACCCTCCGTTTGGGCGCAGGCCCGCTGCGGTCTGTGGGGGCGGCTCTGACCCGGAACAGCAGCCCCCGCCCCCAGCCTCTGCTCCCCACTTGCTGCCCCTCGGGGCCCTGTCCAAAGGCCCCAAGGGCATACACGCCAGCCCGCGCTAGTGCCCAGGAGAGCCAGAGGGGTGGGGGGACTCTGCAGCCTCTGGCCACTGCCCCATCCTTCACAAGCCAAGGGGAGAACACGGCGTGGGCCAGATCCAGACAATGAACTCCCGCCCCCCGACATGGCACCTTTCCCCTTTAAAGCACAAGGAGTGAGAACAGCCAGGCTACAGAAAACCCCAAAGGGGAGACGCGGTTCCAGGCCTCCTTTGCGAGATGCCCACCTCGGCCCCTCGGAGCCCCATGCCACACAGAGGAACCGTGAAGGGCGGCTCAGTCCTGACTCAGGGCCACGCTGCTGGCTCTCGGAGTCTCCCGATTGGAGTCCAGCGTGTCAGGCTGGGTGGGCAACAGGGCCAGGCTGAGGCAGGCAGTGGAGGGGGCTCTCCGAGCAGGTCCCTCAGGAGCCACAGCGGCCTCGCCCTACTCCTCCCCCGGGGCCAGGCACCAAAGACACATCCCTCCGGCTGCAGAGCCCCCAGAAGGGGACAGACCCCAGGACTGCTGGCCCCCACCAACCTCAGCTCCTGTCCCTCTCCAGAGGCCTGGACCAGAAGGCCCAGCCTGGGGACACCACGTCCCTCCATGCGTCCTCCTCCTGCACCCAGCCGTCCTCAGCAGGAAAGAATTCCACCTGACGCTCAGGCCTCAGGAGCACTTCCTCCCAGGCAGCTCCCAGCGCCACTCCCTGGGACACCGTCCCTGAGCCAGAGCCTGAAGCTGCTCCGCGTCTCAGCAGCCCCGAGGGGACGGTGCTCCTCCAGCAAGTGCCCCAGGGAGCTCCAAAGTCACACTCTTGCTCCCCCTCTGTTACCGAAAACGTCTGGGCTGGGAGGTGCCACGGGGACAGATGGGTCACACACCCCCAGCCCAGTGCCTGGACTCCTGCCCTAAATGCCACAGGGAGCAACAGACAGCAGGCAGGGTCCACAACCCCCAGCCCTCCCGGGGCTGGGTATAACCCCTCGCTCCTTGAGGCAGGAGTCCGCCTCCGGCCCCAGGAAGCCCAGGACAAAAGGGGCCTGAGAGCCACTGGCAGTGAACCAGATGCACCAGACGCCCAGGCCCCTCAGGGCCACCCACCCACCCACCTCGGTGCCCTCCTCTGTCTGCACCCACAAGGAGCGTGTCCACTTTGCTCCCGGACGCTGCACTGGGATGCCAGCACAGCCTGGCCATCAGCCTGCACCAGATTCTTGCCAAGGACGCAGGGCAGGACCTGTGGACAAGCGCAGGGCTGGGCGCGGGGGCGGGAGGCAAGCTGTGCCCCCACACCCTTTCCCGGCCCACCTCCTCACCTGGCTGGGCTTCGCTGGTCACGCAGCAGCCCCTGTGCCCGCCACCCCCACCCGGGCCGTGAGCTTCCTCCAGCCCTGGCCCCGCTTTGTGGGGACGCTCAGCACTTGTTCTGGGCTGGCACGGAGCCCAGAGCGCTGGCACGTCCTGGAGGTGCGGCCCGCAGGCCACAGAAGGGGGCCCAGGCCCACGGTCAGGTGCAGACTGCTGCCCGCAGAGGGGAAGGCCCAGCGCCTCCTCAGCCTCACTTTCTCCCTCTGGGAGTTGGGTCACCCCGGGCTCAGCCCGGACAGCGGTCACTCAACAAACCTAACTTGGCTCTCCCGTCCCTCGGCAGCCTCCCTGTGAGCCCAGCGCCCAGGATGGCTCTGGTCTGCGCTGGGCACGGCCACCCAGGCAGAAGGAGCCTGGCAGCAGACGGCAGAGGTAGAGCGGGAAGACCCAACACTCAGCTGACAAAGCCAAAGGGACTAAGGGCCTCGTGGCCAGCCGTCCCAGGGGCTGGGAGAGGCGGCAGCGGCAGCCAGCCGCAGGCCCTCCTGCCACCTGTGGGCGTCCCCACGTCCCTTCATTCTAGGCCAGTCCAGGCGAAGGAAAGCCACCGCCGTGCCCTGCCACCCGCCCTGGGCGCACACTGTGCTCTCTGCTCGGAGTGCCCCTCGTGGCGCCCCCAGGTTCCTCCCCACCCCCTGGCCAGGCAGGTGCCCCGTTTCTGGCTCCCTGCCGGCAGGCCGGTCCCTCTCTGTCCCCTCTCTGTCCCCAAAGAGTCACATCTGGGCTGCTGTCACTCCTTTTCACCTCCATGCCGTTGGGCCGTGCCGGGCTGCACGCCTAGCAGTGCTCAGGGCTCGCTGACACACAGTGACATCCGCTTACTGGGGGCAGAAATGGTACAGAGAGGGGAGCGAGTGGCAGGAAGACAATGGGCCCCATGGGCAGGGGCAGGAGGCACCGGCTGAGCTGTTAGTTCTCGCAAAAGCCTTCCCTGCCCTGCCCCACCCCCTGCCCTTGCCATGAGAGCCCAGCACCAGGCAGGAGACGCCGACGGGAACCAGCACATCCTTCCCGCTAGGACCTCGGCCCAGCATGCGAGTGGACACGCAGTGCGGGAGGGGTGAGACCCGGGAAAGCTGGGAGGACAGACCACCCGAAGGGCGGCGGAAGAGGAGCACCGGGGCCGAGAGGGAGGGCTGAGCCTTTGTCCTGCACCCCAGTGCCCACTGACGGGCACGCACCCGCGAGCCCACCAGGCCAAGAGGGGTCCTCAAACTGGACTTGGGGCGTAGCACCTCAGCGCAGCCCGACCATCAGACACAAGGAGCAGCCCAAGTGTCCCCAGTCTGGGGAGACCCAGGCCCACGGAGGGATGCTCCCGTTCCCCAGGGACACAAGTCATCCTGAGGCCATCACCCCCCTTCTCCAGCCAGGCAGGCCTCACTTTAGGGTACCACTTGGGAGTCCCCAGCTCGGTGGTGGTCACGACTTCCCTAGAGGCTCCAAGCCTGCCCGGGGGCCACGCGAACGCCACACACACGCACACACGTGCCCTCCCATGCCAGTTCTCGTGGAG
The DNA here is from genome assembly GCF_004348235.1 of Phoca vitulina. Taxonomy (NCBI): domain Eukaryota; kingdom Metazoa; phylum Chordata; class Mammalia; order Carnivora; family Phocidae; genus Phoca; species Phoca vitulina. The sequence goes on from NW_022589721.1 coordinate 34,363,858, forward strand.
TAATTCACTACCACGGCCCCGACAAACTAAAATCGAGGCCTCCAATGTGCCTGATAATTTATGCAAGGCCCAAGGATCGCTGTGGCTGCCTTTCGCACTTCCTCTTTCCCTTATGAAAGTAGCACTCCGGATTTAACCGCTCTTGACGCGTTGGCCCTGGTGAAACTGAACCCAAGCGCACACCAGCGAGCGACCACGGAAAGCTGAGCCCTCCGCGGCGGACACCTCCAGCAGCCATCCTGGCCGGCTTCCACCAAGGCCCGTCCCAAGCCCCTGGCCACCCGTCTCCTGCGGTCAGCACCATGGCCCTAGAAACGGCCCTCGGCCCCGTCACAGATGTGGAAACTGGAAGCGAGTGAGGGCCCTTCAGCAAGATCCCAGCACGCACGCTGGCTTCCCAGCACCCGGGGGACCGGAAGGGGTGCGCCTCATGGAAGTCACCCAGCCCTGGCCCTCCCTGGCATCCTCCCCTGCCGTGGTGGCACAGGAAGCCCGCCTCCATCGTCCCTTCAGCTGTGCGGCGGGAGTCAGGACCCTCCTGGGGCTGCGGCCAGAACTGCCCCGCACCCCTGCCCACAACGTGGGGCCTGAGCGGGGCGTCCCTGGTGTCCCTTGCAAGTGTCCCGCTCCCCCACGAGGCTACCACCGGTGGCCCTGGGCTAAGCCAGCAGAGACCAGCTAGCCAGCACCACAGGAAGGTCCTGAGGCCAGCACCGTGTCGCGCCCCAGAGGTGGCCCGGGGCAGACAGCGACACCCCCACCCCCAGGCTGCTGGGCTCCCCGGGCACCGTGCGCTCGAGTCCAAGAGCTCCCCGACAGCCTGACTCCACGACGGTCCGCCTCCCGGGGGGCCACCCAGCAGCCTGGCTGCAGCGCAGGCTGGGGGTGCATCCACTCAAAGCCGGCAACCCCTCCGCTCCCGGCTTCGCGAAGCGCCCCACGAGCACCAGGGGTGAGAACATGCGTCCTTCCTGCGGAGGTCCAGGGCACGGCCTTAGGCCCCGCTCTGCCCCCTCTGCCCACCGACCTGCCCGCAGCCTGAGGCCAACACAGGCCTCACACGGGCCTACCGAGCAGCAAGCAGCGGGCTCTCGGGCTGCCCTGGGTACCCTGGCCAGAGGGACGGGCCTGGTTGGGGGGGCGGGGCCCAGCAGGTGGGGAAAGCTGGCTGTTGCACGCACCTGGAGCCCTCAGAGGAGGGAGCCGAGTGACAAGTGCATTAAACGCCCCCTGGCAGCTGCTCGAGGGGCAGCTAGAGGAGAGACAGCAGTGGGTGCAGCCTGAGCCCCACGCTGCTGCGTGCTCAGCAAGAACCCCACAAATGTCCCTGCACAAACTGAGCACATCCAGACAGGCTTTGATGCCCAGGAGTCTGAGAGGGCCTGCTTTGACCTCTCCAGGAACATGGGGACAACCCAAGGCGGGCCCTTCAAGCCCCAGGACAGCGGGCCAGGAGCACTTGCCTAAGGAGCCAGGAGGGGGGTAGGCAAGGAGCAAGACAGCCCACAGACTCTGCACCCAGGGACTGGGGAGACGGAGAGATCCACTGCTGAACAAGCACCGTGTGGCCCTGCCTTGGGGCTAGGAGGGAGGTACAACAGCCACCCAAGGGGCCTGGTGAGGGGCCCGGGTACTGGGGAGGGGCGGGGGGGTCCAAGGGGAGCTCATGTGGGGAGAAACTCCCTGAGTACTTCCTTGGAGAAACCTGGGACACAGGGAATGGGTCTCCCACTTCTTTGTGGTAGATATTTTATTTAGGGGCACCTGGGTGGCTCAGTCGTTAAGCGTCTGCCTTCGGCTCAGGTCATGATCCCAGGGTCCTGGGATCGAGCCCCGCGTTGGGCTCCCTGCTCCGTGGGAAGCCTGCTTCTCCCTCTCCCTCTGCCCCTCACCCCTGCTCATGCTCTGTCTTTGTCTCTCTAATAAATAAATAAAATATTTTTTTAAAAAATTTCTATTTATTTATTCATTTTAAAGAAAAGAAAGAGTGTGCACACGTGGGCACTGAGGGGAGGAGCAGAGGGAGAGGGACAAGCAGACTCCCTGCTGAGTGCAGAGCCCAACGTGGGGCTCGATCCCACAACCCTGAGATCGTGACCTGAGCCGAAATCAAGAGTCAGACGCTTAACCGACTGAGCCACCCGGGTCCCCCTTAGGTGTCCCACTTCTAGCTGGCGTGGCAGGGTGGCCCCCCCAACACTGGGGGATCCCAGCCAGAGGTGCTTCCGGCTCTATACCACCACCAGGGTCTGTCACTGGGGGCTGCATGGTGAAGACCTGGTGAGACCCAGACAAGGGGCCAAGACCACAGCTGCCTTTTCTGCCAGTGACCTAGGGTGAGTGGATACTCCACTTCTCATCTGCACAGAGGGGACAGCAGCTTCTCCAGACCACATGGCCGATATGGCGGCCTGAGCGATGGGTGCCAAGCTCTCACCCAGAGGCGAAGTGGCAGTGCAAGGCCTGGCTCGACTGAAAGCCTTAGCAACCCTCAGGTCTTCCCTAGGCCACCGTGAAAACGGGGCTCTTCCCACGGTCCTGCCCCTGGAGCCCTGAGTGACCTCCCAGACCCACACCTTCACCCACCACACTAGCCACTCATCTGTGCCATCTTGGGCACCTGGGCCAGGCCCCAGGCTCAAGATGAGGCAGGGGAGGGGGAGGAGGGCAGGCTACCACCGTCCCAGGCAGGTGAGCCAAAAGGGCCCTCCTACCCAAGCGACTTCTGGGAGGTGACACCTGCCCACCCAACCACGGCTTCTCAGCACACCAAGGCCACCATTTCCAAGTGGCGGGTAGGAATCCCATGTCCCGTGGCCGCTATGAAGCCCCCTAGCCTAGGGTACGGGTGCCCATGCACCGGGAAGTACTCACTCTGCATACAAGAAGCCTCAGGGTGGCCCGAGTCCTGGCACTGGGCCCAGTGTGGACGGAGACAAGCCGAGCGGGCCCGGGACAGCCAGGCCCTGCAGTGGAGCCAACGGGAGCTGTGTGCGCCGTAAACACCACAAGCTGGGATCACTAATCGCCACAATTACATGGCTGGTAAATCGGAAACCATTTTTGAGGTCTATAAAAGGCTTTTTCTCTCTGCTTTCTCCAGTGTCTGTCTGCCCTGAGACAGATCAAGCAGGGTCTCTGTGCAGCCAAAATGTGGTAGACCCCACCAGTCCTCAGCAAACGAAGCTCCCCTGGGGCCCTTTCTCGGGTATCATCTCTTGACTCCCCCCAGCTGCCAACAGACTCACCACCGGGAGAAAAATGAAGGGAGGAAGGCTAGAGGCAGAGGCGGGGAGCACAGGGGTGGGGGGATCACATGGTGTCCCCAAGGGGCCGCCTGCCCCACCCCCCAGCCAAAGTAGGACTCTAGGTGAACCGGGCAGGAGGGTCTGAGGGCAGGGGAGCTGGGGAGGAGAGGCCGAGGAGGGAAAGCAGGAGGAGGGGTCAGGCCAGATCTTCATAATGCGCAGTCCCCAGGCGCAAGGCACCGCGGCCACGCTGCTGCTGAACAATGCAGTTCTGAATTCAATTAAAGCGATTATCTGTTGTGCCAAATAAATTGTGTACAGCATATATCCTGCGGCACTTTACACCTCCGGGCTCATTATTCCCTAACTGTTTCCTCCTGTTTATGCACTCTCAAATTAAATTGCTGATAACATGCGCCAAAATAAAAAATGAGCGCACCTTGTCCCAAGAAAATTGATTCTCCCTTTTCCTGAACTGGCGATTGCCAGGTTTTATATACTCTGTTCCTGGTGATCATTAGTAATTCAATTTTCTTTTTATTAGCCCCCTTATCTGCTGAGCAATATAGCGGCAGAGCTGACCTCTTTCGCGCGGGTAAATGTTTAAAATCTTTTCCCTGATTAATTTTGCCAGTTAAGAAAAAGAGGAGAAATGGCCCGGCTCTTAGCCATCACAATGAATAAAGCTTAATGTTGATTGTGATGGAATTTCTAATGCCAGGGAAATTGATTGAGCGCGGCAATTACACGGGAACAGGAACTCCAGGGAGATGGGGCCGCTCTCTCCTGGCCACAGCCTTCTGGTTATTTAAAACAATCCAATTTGCAAGGATAATTATGTATTAGTGTTTTATCTGCCACTTGAAATGAACAGGGGAGTTTCGATACTGGCCTAGCATTAGCAGGTTATTGCCACAAATTACTTGATATCTGCTTTCTTTCACATAAAGAGGAAATTAGGCGATCAATTACCAGAAAGAGGTGGACTGAGGGATAAGAGGGGCGAGTGCGCCCTCTGCTGGCCACTGGCGGCCCGGTGGGGCTGGGGAAGGGACCTGCCCCTCGCCCTGCCTCCCTCCACTGGGCAGGAGCCCACCGGGGGTCAGGCCCCTCCCCTACACAGCTTCCACGAAAGTCTGGACCTGGGCCAATGATCTGTCGGGGGAAACGGGGAAGAGAAGCTTCGAAGCAGCCTGTCCACCTGTAGGGAGGCCCTGCCAGCCGGCCCGGAGCCCCGGAGCCCAGGGTCTGCACCCCAAATGTCCACAGCATCAAATGAAAACCTGTGTGGGAGGCAGCCGACAGCTGGCTGGGGCCTGCCCAGGGCCTGGGGACAGGAAGGTGGAGCAGGGAAAGGAGGGAGAAGGAGGGAGGAGGAGGGAGGAGGAAGGAGAAGGAGGGAGAAGGAGGGAGAAGGAGGGAGGAGGAGGGAGGAGGAGGGAGGAGGAGGGAGAAGGAGGGAGAAGGAGGGAGAAGGAGGGAGAAGGAGGGAGAAGGAGGGAGAAGGAAGCCTGTGGACCTTGCAGAAGGAGGTGCATGGGGGAGCCACCCACTGACTCCTTAGTAGTCCTCAGCCCAGGGAAATGCTTGTCCTCACTCCTGTCCCCACCAAAGCCGCCTCTGCCAGTCTCAGGAGCCGCCCGCCCAGCGTTTCAGGCCTGTGCACAAGCATCTTCCACGAGCTCCTTACCCACTTCTAAGAATGAGGACCCCACTCCTTGGCCCGGCATTCAAGACCTTTCCGAAGGCTCCTCCTGGCTCACTGTCCCCTCGAGGCCTGCTGGACACTCCTGGGCCCCTGACACGGCCACGGCACACCCCTGAGCACATTCATGCAGCTCCCAGGTCCCTCCTCTCCTGTATCCAGCACCACCCCCTCCCCCTACTGTGGCCTACGGGACCCTCCCATCATGTGGGTCCTGCCTTCCCTCTGGCTTCAGTCCCCCCCCACGCCCGCCACACAGGACCTCTCTCTGCTCCTGCAACATGGGAGAGCTCATCCCACCTGTGCCCGTCACCCGCAGAGAGGCGCACCGTTCACGCCTCCTTGTCCTCATGCAGGCCTCAGTTTGGAGGTCACCTCCTCAGAGACACCAGCTGCCTGACTACAGCTGCCCGCCCTCCCCGCAGCTCTCTGTGACCCCACTTCCTTTTCCTCTGAGCATGTTCACCACCCGAGAGTATCTTTTCAGCTTATTTACAAGTACCCAGGTAGCTGTCTTGATGACTGCAATGTGCACAGTACCCACGGGGACCAGCACACTTCCCTGCGCCAGAGCTACGCCACGCCTGCTTGTTGGACGGATGGGGGGGACGGATGGGGGACAAATGGTGGACAGAGAACAAATGAATGGGGGATGGATGGGGGATGGACGGAGGACAGACAAGGGAAGAACAGATGGGGGAATGGATACGTGGATAAACAGGTGGACAGATGTATGATGAATGGTGGATGGAGGGTAGACGGACGGATGGACGGACGGATGGATGGATGGATGGATGGAGGATGGATGGATGGAGGGCATGGGTAAGTGGATGAGTGAGTGGTAGCCTTCTGTAAGCCCTTCCCCCAGCAGGACTCTCCCCCACCTTTCACAGTCCTCCCAGGGCAGTCTGTGCCAAGTTATCACAACCGTTTACAACCACAAACTGACCCGCTCACCTCCTAGTAGAGAGAAGTATGAAGGCAGGGACCGTGTCAGCCCCTCCGCACCGGCGCCCGCACTGCGCCCACGCTACCAGCAGGAGGCAGCCTCCACCCCCCAGCCTGTGCCTGGCACTGCTCCAGGCCTAACGAGAGAACCAGCCAGCCCAGGCCCACGGAGCTCGGCGCACAAGCAAGCGGGCCGAGCCTGCAGGCACAGCTCCCGGGCGGATGCACACCACCTTCCAGGCCCCCTTTAATCTGCAGACCCAGCGTCCCCGCTGGCCCCTCAACCCTCCAGGCTGCTGTCCGCTGGCGGCCAGTGAGTGTCCTAGAACGCCTGGCCTGCGTCACTATGGGAGGAGGCCAGCCCCCGTGTGGCCAGGGCCCTGCTCTCCGCAGTGGCCCCTCAGCCAGCCAGCAGCCCCTGTAGGAAGCCGGGCCTCGGGCAGCCCCCACTCCAGCCCCGGCCGCGCCAGGGCCCTCCTGCCGGGAGCAGCTGCGAAAGCTCAGCTGTGTGTGCAGGGTCCCGGGTGTTGTCCACCTCTTGCCCCATCTAGAGAGGATTCCTCAGCTGCAGACCCTCAGCACACGAGACAGGAGGAGCTTCTCAACCCAGTGGCGCTCTTTCCTTCGGGGTGCCTGCTAAAGGGGACGGCCATGGTCTGGCTCAGGCCTGTCTGCCCCCAAACCAGGTTCCCTGGGAGCAGGGACAGGACAGGCCTGCCAGGCCACAGTCAAGGCCAGCTCTGCTCAACTCCTGGAGGGCGGCAACACCAAGAGCATGGACCGAAGAGGTCAAAGTGTGCCTGCCTGGGACGCCCCACCAACCCCTCAGTGCCACCCCAGCATTAGGACAGGGAGCCCCTGGCAGGGCCCCATCTGCTGTAACCCTGTCCCGCGCAATGCCTAGCTCAGCACTTGCTCCACGAGCACTTGCTTCCAGGCCCAGCGAGGAGGCCTGACGCCCAGCGGCGGCCCAGGAATCCGGCACTCCAGAGCGCTCTGGTCCCAGGGCAAGCAGCCTCGGACTGGGACACTCCTTCCCCAAGCCACCTCACACCACATCCCTGTAACTCAAGTCACTGAAATACCGCCATCTTGAGGCCCCTGGCCCGGCCACCCCGTCTCCATTTGCCCCGAGCCACTCTCCCTGTGGCAAGTCACGACGGAAATGGCTCAGCGCCCGTGGGCTGGGCTGCAGGTCTCAGGAGAGCCTCGTGCCTTCCGCGGCCCCAGCACCTGGAGCAGGATGCGAAGGGGCCCGTGGACACAGCCCCCGCCACAGCCAAGCCTGAGCACCGTCACTGCCCACAGTGGCCGTCCCCGGGTGACGGCTCTTCTGCGGGGACAGACCTCCGTCAGCACCTCCTCCTCCACTCAGCCGGACCTCTCTGCCGACCAAGACAACATGTGACACAGGAGCTGAGCGGAGCCATGAATCCCTGCGAAGGCCCGGAGGCCCCCGGGCACCACTTCCTGACCTCTCTCCGGGCTGCCCCAACCTCCCTGGGGACTCAGCCACCCCCCGCCAGCCTCCCAAAGCGAGGGGCGTTCGCAACCCGTCCTCCCTGTCCTCCCCCGTCAGGCCTGGGACAGCCTGGCCATCGGTCCATCCACAGCCTTCTGTCCGCTCCCAGTAAGTCCTGCAGCCGTAGCCCAAGCCTCAATTCAGCCCCCTCGCCGTGGCCACCAGGGGACACCGTGGGGCTCCCTTTGCTCTGTCCACCTGTGTCCAGGTCCACACTCACCGTGGCAGCCAGAGGGCAGGTGGGTGGCCAGCACCCTCCAGCCTCACTTCTCACACCTTCTCGTGGCCCCCACGCCCCGCTCTTCCGCCACCAGCTCCCATGCAGGCGCTCGGCTCTGCCAGGCACCGCCTCCGCCCGGACAAAGGCCTGCTGGCTCCTCTGTGGGCTCCCCAAATGCCCGGCACAAAATAGCCATTAGCTGGGGCGCCTGGGTGGCTCAGTTGGTTAAGCAACTGCCTTCGGCTCAGGTCATGATTCTGGAGTCCCGGGATTGAGTCCCACATCGGGCTCCCTGCTCAGCGGGGGGTCTGCTTCTCCCTCTGACCCTTCCCCTCTCATGCTCTCTGTCTCCCATTCTCTCTCTCAGATAAATAAATAAAATCTTTAAAAAAAAAAAAAAAAAAAAATAGCCATTAGGGCACAAGTCCCAAGTCCGACTGCGCAGGGCCCAAACCCCATCACCTCCAGACTCCATGTGCCTCAGCCTGGACAGCCATTGCCACGCATCCACCAGATGCTCAACGGGGAGAAAACAGGGCTACCATGGGACCCGGTCCGCCCGGAGGAGCCCGGGCCCGCCAGGACACAGCGTCACAGGTGACCTCCTCCCCCTTCCCTACCCCCGACGGCCAGAGACCCCCCCACCCCTGACCACCGGCGTGTGCCAGTTCCCTCAGGGTGCTGCCATCACCGCACTGGGCGGGGGACCACGGCGCGCGACGCCCCCACTACCCTTCACCCCTCACTAAACACCCGCGACTCAGGAAGTGCGCAACGCGGACTCCTCCCAGGCCAGCTCAGGGTTCTGGAGAAAGAGGCAGCAACCGACAGGGAGAGGAGGACAGGCCCAGGACAGGCGGCAGAGGCCTAGGGTAGGGGAGCCCCGGGCAGCATAAACCACCCCTCTCCCTGCAGGCCTGCGTGGCTCCCACCCTCTCATCCACTTTCTGGCTCCTTCCACCACGACGGATGTGACTAGGTCTACAGAAGAGACGCACTAAAAAGGCCGCCACACGCCTGCCCAGCGCAGCTCCCCCACCCAGTGCGGGGTACAGTGGCCCAGCTCCTCTCTGCTCCCCAGCCCAAGCCAGCCCCTGCCCCCCGCGCAGAGCTCTCGGGCTGGAGCGCTGCCAGAGCGCGGTGGGTGCTGAAGGTGGTTCCTGACAGGCGAGCAGCGCCAGTGCAGACGGAGCGAGAGGGGAGGCTCCCAGAGCCGGCTCAGCGAGCCTTCCAGAACCCCTCCTCCCGGCCATACCTTCCTTGGCGGGGAGGTGGGCCCGGCCTGGAGGCAGGCAGCACGGCCGGTGCCTGGTGACCTGCATCAGGCCCTTGAGGGGCGTCTTCTTCAGAATGGGGCTGCTCTTTCCCCGGAGGGCCTGCCTCCGCCGCAGGCTGAACTGGCTCTTAGCAGTGGCAGCAGGTGGGGGGCTGCTCTTCTTGTCCCCAGGAAGGCTGCAGAGACAAAAAGCAGGCAGCTCGCAATGGGCTCCCCCCGTGGGGCGGCTGTCCCCTTCCAGCCTCGCCCACCCAGACCCCGGCACCATGGAATCCACCCCAGGAGGCAGCCAGCTCCCGTGGGTCCCAGCCCTCGCACCTAACCAGCAGCGGCTGTCTGAGAGCTGCCACCCTCCCCTCCCCTGCAGAGCCTGGAGCCGGCTCAGAGGGAGGGTGGCCCCCCCGCCCCCCCCCCCCGGTGCATGTGCACCAGGTCTCCTCCGGCTCCCCAGGCCAGATGAACTCTCCCGTGGGGCTGGGGGAGGCCCTAAGGAGCCACAGCAGAGAAGGGGCTGCCCCCAGCTCCCCAGCCATCGCGGCAGGAGGGACTAGTTCTCACGGCTGCCCTTCCAGCACAGCTGACACAGAGAAGGGCCACGTACAGGAAAGGCGGGGGAGCCCACACAACGTGGCCGAAGACCAGGGTCAGGCAGCAGGAGGACCTCCAGGGCGGGACTCAGCGGGAACAGCTCTCTGCCCTTGCAGCTAACAGCTGCCGTGACTAAGCCCCTGACCCCAGACCAAGCGCTGAGCCTCAATGCCATTTTTTAGCCTCCTCACAGTCCTTGAGGGTGGAGGGCCAGGGAAGTGACATCACCTGGTCACTTGGCCGCCAAGGGGGCAGACTTCCTCCCCGGTGGCCCCTCGGTTTGCTCACCCAGTGTCTGGCCCGGGAATAAAGCTATCATCCACAAAGCCCGCAGACCCCGAACCAAAGCTGCCCCAGCAGCCTCTGGTCTCTCACCAACAGGACAGAGGGGCGGCCTGTCGGCACCTGCCTCCACCTGTCCTCACTGGCCGAGCCCGCTGCTCAGCCCCACTGGTACTGGGCACACGGATGCCACCAGCCAGGCCTGACCCAGCAGCAGCTGCTGCTTCTCCCCCCACACTCCTGCAGCTGGGCCCCCCACGGGCTCTGGGTACCAAGCAGGGAGCTTAGAGGCCTGGGCCTGGCCCTGTGCCCGCCCAGACAGAACCTGGGGTGGTGGCAGGGGCACCTACCTAGCACTTCCCCGCCTCCGGATGATCTTGGTGCGGCTCTTCACTTTGTAAGCCGAGAGTGGGGTCTCGCTGAAGAGGGGCTTCAAACTGCTGGGTCCCACTGCTGGTCTGTCCCCCGAGGGGGACCGAGATGGGACTGGAGAGAGCTGGGAGGCACGGTCCTTGCTACCAGCTTCTGGCTGCCAACGGAAGGAGGAGGATGAGGAGGCCGAGGGGCTGGATGCTTTCCACTTGTACTTGCTGGGGGAGGCCCCAGCCGTGGAGGACGCAGCCGACCTCCTGGGCTTGGCATCCGGATCAGCTCTGAGCTGTGGCTTCTCCACTTGTTCTGCTGTGCCAAAGGGGGCCTTGCCCACATTCTCTGAGGCTGCTCTGGGACTGAGGGCCCTCCGAGTGGCCCGGGGGCTCTTCGCTGAAGCGGCCACCCACTTGTAGTTGTTTTTCCGGAACTTGTTGGTTCGACAGGACACAAGCAGTGAGGACTCCCGGGCCTGCCTGGGTCCGGAAGCTGGTCTAGCTGGGCCGGCCACCACACCAGCGGAAGCTGGCTGATCTGTGTGGCCAGCATTCACTCTCCCATCTCCGAGGAGCTGGGCGGCACAGCTGGACACAGAGTGTGAGCCCACCTTCCGGCCCACAGCCAGGCTACTGCGCTGGGGCAGGGTGGACGCCGCGAAGCGTGCCTTGACGGCAACTGCACTCTCACTGACAGTCCGCCGGGGCTCTGAGGGGCTGTCACTCATGCTGCTCATGGACTTCACGACCCGAGGCTTGCCAGGCTCCTTCTGGCAGACCAGAAGGGGGTCCTCTGCACCACAGCTCCCCTTGACTCTTCCTGGCTTTGGGGGTTGCCGCTGTCCACCCGGGGGCTCGCCCTCACCCTCCTGAGGCCTGTGGTCGCTCCAGGGGGGGTCCTCAAATTCTTCCAAGGAGCCCCGAGGGACCCCTGCAGCACTAGCCGAACCCGGTTTTGATGGTGGTTTGATTTTGATGACCATGTTCTGATCTGAACTAAGCTGCACCTGCCTCTCCAGGACATACTGCTGGGGGTCAGGACCCTGGCTGCCCCCAGCCCTGAGGGGCAGCTGCACAGCACAGTCACCGGGTGGGTCTGAGGGTCCCGGGGGCCGATTCACAAGGGAGTATTTCTTGCGCCACGCAGGCCCGTGGTTCGGGGAGAAGCCCCTCCGGCTTGGGCGAGGGTAGCAGGCACTGAAGGGCCTGCTGCTGCTGTAAGCAGGTGCTTGCCACCGGGAGGCAGCCGAGGTGCTGGGGGCAGAGCCGTTGCCATGGAGGTTTTTGTAGTCATCGATCAGACCTGAGAAGGCAGAACCACAGGCTCAGTTAGCCAGAGGGTGAGCGTAAAATCAACAACAGTCCCCTGGAAGTGCACCAGCTGACAAGATGCCCCACAGAGCCCCCCTCACTCCTGAGCCCCTGCCAGGCCGCAGCGCAGGACAGGCAGCCCCTAGAGCCTGAGAGCCATGGACGTTCCCTCGGCCCATCTCTTCCATGAGCCTTTTCCCACCAGTTATACTTCAGTCCTATTTCTGGTTGTTTACCCTAAAAATGCACCCGTGGCATGATACCCCTAATTTACCAGGAATATTATTATACTGCTGCCACACTCCTTTGAGGGGATGCGTCACTCGACACGAAGGTACCAGCAAGGACCCATGCCGTAACGCCTCGGCGAGGGAGCCAGTCAGCCGCAGGGGCCCTGTGGCTTGCCCACCGAGGAACCGGGGCAGGGGTGCACCTTAATAATCTCCCAGCCTGGCACACGGACAATGAGCATAAGACAACGGACACCCGTGAGCATCCACGGTTGACAAGAATGTCACACTGTCCTCCTCCAAGGGGAGAAGAGGCCTGACTGGAGCCCCGACAGTGGGCTGACGCCAGCGCCAGCACAGGTGGTCCAAGGAAGCCCCTGCAGAGTCGGCCCGGGGCAGGAGGGGTACAGGCCTCAGCGGAACCACCCAGGGGGTGAGCGCTCAACCAGCAAACCAGTGCTGGCCCCTCACTTACACGCTCCCCCATCAGAGTCCTGTCCCCAGGCCCAAAGAAAGCTGACACCCCCGCGCACGCAGGAGCCCAAGAAGCCTCCTCACAGGCTGGACCGCCGGCCTGGACTCTCCCCCACACCCGCTTTCCAATTCCTCAAGTCTTCTCTTTAAGGAAATAACTTTAAACGGGAAAATTTTTAAGTACAGAAACCTCAAGTAGGGTCTAAAAATGGAAAAGTTGGGAAACTAGGCCTGGGGAGTCGGGGCCTGGAACACCAGGGGGAATGTGGGTGTGGGGCGGGAAGCAGCCAAACGAGACTCCAGGGCTTCTGCCCCGCCGCGCACGGACAAGCCCTCCGCCCCACTGTCTGGCACCGGGAGCGAGAGGGCGCCGAGGAGGGCCCGCCCATGGCGGGGGGGGGGCGCCTCCCGTCGGTTACTAAGCGACGGCCCCGCCGCCACCGCCGCAGCGCCTGAAGGAGCCGCACTACCCGTCTGGCGAAACTCGGGCAAGGGGCTGACCCCGACCGGCCCGGATGCCCCTCCAGGTCCCCCACCGCCTCCCCGGCCCAACCCCCTCCCCACCCGACCCGACCCGGCCGTCGAGACCGCAGGCGGAGAGCGACCCCCTTCGGGGAGGCGGGCAGGGGCCCGCCGTGAGGTCAGGGTAAAGAGAGGGACGCGCGCCCGGGGCCCGGCCCGACCCACCCTGCAGGAGACGGATCTGTCGCCGTAATTGCTCCTTTTCCTCCATCTCCCGAGTCCGCGACGCCCGGCCAGGCCCCCGCGACGTCATCGCCGCGCGACTGTTTTCCCCCTCGGGCGGGGCGGGGCGGGGGGCGGGGCGGAGTCGGGGCGGAGTCGGGCCGGGCTGGGCCGGGCCGGGCCGGGCCGGGGGCGGGGCGGGGCCCGCGGGAGCGCCGAGACTGCGCACTGCAGCCAGGCCCGGGCGTTGGCTGGGCCGCGAGGGACGGGCCGTCGTCCTGGCAACGGCTGCGGAAAGGCGGGGCCGCGCGCGCGCAGAGCGAGGGCCGGGACTACGTCAGTAGGGAGCGCCGGCAAGTGGCGCAAGCGCACCGGGACGGGGCGGCGACCGAGCGGGGTGGGCCGGACCTGGGGCGGCCGCAGCTGGCACCCGGGCCGCGCGGGCTGTCGTTCCCTGTAGGACGAGACCGGGAGCCGCGGAGAGTTAGACTCCGGAGGCTCTGCGGGGGCGACCTGGTGGCGCTGTTAACGCTGCTCCGTGGGCTCGGGCAGGGGAAGACCGAGAACGAGGAGCCCCTGGGTCGGGAACAAACAGGTGCACACAGATTTGTGCACTGCTGGGGGGTGTGAAATGGTGCAGCTGCGGGGAAGGCAGTCTGGAGGTTCCTCAAAAAATTAGGAATAGTAGCACATGACCCAGCGATTCCCTGCCCCGGGCGGGCGCCCTAGAGAAGTGAGAGTGAGGGCAGGGACGCACGCCCCGCTTGCACGGCCCTGTTCGGGAAGCCCGGTTCGCAGTCGCCCGCCATCCGTGCGGGCTCCCCCGCAGCGCGCCGAGTTAGCCTTGCGGAGGGAGGCTCTGCTGCCCCATGGGCCAGCCTCAGCCGCGTGATGCTCAGGACGCCAGTCACAGAAGGGCAACTAGCGCAGGATTCCATTTATGAGAACTGTCCAGAGTAGGCCAACTGACAGCCCGCAAGCAGGCCAGAGGTGACAAGGGCTGTGGGAGGGGGAATGGAGACCAAGTGCTTAGTCAGGGTTTCTGTTTGGAGCCCCGAGGAAGTTGTGGACAGACAGGATGATGACCGTGCAGTATTGGGAATGTACTTAATGCCACTGAATTGGACACTTGAAAATAGTCATGGGACAACTTCTATGTTGTGATTTTTTTTACCACAATAAAATGAAACGGACAGAACGTGTTTGCCACAGACCTGCACAATAGCCAGTGTTACGGGAAATTCTTCAGGCGGAAGGGAGATGATGTGGCGCGGAGACACATACATGCAGAGGGCAGGAAGTGCAAGTTTGCTAGTAAATGTTAACCCTCCTTTCTTACATCCTCTAAAATAAAGAGTTACAGCAAAAATAATAAAAGTGTGAATAGTGACAATGATAACATACCATCAGCGCTCACTGTGGCAGACTGGCATGGCCCCTGCACCAGGATGACACACGAATTCATGAAGTTTTCCATAAAAAATAATTGTGGCTTATGCCACATGTAGAAGCAAAACATATGCCAACAATGATGCAAGTGGTTCACAGGCGCTGTCTGCTGGAGGTGACCGCCCACGACCCGCCTCCAGGTTAGTGCCTCAGCTCCTCCAGGGCTGAGTGCTGCCCCACTTCGCAGACAGCGATGGACAGTCTGAAGGACTCTTCTGCAGTGGTGGCATGCCAGGCTGAGAAGAGCAGCCTGCCCTGGCCGGCTGGCATGGGGCGGAACCCCAGCTGGGCATCCCTCCCAACCCAGATGTCTTTGAGGGGAGGCACAACCGATCTGGAACCATCTTTACTTCCTGTGCCCTTTCTGGTCCCTTTGCAAGTACCACCCAGGCCTGGCCATCCTCTGTCCTCCCCTCCTCCTCTCCCACTGCCACTGTCCTGGCTGAACCCTAACTAGAGTGTCCATCTGTCCCCTTCCCTCTTCCTCCCCCACAAGCAGCCAGAGGCACCCTAGGAGGGAGGCCTTTTGGACAGGCTCAGGGTGACTTATGTATCAGGACTGGTGTAAGATCCTTAGGTTTTGGCAAAACTCTGAGGGCAGGGGAGGGGCATTCTCAGTGAGTGAGATGAAATTTCCCACGAGGGATCTTGAAAAGCACTCCTTTGGGCTTGACTTGTGTTCCTTCTCTTGAGAACCCTACAACCATCACCTTGTGAATGAGTTGGGGCTGGCTGGATAGAGGAGGGACAGCACGTGTCCAGTTATACCACTGACCCTTTTGATGGTCAGCCATCAGCCAGACACGTGAGAGGATTAGTTGCCAGCTAACTCCAAAGCCGTGAACCCAGGCGATACCCCGTGGAGCAGAGATGATCCATTTCAGCTGTGTCCAGCCTAATGGCATAATTTAGAGCAACTCACGCATCTATGAGTGAATGAGCAGATGTTGTTGACACCACTAAGGTTTGGGGTAATTTCTTACACAGCACAAACCGAGATTCGTGAGTCTAGCACTGAGCCTGTTCTCTTCTGCGTCTGGACCAGGGGTGTCTGGACAAGCTGTCCGGTCCAGGGGTGGCGGAGAGGAGAGCCCAGCCGCTTGCCAAGAGGATGCACGGTGTGGAGATTCGTCTCCTAGGGCTGAGAAACTGTAAGTAGGATGTAAGTGCTGTCACAGTTAACCTACTAAAACCTATCTTAACAGTTACATTCAGAACTCGTTGACGCCCATCAGACTGGCAAAAATGAAACCAATCTGCCTTCAGTGTTGGCTCAGGGGGTCAGGGGGGCAGAAACTCACTGCTTACTCTGGACATCGGCATAGCCTTTCTGAAGGGCGATTTGCAACGTGGGCCAAGACCCTGAGTACTTTCTGAGTAATTGCATTTTTAGGAATTCCCCTCAAATGACACATTCTGTATGAACACCAGACAAAAATACTTAGCCTGTTCATAGCTCTTGACAGCATGCCAGGCCCCGCTCTGGTGTCGACATCAGCACACTCAGGTGCCACAACCGTCTCCGGGGTCACTTCCATCTGAGGGACAGGTCCTTGTCTGGGCCTCCCCCATCCTGCACATCCTGGGCCGGCCGCTGGGTGGCCGTCTCCCCCGCCGTGCTGTCTTCTTGCTGACCACCCACACTGCCGGCAGCCTTTCTCCCCCACCCCGAGGTGCTCCTTCCCAGAGGGCTGCCCAGGTGCCCGTGTCCGTTGTGAAGAACTTCTCTCTCCTCGCAGGGCTGTCTTCTCCCCGAGCCCTGGCGGCCCCCACCTTCTCCCACACCCAGCTTCCCCTTTCCCTTTGCGTGTTTTCTCTGCCCTGCAGCCCAGGCAGGCTGCTTCCTTCCTGAGCTCGTCCCACCACAGCCGCTTCCGCCCGGCCCCACAGCATAAAGCTACCCCGGGGCGCAGCACCTCCCCAAAGGGAATGCGGTGTAGCCAAGCGCACTTTTGTCAGGGAATACGCACAAAATGTCCAGTCTGTCCTGCGTTATCTGCTTCCCCCCACCCAGCCCTTGGGGACCCTCCTGCCAACTCCTTCCCTCTAGATATGCAAGCAGGTGGGAGTCCTCAGGTGGGAACAGGTGGTGGGCAGGCTGGGACCACTACCCCATGGATGCCCCCTCACCTTTCATCCCAGAGAGAAGGGAGCAGGACGTTACTGTGGAAGACAAATGCTCTCAGGGGCCCTATGGACCCCTGCTTCACCCCAGCATCCACCCCACACCTAACCCTCGCCAGAAAGCACGACTCTCAGACCCTCTGGGCCAGATCCTTCTGGGAGAAAAGTGTTTCGGTCTCCTGTTCCCAGAATCGCAGCATTTCCACAAGGCTCTCAGGGACCAGGATGGATGAATCTCACGAAGACCACCCTCCGCAGGCCCAGTACTGAGCGAACCTCAGCACTAGTGTCCAGTGGATAACTACTCCCCTCCTGCCCCAGCGAGGCCTGGACTCCAGCAGTGAGCGCTTCTCCCAGCTGGGGCAGAGTGAGGCTCGGAAAACCAGAAGCAAGAGCAAGGGGTGCGCGTCCTCGGGCAGAGGCCCCGTTGGGGTGGGACGGGCTTCTGTGGCCCCCGCCCCAGCAGGCAGACAGCTCAGGGGACCAGAGATATCACAGCAGATCCCAGGGCAGGGGACTCTGAAAGGAAGCAGCGGCCCTGCTGCCTTCCTGCCACCCATGCCCCTCCTGACTCCTGGGGCACCCCTGAACTGACACTGCCCTGCTCTGGGGCTGACCCGTCCCCCCCACCCCCCCGGAGATCTGCCCACCGTTGACTGAGCAATGCTGGGCAGATGCGCCCCAGCGTCCGGGCTATTGACGGGTGGCCGTGGCGCTGGCGGGAGGGATGCCCCACGGGGGACTCAGTCCCCAAAAGATGGGACTTCTGGGGCTTCTGTCTGCGCTTAGCACCGTCTGGCCCTGCAGCAGCCGCCAGCAAGGGCTCCCAGTGGCCCCGAGGGCGGGACAGAGACGTAGGCACCGGGCGGGAGGAAGGGGAGCCCAGCCCCCGGGGGAGCCTGCGGAGGGCGTGGGCGCCGACTTCCCGGCACCGCGGGAAGCCGGGGAATGTCCCTGGAAGGGTCGGCGCTGGGTGGAGCGGGCCTGGGTGGCTCCCACTCACGGGCGGGTGGGGGTGGGGGGCGCTGCACGGGCCCCCATCGCGGACCCGCGGAACCTGCTGCCCCCGGCGCCGGCCCTGGTGCGCGCCACCCTGAGCCTGGAATTCAGCTGCCTCAGGCCATCGCCCATCCCCTCCGCGATGGGGCCGCTCCCGCCAGAGCTCTCTGGGTTATCTCTGGGATCTGAAAGCCCTTTGCCAGGGGCTGGTCACCCCCAGGGCAGGGTCTGCGCTGGATTGCCACTGCCACGCCCTGCACCAGCCCCGCACACCCGGTGGGTGGAGGCCGAGTCCCTGGTTGCCCAGAGCTTCCTCCACCTTGGGGCGGCCGGCCTTGCTGACCCCTCCAGGCGCACAGACGGAAGTGCCTTCCCTGGCTCCGTCCGGGGTCACAGCTTGCCCTCAGAGACGTGTGTGCTCTCTAGCTGTGGACCCCCAGGCCTTGGCCGGGCGGCCTTACCTACCTCAGCGTAACCTAGGGCTCGAGGAGGACAGAATGGCGCCCCAGAGTTCCTGGCGCCCACCCTTCGCCTCTTGAATGGGAGCCAGGGAGGGGATGGGGTGCAGGGCCGGCCCCTCCCACCTTCTTTCCACCTTTTCTCCCCAGCAGGCTCTCTCCTGCCCCGTCAGGCTGACCTCTGTCCTCTGGCAGGAGTCAGGAGTCCCTCTTGTTTTGGTTATTGCTGAAGAACTGAAAATGGGAACAGCAGCCGTGCCCTGGCCCCACCCCACCCAGCCTGAGGCGTAGCAGCCCCAGGTAACGGCCTCAAGGCAGGTGGGCACTGTGTGCCACCGTCCGTGGCTGCCATGGCCAACGTGGCCAGCGCGCCGCCCCTCCCGCCCACGGATGGCTCCTGCCTGGCACCCCTGCCTCAGACCCAGTGCCCGGGGTGGCCGCGTGCAGGAGCAGGGAAAGCAGCAGGCTGCCTGCAGGAGAGAGGAGCCCAGGTAGGACAGCCTCCCGGCACCGACAGCCGAGGCCGTACTAGGCCTTGCGGCCCCCGACACATGATGGCACATGACGCAACCAACGTGTACGGACACACGTATCCGCACACGCAAGACACGTATGAACACATGTACACGCGAACACAGACCTGCGCGTGCACACACGCACACACACGCACACTCCCAGCCGAGCTCCTCAGGCTCTCGGGGCCCCCCCGCTGCCGAGGGCACCTCTTCACACCAGCAGACGGGGCCCCGCGCCAAGCAGCACCTGTACCCGCCGGCCCGGAGAGCCCTCAGGCCTGCGCCCCGGGCTCGGGGCCTGGGGACAGGAGCCACCCCGGCGGCCTCATGACGCCCAGGGACGGCTTACGGGCTTGTGTGCGGACTGAGTGGCCGAGCGTGCGGGAGCCTCAGGGTGTGCGAGGCCCGCCGGAGGGGCTCTGGTGAGGGCTCGGGAGCGTCCCGGGTCAGCGCGAGCAGGACGCGGTGGCAGAAGGAGCCCGCGGGGTGCGAGTCTCACAAGCCGGACAACAGGGGCGCTGAGGGGCTGGTGGCCGCCTGCGTGTGGAAGCCCGACCCCAGATTTTCTCAGTGACAGCTTTATTGACGTAACGCACATACCACGCGATCCACCCACTTGAGGTGCAAAACTCCACGGGCCTTAGCGTATCCAGAGTCAGAAACCAGCACCACAATTGATTGTAGAGGATTTCGTCCCCTCAAAAGAAACCATGTACGTATTAGCTTTGACCCCCGCCCCCCCACCGCCCCGGCCGCCGCTCGTCTACTGTCTGTGGATCTGCTGCTTTGGAGGCCCACCCGTGCCCATTCGGGTCGCAGCGCGTCAGTCCTTCCTGCCTTCCGAGGGCTGACGGCCCTTCTCTCCTAGGTCTTCCCGAGGACGGATGTCACGTGCCCTTTACTCAGCTGATGGACATTTGGGTTGTTTCTACATTTTGGTTTTTTCAAATAATGCTGTGTGAGCCTTCACGGGCAGGTTTTGGTGTGAGCTTTTGTTTTCATTTCTTTTGAGCCCAGCTAGGAGAGGAGGGGTGAGGCTGAGGGTGGTTCTCTGTGGAACCTGCGGGGGCCCCGCCCCCAGCATCGAGGGGGCTCCAGTCTCTCCCCCCCTCCCCTGTCCTCCCCCCTGCATGGTGGGATCTGGGACAGCAGAGGGGGTGTGGGGCGTGGGGGGGCTTCTCAGGGGGGTTGGGCTTGCGGCTCTCAGCTGGTTCGTGATGTGAACGTCTTCGCGGTGCTTGCTGACCTGCACATTTTCTTTGGAGGAATGTCTGATGGGCTTGAGTTGAAAGCAGGAAACCACGGGAAGTACCACCAGCTGGAGGTGGAGGCTGTGGGCGCTGGGACCGCTGGTGGGCCCCACTCTGGGCGGGCAGAGGGGCCCCGCGGGGTGCACTGGCTGGGGCGTTTCTGGGAGTGCCGGCCAGCCGGGCGTCACTAGACCGAAGTTTCACTTTTGGGTCTGGGCGCCCGCCCTGTGCACTTGCTCAGAGCTCCCCAGCAGAGCAGTACAACTCGGGTCTGCAGGGTGGACCTGATTGCCGTCGTGGGCCCGGAACCTGGGGTGACAGTCACGGTGAGCTGCACCTCGCGCCCGATGCCATTCCCTGCTGCCGGGGTGGGGGGGGGGTGGAGCTCATGCTCAGTGGGGGTGATGCCGGCCCTTTTGGGGGATCACCTGGTCCCAGCACCCTCCCAGGATTTCCCGCAATCCCAGACCAACTTAGGGAAGCCTGAGGCCTCTGGGAAGCCCATCTGGGTTTGGGCTTGACTCCAGGGGGGGCCTTCCAGGCACCCCTTGGCCCACTCTGAATTCAGACCAGCACGGAGGCTCAGAGGTTTCCTACTGACCAGAATGGCTGGGAAAGCCCGCCTCCTGTGGCCCGGGGCCCAGGCCTCCTGTGTCCTGGGTCAGGCCTGCTTTGGCCTCTGGTCCCTGAAGCCTCAGCCTTGGACTGGTGGCTCATGGAACTCTGGGCACAGAAAAAGCCCTAGAGGACATACCTGGAAGCTGGGGACGCTGTGGCTGGACCTTGCTGGGGGCCCCTTGCCAAGTCCCCAGAAGCTTGGTGGTTCCTGCTTCTTCTGCCCTCTGAACACCTCAGCCAGGGAGACGGCTGCTGCAGCAGCTAAAGCATTGGCTGGGGTCCCCCTGAGGCCCCTGCCTTGCCCTGCCCTCCCCCGGGGGCTGCTTTTCAGGAGTGGCTCTAAGCCTTGTTGGGCTGACAAAGTGACAAAGGTTTCTGGGGGTGGCTGAGGGCTGCCCCCCCCAGCTCTGAGAGTCCCAGCGCTTTCTCAGGCTTCCTGTAGGCACTCTGGCCATGGTAGAGATGGCGCGAATGCCGTCCCAGCCCCACGGAGACGCTGCAATGCATGACAGGGTAGACACTTGGTTTCTTTCTGTGCTAATGATCAGGAGCAGGAATTTTCTGACCGTCAGAGCGTCCCAGGACCAGCCTGTGGAGAAAAGAGCTCCCTGTCATTGGAGGTATCCAAGTAGCAACTGTTGCCCCATCCCCCTCTCTTTTAGCCCTGAGGGCAGCATGGCTGACCCGTCTGTCCTCCTCAGGAGCAATGGCATCTGCCTTTGAGAGCGTGATCAAGAGTGTGGTCCGGGAGCTGGACCACAGCGGCGAGCTCATCCCCGTGGACAGCCTGCGGAGCTCCACCAGCTTCCAGCCCTACTACTTGTTGGGAAGGAAGCTCTCGAGATCGTGGTTCTGGAAACCCCGCTACAAGAGCATCAACCTGTCCATCAGGGACATTCTGGAGCCTGATGCCCCAGAACCAGGTACCCCGCCTGCTGGGAGGGGAGGCAACTGGCCAGCCTGCTGTCTGCTCTGGGCTTCTGGGCTTTCTGGTTTCAAAGGACAGGGCCTTTTTAAAGGTCCCTCTGCCCAGGTGGGACGGGTGGCGGGCAGGAGGACGGGGCCTCAGCTCTGGTCTGGCTCTAGCTGTGAAACAAAGCGCGCCCATCCACATCTACGACTCCATGGACGGGGAGCTGCAAGGCAGCGGGGAGCTGGAAGCCCCAGGACAGGGGAGGTTTGCAGGCGGGGCGGCGATGTTTGATAACTTCAGCATCTCGATGAACGTGCGTACACTGCAAGTGGACCCCAACATCTGGGACGCCATGAAGCAAGAGCGGTGAGCCCCCCGGGGGGTGGGGCCCTGCCAACCCCAAGCAGCCGCTGGGTCACAACCCCGGAGTGTCAGGAGTCACAGGGTGTCCGTGCCAGGCCAAGGGTCAGCACAGTGGCCGGGGGGGGGGGGCAGTCCCCAGGGGCATGCTGAGCCCAGCAGAGGGAAGGAGGCTGCAGAGGTAATGGGGGACTGCATCCTGAGGGCTGGGGTGGAGCAGAGCAGACACAGGGACAGCCTGAGGAGGATCATTAGTTCAGGGTAGAGATTTGAAATTTGAATCCAGGGAGGGGCAGGGAATGGAGGGAGAAGCAGCTAGACAAGCAGCCGGCCGAGGGGTGGGTATCTCCAGGGGTCTGCAGGTGTCCGCTTAGCATCCCTGGATCTTGTCCCTCCCCGCCCCACAAACACTGCTGGGAGCCACCAGGGAGGGAACAATGGGACTCCTGTGCCTGGGCCGCGTCAGCCCCCGGCAGCGTGGCCCTGGGCTGGGGAGGGCAGGACACACCCCCACAGCTTCCAGGCCGACCCCTGCCACAGGCGCCTGCGGCAGCCCGAGCACAAGGTCCTCCAGCAGCTGCGGAATTGTGGGAACGACGTCTTCGTGGTGACGGAAGTGCTGCAGACGCAGAAGGAGGTGAAGGTCACCCAGGCCCGTAAGCAGGAGGGCTCTGGCCAGTTTGCACTGCTTGGACCCATATCTTTGCAGGTGCGCGGCATGGGCCATGGATCAGGCAGGGGGCGGGAAGGCAGGCGGGGGTGCCCCCTCCAGCCTACCCAACCTCACGACCCAGAGCCCAGTCCTGAGCCCACGTCCATCCCTCAGGGCCAAGGCCAGGGCCACCGGAGCCGGAAGAAGACAGTCACCATCCCCTCAGGCAGCATCCTTGCCTTCCAGGTGGCCCAGCTGCTTATTGACTCAGACTGGGGTGAGCTGGAATTAGGGTGTCTCTTGGGGCCCAAGCCCCATGGCAGAGGCAGGCACTCGGCTGCACAGCTTCCTGGGTGGCTGAGGTGGCATGTGGGGGGTGGGGCACACGGAGCCAACAGTGCCCGGTAGGCCGGGGGTGAGGGAGAGGCTGGGGTCACTGGCCGACCTGCCCCCCATCTCTTCTCCCACCTGGCTGCCAGATATCTTCCTCTTCCCGGACAAGAAGCACAAGAAGCAGAGGACCTTCGGGCTGCCCAAGGAAGGTGAGGCCTGTGCCCCTGCCACCCGGACTGGGGCCTTCTGCACAGCCCGGCTCAGCCAGGAGGCTCCTGGGGACCGGCGGCGAGAGTAAACGCACACGCACACACGCGCAGGCCGGGGGGTGGGGGGGGCTATGAGGCAACACCAGCACTGGCCTGGCCCAGCCTCACCCCTGCCCGGGCTGCCAGTGTTGGGCTGGTGGCGATGCACTGGGAGGCCCGGGGGCCTGCTCCCCGCCCTGACTCACCTGCCCCGCCCAGGCCACCAGCTTACAAGAGGCGCAGGCAGCCAGTCACTGCTCTCCGGATGCTTCAAAATACAGTCGGGTCAGTACCTTCTTGACAACCCTGGGAACCTGGGTGGGCGCCCCTTTCTGCCCCCTGGGAGTCCGCCCTTCCCAACCAGGGCTCTCCAGGGTCAGTCCCGGCCCTCTCCCCACAGACGGGTTTGCGGAGGACTGGTCGGCAGTCACGGGAGACTTCCGGGGCCTGCAGGCAGAGGTGAGGGCCCAGGCCCAGGTCCTGCAGGTCTTGTCCAAGGAACTGTGCGAGCGGCTGCTGGCAGGCCTGGTGCAGGTGCTTCGGGAAGAGCCAGCCCTGCAAACCCTGGAGGACGCGGTGAGCAGCCCAGGGGACTGGGCCGGACGGGAGGGGCCTGCGCCCGGCCCCCCGGACTCACCGGCCCCTCCACGTGTCCCCAGCTGGAACAGGGCCTGTGCTGTGGGTCGGTGGCCCCCCTGGATGGTCCAGTGGACGCCCTCCTCAAGTGCCTGGTGCAGAGCTCCGGAGAGCTGGAAGTGCACCTGGCCAGCCCCATCCTCTACCTGGTGGAAGCGCTAGCTGGTGAGAGGCTCCTGGGCTGGGGCAGGGAGGGGCAGGGATATGGGCTTGTCCAGCGGGTCCTTCTGGAACCCTCTCTTAGCTGAAGTCTCCCCCCAGTGCTGAGTGAGAGCCAGCATGAGCTGCTCGTGGAGATGCTGGAGACAGAAGGCCTGTCCGGGCAGCTCAAACTGGTAAGAGAGCGCGGGTTGCAGCTTGCAGGGGCTGGGCCTGTGTGTGGGGCCCCAGGTGCTCCTAGGATGGAGTGATGTGGGCAGGTGCTGGATGCTGGGGGGAGACGGGGGAAGGGTAGCTCACTGGCACCCTCCCTCCCCGTTCTAGCAGGTGGGGAGCGTTTTGGAGCAGAGCACCCCCTGGCAGGAGCGCAGGCATGTGTCCCTGCCACAAGAGCTCCTGGGGAGCAGCTGGGACCCAGAGGCACCTGCCTGGGTCCTGCTGGAGGAATGCGGCCTGGGCGTGCAGGTGGACGTTCCCCAGGTGTGCTGGGAGCCCCAGGCCCAGGGCCGCACGTGTGCACTCTACGCCTGCCTGGCTCTGCTGTTAGGCCTGAGCCAGGACTGCTGTTAGGGCGGAGCCTGCTCGCCTGGGCAGCTCTGCGGGGTGGGGAGCCCACCCGCTGCCAACCCTGGGAGGCCGAGAGCCCACCCCGGCCTGCAGCCAGTTCATCCTGGGAGGTGGGGAAAGCCAATAAATGTGATGTACAAAGCAAAGATGGCTCACCGAGTTTCCGAGGGGGCCCCAGATCCGGGGAGGGAGCACGGGAGGGGGCTGAGCACAGGTGTCCCCTCCGTGGTCCCGCTGCTGTGGTGCCATGGGGCTAAGGGGGGCCGCCCTGTGGTGGGACCTGGCCACTCTGGAGAGACCAGCCGTGTGGCCCTGGCCCCTCCCCCGCGGGCTGGCCTGTGAAAGAACAGGGACAGTGCGCAGCTGTCTCGGGGAACTCGAGAACTGGGGCTGCAGAGGGGACCAGAGCAGGTGAGGCTGACGAGCACAGGCCTGTTCTCCTGGGGCTGCGCCGAGGCTCCCGGACAGGCAGTGACCCACGCCAGAGACCTCGTCTGAACAGTCAGGTCTCGTCCGAACACCTCTCCTCAAAGCTGAGAGTCCGTCCCTGGACGCGGAGCTCCTGGCCCCCGAGCTGCAGACCCCTGGGCGTTCAGCGGGCCTCAGCCGCCCGTGGCAGAGGCGGCCCCGAGCGTAAGCACAGCTGGTGACTGACGTGGCCGCGTCTCCAGGAAGGTGCACAGCTGGGAAATCTGCCTTTCCTTGGTGGGAACTGCAGTCAGCCTTCCTCTGCGTGCTGGAAGGTGGAGGAAGGGGTGGTTCCGTCACTGACAGGCGGTTTCAGGCCTCACCGAAGAGGACGGACAGTAGGTTCGGCGGGACCTAGGACATTAGCCCTGGAGAATATCTAGCATCCCAGCCCAAGAGCGAAATTAACATCAGAACAAAGGCAGGCTGCACCCCAAACGTCCCCGATCCAGGCTACACACTGCAGGAAGAAGCTCGATGCCCCTCAGGCCTGTCTGACTTCTCCAGGGCCCATGCTTCTCTTTTGGGAACCCCCATCAGGGGGCACTTGAAAGGCAAACCAAGGTGAACGAGCAGTACTGCAATAGCCCCAGTCTTAGGAAGTGTTCGAGAAACAGGAGCCCCTGGGCCCTGAGATCACCCTCAAGGCAGGGGAGAAGGCGGGTCCTGGGTGGTCCCACCAAGCCCCAGTTGCAGCGTCGGACCATTGGTCCTCAGGTTCCAAGGCCACCAGTGCCCTGAGAGCACTGAGACCAGGGCAGCAAGTGTGGTCCAACCCTAGCAGCAGGTTGGCGGGCCCTGTGCCGGCAGACCCCCCAGGCTGGACACACTCACCCACACACAGGGCCGAGGCATGGCCATGGGACGGGGCAGCCCAGCAGGGAAGTCCCTGAGAAGACTCACTCTCCCAGAGCGCAGCCACACTCCGGGCCTTCGGGCCACAGGAACTCTGATGAACCTCACACCTGGTGGGCAGGCAGTCCAGCGGGGCTCGCAGGTACTGTGGGGGAGGGGGGCGTAGCAAGGTGGGGGTGGACACACGACCACGAGCTGGCAGATGCATTGTGCGAGAGACAGCCTGCACTCCTGCTGGCCGGGTGGGGTGTGGGCAGTACGGAGGTGGGGCGACAAGGGGCCGGCTGCTGCATGCCCGAGCCTTCGTCTGAGCCTGGGCCCTCCTTCCGAGAGGGCATCACTGCCCAGCCGTGCTCTGCTGGGTGACGGCAGTGGGCAGCGAACACTCACCCCAGGTTCTGGCTCCCGGGCTGCAGCTGTGGGGAGGCCGGGCTTGCTTCTGCCCTCAGGGGCCATCACTGAGGGGAGCATGAGGCCCCTGCTCGGCCCAGCTTACATCAGGGACTCTGAGGATGCTCCCCGCTCACACCAGCTGCCTGGAGGGAAACTGAGGAGGGAGACCCAGCCCTGCCCAGCACCCCCATCCTGGGAGCTGCGGTCCTCCTGGATGGGTGACTGGCTTGAGAGCCCCCAGGCCAGCACAGCCTCCCAGGACACCCCAAACAATCCTTTCCTTCCCCCTCCCATCCTTCCCGGGAGTCTGAGGGCCTCTTCTTGTAGCTTAATCTTGTTTTGACATCTGCTTTGGAGGGTCTAAACTAATACACCAAACCATGCTCCTGGTTCCACACAGACTCATGCCCTTGGCCTGACCCTGCTTGGGCCTAGAGAGACCTAACCTCCTTCCTGCCTGAGCTCCTGAGCTTTCTCTTTGTCTCAGGCAAAGCCCTGCCTGACCCTGGCCATAAACCTGGACCCTGAACCATCCTGACTCTAACCCCGCCCGGCGGGCTGACTCTTCTTCCTGGCTACACTCTGCCTTATCTATAATCCCAGCCTGAGCTGGATATTGTACCAGGCCAAGGTCATCAGGACTCCATCCTTGGCCCAGACCCAGTCCCCAGACACATGCCAGACCCTTTTAATCCATCTGTGTTTATTTTAAACACTTTCCACAGGGGGCAGGCAGGACCCCAAGGGGTCCCCAGACTGGGGGGACTGGTCCCAATCCTCCAAGAGACTGTGTGAGCCAAGGCCTCTCTGAGGAGATGGCTTTGGGGGGTGGGCCTTGAAAGGCAAGAGAACATTTCAAGGTAGGCATTCTGGGTGGAGAAGCCCACCAGGGCCCAGAGAGGCTTCTTCCCAGCAGGTGCAGTCATGCTATCCTCGTTCAAGCCCGGGCAGGGCGCCGGAGAGCCGGCCGAGGGCTCGTCTAGTGGATGCGGATGGCGGCCCCTCACCTGAAACCACGGTGTCACCCAGGCCTCCAGCGGGGAAGTCAGGGGAAATCTGGAGAACACACGCTGCACAGGGGTGGGGGGGTGGGGGATGGGGCCAGGCCAGTGAGGAGCGGGACACGTGATGGGGGACGATGGGCTGCTGGGGAGGAGAGCCCGGACAGGCAGGGGAGGCTGAGCCGGGCTGTGCGCAAAGACCCAGGAAGCAGGCAGCCTATCATGGCGCCAGCTCGCAGGGTCGGACCAGTTTCACAGTGTCCCCCATCGGACCCCAGCTCGGGAGGCCAGGTGCCATCCAGGCTGGGAACGCGGGGCACACTCCAGGGAGCTGGGAGAGCAACAGGCCTAAGTGGGGACAGACAGACGCATGGGTGCAAGAGGCGAGGGGGGGGGGGCCGAGGGCAAGATGGTGCTCGGACAGAAGGCGCGGCTGTCCTAGGTCGCGTGGCCGTCGTGGCGGTGTGTTCCTAGAGAGGGAGGGTTTGTGTGCATCCAGTACCAGGCCCAGGGCGGCCCTCAAGCGGACCTCTTCTGCAGACCTGCCCCTGCCAGGACTGGGACCCCAGGTACCCTCCGGGCTGGCTCGGGGTCAGGCTCAGCCAGGTCCCAGGCAGCCCCAGCGGCCTATGAAGCTCCGGGGCTGGAATGGGCTGTTGGCATAGACTGGCAGGGGCCGGGTGTGGTGCCAGAGGCCTGGGCGGAGTTGACGCAAGCAGCGGGGCCGGGCCTGTGCGCGGGCCAGCAGCGCCACCTGTTGGGCGGACACGTGAGCCGCGGCGACCACGGCGGGCTCTGGGTCACTCTGCAGCTGCCCCAGCTCTGCAGGGATAGGGCAGCTCAGACAAGGTCGGAGGGCTCTCAGAACCCCAGGCCCCTGGCCCTCCACCCAATCCATTCCCATCCACTCCATCCTAGCGCCCCCAGCCTCTCCAGGACCCCATACCCTGGTGAGCAAGCTGGGTCCTTACCCTGGAACAGGGAGTCCAGCAGGTCCTGGCTGACGCGGCCGGGGCCGGTGTGATGGACGAGGAAACCTGGACCAAGACATGCCTGTGAGCGCTGGCCCCAGGCCCCATCGGGGAAGGGCTGGTCCAGCTCCCAGAGCTCTGAGCTCGAGGGACAGACACCAGGACCGCCTCACCTAGGAGCACAGCAGCTGCCCAGCGCAAGGGGTCCTGTGGGCTCCGTAGGTAGCCCTGGGTCTGGCTCAGGAAGCTGGGGATGTGACTTGGGCACTGCTGAACCTGGGGGCAGATGGGTTTAAGACCGTGCAGGAGGACCCATCCCACATGAAGAGGAGGTGGCAGACGCAAGCCCAGGGCCTGGGGTCCCCTGGGGAGCCCCCAGTGCAAGGCACCAGGGCCTGAGGTCTTAGATCTGCCACCACCTTGGCTGGGAAAGCAAGGAGACTCAGTTGTGGCAGGAGTGCCCTGCTGTATACTGGACCAAGTGGGCAGCTGACCACACCCCATCGCTGTCACTGTCCCCCGCTACTGACCAGGCAGCAGCAGATGCGGCTTAGGGCCTCAGGGCTGTCGTAGTGAGCCACAGTGACCACGTCCTCCAGCAGGCCCCAACGCAGGGCCTGGTCACAGCGGGCCAGGGTCCACTCTGAACTCTAGGACAGGGGAAGGGAGCAGGGTTAGGGTCCAGAAAGCGGCAAGAGGTAGCTGGGGTGGATGAGGGGTGGAAGAGCCCAGGGCAAGTGGTCCAGGAAAGACCAGGAACCGGGAGCCCTTGACACTGGCACCCGAGGTCCTTGTAGAAATCCCTGACCTATCATCTTAGGAGACACACAGGGTGGGAATGGGTAGGGCTCGATGGGGACCGCAGTGGGGCAGTCTTGGGGGGCAGCTGACCTCAGCAGCGTCCCGGCTGGGATCTTGCAGGCGCAACAGCAAAGGGACGAGGCTCTGGAGCACCAGCTTCCTCAGGGGGCCGCGGAGGCCCACCCGGAGCCCGCCCCGGCCCCGCCGCACCAGCGTCCCGAGAAGCCCCGCCGCCGAGGCGCGGACCGAGTCCCTGGCCTGCGTGGGAGGGCGCGGTCAGGGCAGACCAAGGACCGGGAGAGCCTAGGGCGGGGCGGCAGTCTGGGCGCCGATCCGCGGGGCCTGGTGGGGGTGGGGGTGCGCGGGGAGGAACGGGGCGGAATGCGGTGGGGGGGCGCCCGGCGGCCTGGAGGGGCGGAGCTTACGTCGTCCAGCAGCCGCGGGAGGCGCGGCCCCAGCTCTGCGCTCAGCAGCCGCACCGGCGCCCGAGGCCGCAGCAGGAGCCTCCGCAGCGCGCCCAGCGCGGCGTCCAGGACCCTGCCGTCGCCCTCGCCTAGCGCACCCAGCAGCGCGGGCAGCAGCTTGCTCACGTGCCGCACCTGCGGGGGCAGCGGCTCGTGGGCGGCCCCTCGCGGCCCCCGCCCAGGTCCCCCCACCCCAGCCCGGTCCCTCACCTTCCCGCGGTTCAGCGCGAGGTGGCCGAGGCCCAGCAGGCCCAGCCAGCGCACGGTGGGCTCGGGGTCGCCCTGCCAGGCCCGGAGCCGCTCCAGGATGACCTCCTCCCGCAAGAGCCTTGCTGTGGGCCGACTCTGCAACAGCTGAGAGAGAGGCCCCGGGGTCAGCGTGCTCGAGGTCCCCATGCCGGCGGCGCTGCTTAGGGGCCAGGTCCACCGGCGCCCCTCACCACCCACGTGGAAGCAGGCTCACCCCGGTAAAGAAGGCCATCGCCGTGAGGCGCTGCGTGTCGTCGGGGCTGCGCAGCCGCGGCAACAAGCTCCCGAACAGGCCCCGCAGGTGGTGGTCCGCGTGCGCTACCATGGCACTGGATGGGGCGGAAATGGGGGTGCTCCCTGCTCTTACCGCCTCGCCCCTCGAGAAGCCTCCACCCGACCACCCTCCTGCCCCAGCCTCTTCCCCAGCACCCCCTCCAGCACCTGGCCAGCAGCAAGACGCCTTCTAGGTGGGTGTGGACTCCCACCAGCCTCCTCCAGCCTCCGGCCTGCTCCATGCACGTGACCACCATACGGCCACCATCCCCGGTGAGCAAGGCCTTCAAGGCCTCCACGGCGCAGCTGCGGTGGGGGCAGGGAGCAAGTGCGTGCGGAGGGCTGGAAGGGCAGAGGCCCAGCCCTGGCTGCCCTCCGGTGTGGGCCCTCACCTGGCGTGGCTGTGCGGGGGCCCTCGGTGCCATGGGGCCCGCACCTTCGGGGTGTCAGGGGAGTGCCCGCGCCGCGCCAGCCGGTGGAGCTGTGTGACCAGCACGAGCAGGAGGTGTGGGTAGAAGCCCCGCGTGGCACCCACACAACCGGACACTGCCAGCATCTCTCCAAGGGCCCGTGTGGCCTGCGGAACAAGCAGCCCAGCTCAGGCTCTGGGCGCCCTGGACAGAGAACTAAGACAAAGCCTCAGACACTCCGGCGAGAGCCCGCTGCCCCCGCACCCCTGGGGCCAGACTCTCCGACCCCCTCAGCCCTGGGGGTGGCCCCCGGCTGCGCTGGCTCGTCACCTACCGCCAAGGCCTCCAGCTCGGGCCCGGCTTCATCCTTCAGTGCCCACAGCAGCTGGACCAGCACCTGCCCATTCACGCGCTGATTCCGGCTCAGGCTGCGCCACAGCTCAGCTGCTGCCCTGGGGGTACGAGCACCTGAGACAGGGTCCGATGTGGGGAGTCCCAGGTCAGGGTGGGAGGTGGCCTTGGGGACTCCAGCACGGGGAGGAGGGGGTAAAGCATCCCCCAGGCACTCCACCCGCAAACCCCAGAAAAACAAAACAATCGCCAGCTGTGCAGACTGTCTGCAGCTGCTGGGCGGGGGGGCCCGCAGGGTCCTGGGGGGCCAGCAGCAGGGCCACAAACCTGGTATTAGACACAGTCACTCTACAGAGCGAGACCCGACATAACTTCTCCCGGGCAGACCGACCAAAGAGCCAGCGGCGTCGGGGAGAAGCAGCCACCCGGCTCGCTCGTCCCCCCTTGGAGCCCCAGGCTGGGCTCCTGGTGTGACCTGGGCGGGGAGAAAGCAGGCCCCCCAAGCCAGGGACCCCAGGCGAGAGGGGTGGGGAGTGGACGGAGGACAGGAGTCAAGCAGAGGGATTTCAGAGGCTCTGCCCCCTCCACATCTCCCCCCACCCCCGGGCTCGCCTCCACCGCGCATCAGGAAGGGGGAAGGAAGCTGCGTGGGGGCCTCGGGGATGTGGTGGCTGGCCTGGGGGAAGCAGGTTACCGGTCCGGGGGCAGGGAGCTTGGCAGCAGCGCACACACCACCTCCCGAGCATGCTCCAGGGCCAGCGCGCTCAGCACCCGGAGGGCCGCCCGCCGGGGCCTCCCTTCGGCCAGGCTGGGCACCTGTGTCAGCAGTCCCCGCACCAAGGCGTACACCTGGCGGGGCGGAGCAGACGGCTGCGGTGCACCACTCTACCCCCACGGGGCAGGTGCAGCCCGAAGCGAGTGTGCTTGGCAGGTGCTCACTCCCAGCCCCCAGCCCTGGAACTCAACAGCAGGAGCTCGGGGGGCAGGGAAAGGGTGGTGGCTCACCTGGTCCTCCAGACGCTTCCCCCGGGCCTCCAGAGCCGAGGACAGCGTGAGCGCAGTTGCCTGGGTCCCCGCAAAGCCGGCCTCTTCCAGGCAGGCAGCCGTGTACACCGCCAGGTCGGCAAGGGCCCCCTCCTCCCAGGGACTCTGGGGGTCCTAGGGCAGGGTGGATGGGATGTAGAGTCCCCTTGGCTCTCCCAACGCTCTTCCCCAGCACCCCCCACTTCCTCCGTGTGGTCCCCTCAGCCTCCCTCCCCGCTCACCTGATAGGGCCCCTCGGGGGCTGGCTCTTGCCTGCCGGGCAGGGAGCAGGCCTCACTGCCAGCCGTGGGGATGGCAGCTGCACCCTCAGCTTCCACCTCGGGTTCAAGCCCGTGTTCCGGCTGAGGGCCAAGGGAAGAGCGACCCGGGGTCTGCCCCTGGTCAGCCTGCCCCTGGTCAGCCTGGATCCCTTCAGCCAGAGCTGTCAGGGTTAGAGCCCCCACAGGGCCCCCCTGGGCCCGGCCCCACGCCCCCCAAGCCATGGCCACCGCACCCCGCAAGCGGCTGGATCCAACCCGTAGCGCCTGCCGCTGGTTCTCCCAGGAAGTCGTGCCCAGGCCTGACCTAGAAGCTGGCCCAGGGCAGGCAGGACCAGGGGCAGGCGTGGTGGCGCATGCGTGTGTGCTCATACTCTCCCTGTGTCAGGGCTGGGGCGTTCCAGAGGCACCCGCAGGTGGGCACATCAGGGGCCCAGGAAGGGCCTGCGTGCCCTTGCTGCTGGCCGGCAGTACCAGCCTGAAGCTGGGGTGTGTGGGGTCTGCTCTGCCCACCAGGCCCTGGGAAGGGATGAGATCCCTGGGATGGTGGATCTGCAAGAAGAGGGGGAGAAGGACCCTTCACCCTGACATCCAACCCGTCTGGGCGGGGAGACCCCCGGCAGGTGTGGACAGCCCGGAGGAGACCCCAGCACGGTCCAGGGTCCAGAAGTCAGGGCCCAACCCTGAGCTAAGGCCCTGCCTGATTCAGCCCTAAAGAAGCAGCTGGGTGGGGCGCCTGGGTGGCTCAGTTGGTTAAGCGACTGCCTTCGGCTCAGGTCATGATCCTGGAGTCCCTGGATCGAGTCCCGCATCGGGCTCCCTGCTCGGCAGGGAGCCTGCTTCTCCCTCTGACCCTCCCCCCTCTCATGTGCTCTGTCTCTCTCATTCTCTCTGTCTCAAATAAATAAATAAAATATTTAAAAAAAAAAAAAAAAAAAAAAAAAGAAGCAGCTGGGGCCAGGCAGGGCCTGGGGCCAGGAGCTGGGCTGTCCCCACTACATTCTGACCCGGCCAGACATCTTGGGGATGAGGATGGTTGAGAAAGGTGTCACCAGCTCTGAGCTCAGGCAGGCCTGGGCTGGAGCAGAGGCGAGAGGAGTGCCCCTGCTGCCATACGTCGGGGTGGGCCTTCTGGGTCCTGGCCCGTTCTGAGGTGCCCCCTGCACCCAACACTGGAATACAGGGTTCCTGGGTCCTGGCACAGAGGAAGGGCACAGCTGAGAAGTGGTGGACCTGTGGGGGTACCTGAGGCCTGTATTCTGCCATGTGGGTGTTCGTGAGTCTCTATGTCTCCAAGCCTCATGCTCCCCAGGGCTGGCCTGACCAGGTCTCTGCCCCAAATCTTGTCATGCTCACCTGGTGACACAGGGCACTGCCCAGCCTAACTAAGCCTTGGGATCCAGAAGAGCCAGTCTGGTCAGATGCTTGAAGAGGCGGAAGTGTCTCAGGAAGCACCGCAGGAGGCCAGCAGCCCTCCACGCCCTTGCCTGCGCTTGCCCCCTCGTGCTGCCTGGATCCGAGAGGCCCGGCCCCCCCGCCCCACATGACTGAGAACAGCTCTCCCGAGTGGTTTCTGTGGAGCCCGAGTCGCCACAGCCAGCAGAAACCTGACTAGCTTTGTGCGCACAGAGGCAGGACCAGCCCAGCACCGTTCATTTCTTCACTGGCTCTAATGCCACTTTCCGTCCCTTCGTAAGGCTCCCGGGTCAGGCCTGGCTGAGCCCATGACAGATGGTGGAGCCCAGGAGCACAGTGCCCAGCGGCAGAGTCCTGCAGAGTCCCGCTGCAGCGGCCAGGGACACCTGGGCTTCTCTTGGCTTGGCAGGCTTGAGGCGTCCCACTGACTCCTCCGGGGCACTGCCCTTGGTTGGTGTGGGGTCTGGGGCCATGCTTGGATACAGGAGATCCCCAAGACCCTCCTCCTGGGACCTCAGCCCCACCCCCTGGCTCCCCCTCCCCGGCCTCCTGCAAGAACCCCACCAACTCCTAGGTGGGCACTCTCAGCCTCCCTTTCCCCAGAGCCTTGTCCCGTCCAGCCTCAGATCTGGCCCCACAGTCCAGCTGCACGAGCCTCCGACTACCAGCCTTGGCCTGGTGCCTGGCCACCCTCAGACCCCAGCAAAGGGCAGCCTCCCCCCCTCCCCAGGGCAGAGCCTGGGCCTCCCCCAGGGGGCGTGCACCCAGGCTCTGATCCCTGAGTCCAGCCCACCCTTGGAGGCCCTGGGGGCCAAGTGAGCGGCAGTCCGGGTGAAGAAAGGACACATGACAAGCAGTGCAGGACAGTGAGTGACTCATGTTGATTTCAGGCAGCCCCAGCGCGGTGCTCAGGAGGATTCTCCTGCCCGCAGTCTGGCCACCAGGGCCTGGAGCTTGTCAGACAGCGCCACCTGTAGGAGGAAGAGAGGATGACGGGTGGCCGTAGGCACGGAGGGCACGCGGGCAAGCTGACCACATGGGCGTGCACCCACCCGGTATGGTGCAGGCTGCTGCAGCCGCTTGTGCTCCGGGCTCAGACGGCTCAGGGACAGCTGCGCGAAGGCTCTAGATTCGGCCAGAGACGGGAGGGGCTCGCACAGCTGGGGGAAGAGGGAAGGCAGGGGCTGGGTCAGGGGCCAGGGAACTCAGGTTGAAGGAGCAGACTGAGGGAGCACGTGGAAGCGGCTACCTGTCCCTGCTGGACCCAGAGCCTCAGCAGGGGCTCCACGTGGGCAGGCCTCACGGTACAGGCTCCCTGGGCCCCTCGAGGCCAGACCCTGAGCTCCTGGCCAGCCTGCGGCGCTGCTTCCTCAGCCAACTGCAGCAAATCCAACAGCGGAGACCCTGCGTGCGCGCCAAGAGTAAAGCGGGGGGCCTGGGGACGGGAGAAGGACCGCCGAGGAGCGGGAGGCGTGGGAGGGCCTCACCATCAGCGCCCAGGAGCCGGAAGGCAGCCTTGCTCCCAGGCAGCGTCTGTTTCTCGGGGTCCTCGGTCAGTTTCATTCGGGGTTGGCCTCCCACAGACACCAGCTGCAGACGCGTGTGCTGGGGTTGCTGGACTCCTCTCCCCCAACCCCTGATCCCTCCGGCCCACCCCACTGGGTCCCAGATCCTATCCCGACCTTATAGACGCAGCCCAGGGAAGGCTGGCGGGGACACGTGACCACATTGGTGCCGATACCAATGACGTTGACCTCACTGCCCTGGACGAGGAGAGAGAAGGTGGCACTGAACCTAGCTGACGTCGGCAGGCCCGGGGCCCTCCTGGCCCCCCTCTGGCCTGCCCCTGCCCGCCCCACCTCCTGGGCCAGCCGGGTCAGCTCCTCCTCGTCAATGTTGTTGCTGACAGCGATGGAGACCGATTCCAGCCAGGGCATCTGGAACCTGTGATGGGCAGCCCCTCAGATGTCCCCTGAGGCATCCGGTCACTCTCCCTCTCCAGGTACGCATGCCCCCCACCACTGACAATCTGCCTTCAGCCACATGGGTCTTGGCCTTTTGCTTATGAGCCCCTGGGTGAACCCACCCCTGATTTCCCTGCCAAGGTCCCAATGTCTCTGCTGCGGTAGCAACCAGATCAGATCTCCTCACTCTGGGAGGGACAAACTGCTCTCTCCTCTGCCCCATCCCAACGTTCCTGCCGCCAACAGGATCTCTCAGTAGGCATAACCCGTCCCAGGTGACTCACTGGGCCGAAATGCTCCTGAAGACCCTGCGGATCTCCTGGGCCTGCTGCAGCAAGTCACCACTGTCCAATCTTACACCCACTGCCCGGTAGCCCAGCTCCCCCAGGGCCAGGGCTACTGCCAGAAAGTTAGGAAGACCGCTCCTGCCAGCAGGAAGGAGAAGGGTCGGTGAGAGGCCACAGCTGCTCTGCAGAGCCCACCCAGGGGAGGACCTGGGCCTCACCTCTGCACGCTGTAGGTGTCCAGCAGGCCCTGGAAGGCCCGGGGAAAAGCCAGGGCATAGGCCACAAAGGCTGCCCGCTCCCCCCGGTGGGGCTCCTGCACCCCCAGTCCCAGATGGGCACACACGCGATCCAGCCATGCCTCCGCACAAGCAGCCAGATCCACCCTGGGGCCCTGACTGGCAGCTGGAGCCAACATCTACGGAAAGGGGTCGGTGAAGGCTGGGCAGCCCACAGTGCAGGCTGAGGACTGGCTGACCGCCGGCTGAGGGTCTGAGCAGGGGTGAGGCCAGCACTACCAGCTTCCCAGCACTGGGGCTACCTGCCGGGGGCTCAGGTGGGCAAGGACTGGCTGTGGGGTCTGCCCTCTGGAGCGCACTGGGGGCGTGAGGGGTACTGACCGGGTCGGGGGGCACCTCAGTGCCCAAAAAGGAAGTGATGAAAGAGTGTGCCAGGGTTCCGGCCAGGGGCACGCCCCGCAGCTGTCCTGCGAGCACATTGCTGCTGCCGTCGAAGCCTGAGCCAGGGGGTCAGGAGGGCGTCAGGCGGGCATCAGACGGGGCCGGAGGGTGTCTGGCGGGTGTCCTCCTTCCCCGGCCCCTGCCTCCCTCCTCAGGCTCTTGCCTCCCTCCTCGGGCTCTTACCGCCCAAGTAGCTATAGGTAGAGGCGGTAAGACCCCCATCCGGGCCCTGGGCTCGCCGCAGCCCCATCTCCAACAGCCGCTTCTTCGGACCCGCGATCAGGCGAAGCCGCGCAGCGTTGGTGGCGATGAGGCTGTCGGGGACAAGGGAGCAGGGGACCTGTGGTGAGGGTCACGAAGTCACCGCGGACCTGGGCCCCCTTCGCGGCCCTCCACAGTGGGCGCGGGAGGCCCCTCTCCAGAGCCCTGGCCCCGCGCTCCGCTTCCTGGTTGGAACTACTCCCCATCCCAAAGGCTCGCCGCCCCCCCCGGAAGTCCCCGCTCGTCGTCCCGGGGCCCGGCTCCTCCCCCGGGGCTGCCTCCAGGCCGGCGGGGTCCCACCCGGGCGGGGCCCCACCTGGCGTAGCTGACGAGGCAGAGGAGGGGCGTCTCCAGCAGCTGCACCACCAGGAGCGGCCCGCACACCTGCAGCAAGGGCACCTGCCGCGGGGGGGCGGGGGGGGTCAGCTCGGCGCCGCCCGGCGCGCTCGGGCCCACGCCCTCTGCCCCCCGCTCACCCTGCAACTCACGCCGGGGAAGGCGAGGGAGCCCTCGGGCAGAGCCCGCACCGTCACATCGGAGCAGTCGAGGGCACGAAGGTGCTCGAAGAACGCGGGGTCCGTGTCGGGCGGCAGCACCGAGGCCAGAAACTGCACGTCTGGGGGTGACAGAGGCCCTCGTGGGCTGGAGCTAGCGCAGGCCGTGGGACTCGTCGGGGCCGGGGCCGTCGGGCCATGGGGGACTCTGGTCCGGGGCTCTCAGGCGGGGGGTGGGGGAGGGAAAGACGCGCCTAGTGGCAGGTGTCCAGCAGGGTCGTGGGGGCTGGCCGGGCTAGGGTGGAGCTACCTGCGTCCTGCAAGCGGAAGGCGCGCAGGAAACGCACGCAGTCGCGCAGCCCGGCGGCCAGGGCGAAGGCGCCGCCGAACGGGCCGCCGCGGAAGAAGAGCTCGAACTCCGCCTGCTCCCGCGCCCGCCCCGCGTGCCAGTAGCCCAGCGCCATGGTGGCCTGGTAGAGGTCGGTGAGCAGCGGCCGGGCCGCCGCGAGCGCCTCGGGGTCCTGCTCCGCCGCCATTCCGCCCCGGCGCCCGGACTCCGGCCCGCGCCCCGCGCCCCGCGCCCCGCCCCGCGCCCACGTGACGCCCCGCCCGCGGTCTGACCGGGGCCCCGCCCCCTGGCAGGGCAACTCTCGCCGCGGGGCCCGAGGCCGCGCTAAGGCCACGCCCAGCCTGCCCTGGGGAGGGGCGGCAGGCGCGGGGACTCTAGAATCCGCTCCGAGGGGGCCCGTCGGTGGTGCTGACAGAGCAAGAGGCCCCCAGGCCCCCGCCATCAAGGGGGGCAGTCCATTCCCGTGCGGCTTGGGCCCCTGGAGGGCACCAGTTCAGACCAGAAGTAACCACAGCCCACACCCTTTGTCCCCAACTCAGAGCGGCTCTCACCAGCCACGCTGGCCAACGGTTCAGGGGCGGGCTGCCAGTGCCAAGTACCGCCCAGACAGGACCGTGGGCACGACTCCGCAGGGCGATTTATCCCGGGCCTGCCCAGGGGGAGGGGCAGGCCCCAGAGCAGACAGGGCAGCGCCCTGCCGCTGGAGCAGCAGGGGCCTCCTCTAAGGAATCGGCCAGGCACCTTGGACATGCTGGGGGGCCTGGCAGGGTTTCCCACAGGTCACACTTGGGGGGCCCATGACTGGTCACAGCAGCAGGGCCAGGACGGCCACTGGAACCTTTCTTCCCTGGACACTTTTGCTCCCCTGGGGTCAGCTCAGCAGGGAATGGAACCCAGAGGAGGCGGAGTGGAGAGGGCTCCTGTGCCTCAGGGGGACTGGAAGCCCCTGCAAAGCCGCCAACGCGTGCTGTTTCTGGCTTCAACAGCTTGAACCTGGTGTGGTACTTGTAACCGAGGGGTGAGTGCCATCAGGAGGGCAGCCAAGAGGCAGAGAAGGGGCAGACGGGGAGTGAGCACAGCCACAAGAACGCTGTGCAGAGACCAAGAAAGGGGAGGACAGTGCTGGGCCCCAGGGTCACTGGCAGAGAAGGACCAAGACAGACGGGGGCCCAGCTGGGACACTAATGAGACGCAGGCCAAGCGTGAGGCCTGGAGCTTGGCCGTGCCGCTCACTGAATGTGCCCGCCCCCTGGGCCCAGACGAGGACAGGAGCCAGAGAGTGCGATCTCAGTCTTTAATGGCTGCGGGGCCTCCCACACCCAGGCCCGGTGCTCGGGCTCAGATCTTGTTGAAAGCAGCAATGTCGACACTCTGCACCTGAGGAGGAGGGAGGCCAGTGGTCACATGGGGCCCAGCTTCCCGAAGACCCACCCACTCTGGCCACCTGCCTGGCCAGGGGTTTGCTTGGGGGCCTGGCCACTCACGTGCTCCTCGAACTTGGTGATCTCCTCCTCCAGCAGGTCGGTCCCCACTTTGTCGTCCTCCACCACACACTGGATCTGTAGCTTACGGATGCCGTAGCCCACGGGCACCAGCTTGGAGCCCCCCCAGGTCAGCCCGTCTAACTGGATGGAGCGCACGCAGGCCTCCAGCTGGGCCATGTCTGTCTCATCGTCCCACTGGGGGGAAAAGGGGTGGAGAGGCTGGGTCAGGAGCCTGCAGACCCCAGGGAGTGTCCCCTGCTTCCCGCAGAGCACAGCAGAGCAGGCAGCCCTCACAGGGCCCCGGGTGCGGTCTAGCCTGACAGCCCCACTGGGACATGGGGCGGGGGAGAGGCGCGCCACTCACAGGCTTGACGTCCAGGAGGATGGAGGACTTGGCCACCAGCACAGGCTTCTTGGCCTTCTTCTCGGCGTACTGCCGTAACCGCTCCTCGCGCAGCCGCGCTGCCTCCTTGTCCTCCTCCTCATCGCTGCCGAACAGGTCGATGGCATCATCCTCATCGTCCTCTGTGGCAGGGGCCGCCTTCCTGGCAGGGGGCTCCGCTTGGCGCATGGGGGACACGTGCTGCCATTGGGGAGGGAGGCTGAGGCCTGTGCCACCGGGGCCCCAGTGGGGGTGAGGGCCAGGAGCACCTTCTGCCACCCGCCTCCGCAGTGCCCAGGCGGAGGGCCCCTGGTCTGAGAAGGGTACTCACCTGGGTCTGCGGGGCTGTGGCCCGATGGGCAGGCGAGCTCTTCTCTAGCACGCTCAGCCGGGCCTCCAGCCTGGAGACAGCCTGCTGCAGATCCTGCACCACTACAGGAGCAAAGGGGGTGCCGGTCAGAGGGCAGGGAGGCCAGCGCGGGGCGGGGGGGCGTCCCACCCATTAGGCCCAGGGACTCACCGCCTCGCAGGCTCTGATTCTCCACTTCCAGGCTGGTGATCCGGATGGCGAGCTCACTGTGATCTCCGCTGGGTCCGCTGGAGGCCCCAGGGCCCGAGCTCTGTAAGGCAGGGGGAAGGTGAGGATGCGTCACCCCAGCCTGCTCTCGGGGTCCCCCTGTTCACAGCCACTGAGAACCAGAACCCTAACATGGCGGGGA
Organism: Phoca vitulina; assembly: GCF_004348235.1. Taxonomy (NCBI): domain Eukaryota; kingdom Metazoa; phylum Chordata; class Mammalia; order Carnivora; family Phocidae; genus Phoca; species Phoca vitulina. The sequence goes on from NW_022589721.1 coordinate 34,403,562, forward strand.
GACCTGCTGGACACTAGGAAGACGCTCCTGTCAGCCCCACTGGGTCCACTTGGGATATTCCAGCCCCGAAAGTGGGGAGGAAGCCCTGTGAGCATGAACCCAAGCAGGAAGCACAGGGCCCAGAGGAGCAATGGCATGGAGGTGGTGCAGAACCCACAGCCTGGCTGTCACTGTCCCTCAGGGCAGGAGGAAGCAGACCACATATGGCCCTGGGACAGCCTGGGCCACGGTGGGGCCGGGCAGCACAGCTTGGAACTGGACACAGGAGGGAAGGGGGTTCAGGGGCCAGTGAAGTAGGAGAAGAGAGCTTTCCTGTGTGCGTGCAGCCACTCCATAGCACCTTGCCTTCCCCAGGCCATACACCTGCCACCTGGCTCATGGAGCTGGCCCTCGAAGGCTCTGGGTGACCCGGGGCACACAGCTGCCTGCCAGCCTCCCTTGGGTTCCTCCCTGACCGGGAGCCCCTCAGCAGGGCACCACACCTCAAGCCCGAGTTACACCTCAGGGACCTACACATACACCCACCAGAGTGGACAGGAGGACAGAGTGTACCTGGCCCTTTCGTGAGGGCAAGCCCCACGGCCTCCTCCTCTGCTCAACACACCCCCAAATCACAGACAAGCTAAAGGTCCCCAGAAAGGACAGGCGCCCGGCTCCCTGCTGGGGGTCAGTGAGCAATGCAAGGCCAATGCTATCTATCCCGTGACCCACTAGCTCCCCATCTGGCTCCTAGCAGACCCAGCCAAAGGCAGAGACCGGGCGCCATGCAGCTGGGGCAGGATACCGGCACCAGGGTGGGCTCTGCTCACGGCACTCCGCTCCTTCAGCTCAACCCCCTCGCTCCACCAATGGAAAGCTGTGCTGGACTCGCTCACGTCTTGGCCGCCACCACCTGGCATGTGGCCTCCTCTCCAGCCTGTTTCCCCAGCACTCAGCTCTCTATGCCACGCTCACTAGCATTTCCCCACAGTTTCCATCACACAGGGACGAAATCCCGACCACCCTCCTCCTGTTCTACCAGGCCGCACACCCAGGCCCGGCTCCCATCTCCGCAAGCTCCCCGCAGCCGCCTCTCCTGGGGGCTCCGTACCTGTCGAGCAAACGCATCCGGGCCCGGCCGCAGGCTGGTGCCTCAAGCCTTTGCCCTGGTGTCACCACTGAGTGGGGACTGCCTGCTGACAGGTCCCAAGGGTGCAAGCTCCAGGCAAGGCCCCACCTGGCACAAGGCCGAAGTGGTGAGCAGAGACCACGGTGCTGGCGACCACTGGGTTAACCACCACCGGGCCCTGCATGCCCTCAAGTCTCTCACCGAAGTCTATGCCCTGGGAGGACCTCACCCACCCCGACTGTGACCCAGGCAAGGAATGAGGATGCCAGGCAGTCTAGGGCCCCCAACCCCAGCCTGTGAGGCAGACCTAGGCTACCCTGTCTAGTCCTGGCCTGTGACAGTGGGCCACAGGGGACAGTGCCACCTTCCATCCCCACATCCAACCCTGCCCCTGGCACCATACACGATTCCCAGGAAGCTCTGGGTTCTAAGGTCACAGTGGCTGCTGAGCTCTCTCCAACCCAAATCCAAGCCTGGGGCTGGGCCAGCAATGTCCTTCCTGGGTCCCTGTTATTGGTTGAAGGACACTCCTCTGAAGTTCCCACCACTATCACAGAACAGGGGCTTATTTGGAGATCGGGCCTTTACAGTGGTAATCCAGTTATAATGTGGTCATTAAGGTGGCCCTAATTCTGACTAGTGTCCTCATAGAAGAAAATCTGGACAGACACCCGGAGGGAACACAATGTAAAGACACAGGAGAACGAGGGCCACGCACGTGCCCAGGAGAGGACTCAGAACCTGCCCACACCTTGACCTTTGACTTCTAGCTTCCAGACTGAGAAAATAAAGTGTGCTTGTTTAAGTCCCTGGTCTGGGGTGCTTTGTTACAGCAACCCCAGCAAACCAGCCCCCAAGTGCTAGCAGGACGCCCACATGCTTTCCCCAAGACCAGGACACAGCAGTCAACCCCCAACACAGCCAGGGCACCCTGAGGGCCAGAGGAAGAGTTCCTGCAGCCCAAGAACCCCCAGGGCAGCCGGCCCCGGAGCTGCTTAGCTCCCCAGCCCTGGCCTTCTGGGGGCTGGAATCCCGCACACTGGGCTGGTTGCGAGGCGACAGCAAGTGGGGGCCAAGCATAAAGCAGTGGCAACAGCCCCCGGGGTTTGTCGAGAGCTGTCCCGCCCAGCCGTGGCAGGCAGAGGCTCCCGAACTTGCCCACGTGCTAATCCCCAAAGCCAACAAAACGATGACCTCAGGTGGCAAAAGGGACGCTGCCCATAGGACAAAGTGGAGGCTCTGCAGATGGGGAAATGCTCCTGGGTTATCTGCGCGGGCCCCGTGTCAGTGAGAAGCAGACAGAAGGAGACATGAGATGTCGCTGGGGCCACGGCTCAGCCGGCTAGAAGCCACAGGCCAAGGGACAAGGGAGGCTTCTTCAAGGTGGGTAAGGCAATGAAAGAGTCTTTCCTAAAGTCTCCAGAAGAAACACAACTCTGACGATACTCCGCCTTCAAGGACAGGGTACCACGTGTCCCAGAGGGAGAATGAGGTCCTGACCCCCCCGGCTAGGAAGGCAGAGAAGCAGGTCTGTCTCCTCCTAGGGACACACCTGCCCAGCCAGGCTGGAAACAGAGCTGGACATGGACCTGTCCTCCTCTCTTGATCCCATCTGGGACCTGGAGGCTGAACTGGGCTGCACGGCCCCTGTCTGGGCCTCAAAGTCTGTCATTTGGCCTCCACACAGCCCGTGAACCCATCTCTCTGGGGAGGCAGGGCCTAGGGAGCAAGAGAAAGGGGCAGCAAATGCCGCCGCTCACACTCCTCCCCAAGCAGGGTGCAAAGCAAGGAGGCCGCCCCCAGGCCTGTGCCTGCGGAGTGCGCTGGAGAACCACGGTGTTGGCCCAGGGATGGCGCTGAGCGGCAGTCAGGGTGAGCGCAGGAAGGCGTCCTGGGCGACCGCCAGCAAGCAGGCGAGAGGCACAGCAAGGAAGGCTTCCGTAGTGGTGGGAGTGTAGGTGCCCGCCCCAGCGGGAATCCAGCTCCGTACGCCTCGCCCTAACTGTGTCCCGAGGGCCGAGTGCTCAGCAGCAGGACTGGGGGCAGAGTGGACACGCCAGTGCGAGCCTGCGGGTACTCACGCCGGCCAGGGATTTCTGGATGTTTTCTCTGGCTCTTGCAATGTCTCGAAGGATCACGCTGGCGCCGTTCTCCTACACAGACAGTGCACAAGAAACCAGGCTTTTTTTTTTTTTTCATTAAAACAATTTTAATTAAAAAAAAAGAGAGAGAGAGAAACCCTCCTATGGAGAGCAAGCGAGCAAGCAAGAGCTGTGCAGAGTGAAAGCTCAGCGGGACGGCAAGGAGCGCAAGGAGCTCGAGTCTGCCAGTCTTGTAGCCGTGACAACAGGGCCTGAGGGACACCCGGTCTGCAGGCCCAGCCCAGGCCCACCCCATCCTGATGGGCACCAGCGTGCCCACTGGTCTGAGATGGTGGAAGTGGACAGTCTGCCCCGTGCCATCGCGCGAGCAGATCCAGAACCCCAGGAGCCATCTGGGGTCACACCTCCAAAGACCCCACCATCAGCACCCGGAGCAGAGCCACCTGGGCCCAACATGCCTCTGCCCTCCCGATGCTGGCACAGTCCCCCAATGCGCCGAGTACATCCCTACCTGGCGCGAGGAGCCAGCCACAGGCCCGTTCATCTGCTCGTAGAATTTTCTTTCTGCATCATCATATTTGAACTTGTCAAACCAGATCTTCTCGTGCGCTAGGAAGTTTGTAGCCATTTTCCTGCTGGAAAGGGGAGGAGAGACTAAGTCGGCTGGAAGGAAAGGGTGCCTCTCTGAAGGCCCTAGGCCTGGCCCGCACGAGCGCCCCACCAACAGCCCAGAAACCAAGGGTGCAGGGGGATCAGGGGTCCGGGTCAGAGCACAGGGGGTCTCGGCATGGCTGAACCAGCCCCCCCACACCATCCCTGCTCCCGCCCCTTTGGTCCTCAGGTTGGCAGTTCCCAGGCTTGTCCCCAAGACCAGCGGCTCTCAAACTGGGGCGAGGAACTTCTGGGGGTCCCCAGGGTCCTCCCGTTCCAACCACACATCTGTGCAAGGCTCAATTTATGTCCATCAAACAATTCACACCAACAGACTGAATGCAGAAGCAAGCATAAGAATCCAGCTGCCTCCTGTTAAGCAAGACACTAAAGAGATTTGCAGAGAATGTCGATCAAGGCCACTGCTCACTGAGCTGTTGTTTCGGGAAAACCATCACTCGTAAGAACAAGTCATTAACAGTAACAAGGAACAAACTTTTCAACGAATAAAGTACTTTCACGATTTCTGTTTTCTATGCTAACGTGGCAAAAATCGAGATATAAGAGAAGCTCTTTGGGGTCCGGAGGCCAGTAAGTTCGAGAACTGCAGCTCTCCACCAGGAGCCACACTAGGCCTGCCTGCCCTCCTCCACTGAGCAAAGCCCCTCCTGTTCCTGACCCAGGGCCACAGAAATGGACCCGATGACACCACTTCTCTGTGCCGAGGGCCCCAGGCTATCACTGGACCTCACCAACTGCGCCCTTGGTGACAAGGGGGCTAGGTCCCATGACTCTCCTCCACCCACCCCTGTAACCCTGTCAGGAGGAGCCAGGCCACTATGGACAGTTTAGCTCCATGCCCCCCCCACAATGCCAACAGGACACAAGGGGTCCCACACACCAAGGTTTGGATTCTGTCAAACCAGCAAATCCGACCCCACCGAGGAGGTGCGGGGCTGCTGACGGGAACGCGGGGTTGGGATGGTGCGGCTTCCCTGAGGCCTGGCCCGCACAGCCACCCACAACCCACACCCTCCCGCTGCCGCCCGTGCCCCTTCCCTCAGAGCCGGTCATCTCTGCCCAGCCACCCGCCTCCACCCCTGCCCTTCCCCAGGCTCTGGCATCCAAGGACCACTGCTGGTACCACACAGAACCCTCCTGGGGCAAGCCCTGGGTCCCCAGCAGAAGGCAAGTAAGCCTCGTCCAGGGGTGTCCTTCAGACCAAGTGGCTCAATGGACAGCATGCTGGTGTCCCAGAGACACTCACCTCACCTTAGAGGTGGTTCCAGACGAGGGAGGCAGGAGGGACGTGCCGGTTCCCACGCCTTCCCCAGTGGGGCTCGGGCCAGGAGCCTTCAACACTCCCCCTGCCCTGACCTGTGACAGCCACAGGGGACTCTGGGAGTTGCCCAGTCCAAAGGGAAACCCTACACAAGGCAGACTTGGCCCCGTGCTAACCCCTTCCCACCCCCAACAGCCCCAAACCTTGGAGGTTTTTGCTGCGCTGCCCCAGGAACTACCTCTGCCCAACCCACTCCTGTGTCCAACTTAGCCAGGTCCAGGAGTGTCGGGGACAGCCACGCCGGGGCGGGGGTGGGGACAAGAGCAGGCAGGGCCCCAGCCGGGGGAAGCCCCGGCCAGGAACCCGCACGGCATGTTTCTCCTACTTGGGTCTCAGGCTGGACATGGACGGGCCAGGCCGGGCACCAGGTCGGTGAGCCAGGGAAGCAGCTTCGAGGCGCCAGGCCATGCGGAGGGCCTCAGCAGCGTGGTGACGGCACTCTGCGCTGTCATAGGCGGGCTTGCTGAGCCAGGGGGCCTCGGCGTCCTTGTGCAGGAAGTACCAGTAGGGCAGGGCAGACGAGGCCTCCCCATCAACCCGCCGAGGCCCGGCCCGCTTGCTTCCCACGGCGTTTCGGCCCCGCCGGTCTCTGCGGCCCCGCCGGGCCCCCTCAGCCTGGCCCGCTCGCTCCTGCAGGCGCACCTTCCCGGGGGGGTGGCCGTCAAACATGGCCTCGTAGAAGCCCCTCTCGGCTGCGTCGTACTGGGGCTTCTCCAGCCACACCTCCCGCACCAGCGCCTGCAGGCTGCCCCGTGGGGACTGGGGGTTGGCCAGGGGGCCGCGCTGCTGGGTGAGCGCCAGGTCGGGGGCGGCTGCCTGCTGGCCCGTGTCACAAGCCCCCTGCCTGCCGCTCCCGTCGGCGGCCAACAGCAAGGCTTGAGACCACTCCACAAATGCCCGTTCGGCCTGGTCGAAGGAAGACTTGTTGACCCAGATGCCCCAGGTCACGTGGTGGCAGGCCACCTGGCTTCCGTGCGTGCAGGGGCCCCGGGGGGCCAGGGAGGCTGGCTGGGCGGCCGCATCTGCCAGCCTCTGGCGGTACGAGCTCTCTGCCTGGTCAAACATTGGCTTGTCCAGCCAAACGTGGTCGGCTGAGAGGCCCACGAGGGCCAGGTCTGCCTGGCCGAACCAGCTCTTTGGGGAGCGCTTCCTCTTCTTCTGCAGAGGCTTCTTTCCGTCGTGGCTCTTCCTGGGGTCCCTCGTGCTGCCGCCGTCAGGGGCATCGGCCTCCTCAGCGTCCTTGGCCTCCTCCGGCCCTGGCCCATTCACGGCTGGCCCCTCAGCCGGGAGCTGCTGGGTGGTGGCGGCTCGTGTGGCCTCCTGCTCGTAGAAACGCTGCTCGGCCTCCCCATACTTCTGCTTGTCCTCCCAGACAGTCTCCAGGGCACAGGAGGCTTTCCCGCTCCTCATCTTCCGCACAGCGTTAAAAAGCAAGCACAAGAAGGCAGTTGCAACACAGCGGGCCACGGGAGGATGGCGCCCCCACCCCCCTCCTCAGCCTGACTCTTGGGGCTGGCTGGGCCGGGGAGGGCTCCCCAATGGGGGTGCCATGCGGTAACAAGCAAGGACTTAAGAGCCAAGTCCACAGGAAACTCAGTAAATCAAAAAACAAACACGTCTGTGTGTGTGTGTGTAACTGTAAAACGAATCTTTTCTTAGGCACCCAGGCTCTGCACAGGGGTCTAGACAACACTGTTTCCAAACTTCAGCATCCACAGGGAGCTGCTAAATAACATACAGGGTGCACTCAGTTAATCCGACTTTCATACACAACAACAAATAATTCTCAGAATCAATACGTTCCATGAAACACGACATTTGTGCTGAAAAATTACTCACTGCTTGTCTACAATTTTAACCTGACGTCCTTTGATTTTGCTGCATTTGGCACCTTGCCTGCCACACTGGTGCTTCCAGTTTCCAGAAACACGCTTGGCGGTCTCTAAGGACGGCCCCCCCTGCCCTATAGCAGTGCACACCCACCACGGGCCACACCACCATCCAAAGCAGCACACGCTCCAAGGGGAGCTGCCAAGGGTCTCAGATGAGGGACAGCCTCTCAGGGGGCGGCTGGGAGCAGTGGGTGGAGGGCCTGCCTTTGCAGGGCCACATCGGGGAAGAACCAGGCTCCCCATCAGCTCACAGCCCTGGCCATACCTATAGCTACAGGGGGCCACCTGAGACTCTCTGGGCCCTAGGGTGTTAGGACGCCCTTCCCGCCTTTCAGTGCCATCTGACGTAAGGGGCTGCATCACCAGGATTGAGGTGGAAGACAGGTTGGGGGCTCTGTGTCCCATCTGCTATGGTGGACAAGCCCCCAGCTTCTTAGCTAGAGGTGGTGTTCTCTCCAGCTTGGAGACCTCGGTCATCTGAACTGAGGGGTCACCACCGCCACCACCACAGCCTCTGGCCGGGAGCGGCTCAAGCCCAGAAAGGCCCAGAAAGGCCCAGAAGCCAGTCTGCTCTTAGGGTGTACCTAGTGGTCTGAGCTCACACTCAGCTGGCTTCTAGAGGAACGGCTGTCAGCAGCAGAGAGATCCCTTCCAGCCACAGATCCGACTCCGGGCCCTGCTCCCCCAAAGCAGAAGTGTCCACACCGACTGCCCAACACCCAGAAGCTAACTTGCCGGGGGGCTGAGCAGGGTCCCCTCAGGTCATCCCCGCTGTCCCCTGCTTCTGTGGGGTCATGCAGTGTAGCCTATGTGAGGGCAGCCACCGGCTGGGCCCTCATCCCCAGGAGACAAGGTCTCCACCGGGAGGACAGCAGAGCCCCCCACCAGTACAGAATCACCATCCCTTTCCTGACAGCCCAATCAAAACTGAAACCTGCTTCTCATTACCAGTGGGACACGTCAGCTGTCCACCAGGATTTGGCAGAAGAGCCCCCATGTACCGTGAAGGGACATGCTGGGAGCCTCTAATGGCTCAGGCTTGGAGAGAGCCCCGGGCCACCCCCTTGTGCCTTCCCCCCCGGCCGGCAGTGGTGCTTACCGAGGCCAGGCTGGCGGCAGAGGCGGTGGTGGGAGGCAGGGGCGTGTGCCCAGGAGGCAAGGCATTGTGACATCACCCACTGTCCCTGAGGGGACGGCAGGCCAATCGGGCAGGGCGTGTCTGCCCTTCAGTCTTTCTGGCACCCAGCCCCTGGCAGACCCTCACCAGAGCAGCCCAGAGCTGGGTTGGTTGGGCCCGTTCAGCTGCACCCACTAGGCTGACCCCCAGGGTTGAAGCCCTGCCAGACCCCATTGGCCTAAGTGCTGTCCTTGACTCCTGTCATCACACCAGACTCTGCTCACAGCTCTGGGGCTGCTGCACCTCAGGGAGGGGAAGCTGCTTAAGACGTCTCAGGAGAATGAGGGATGTGGCCTGTACCAGGGGCCAGCTGGGGCCGCGGCTCCATGCTCAGCCCAGAGGCGGCAGGCCGCTCCCAGCCTGCTCAGGGGCTGCCCCCTCCCTGAGGCAGAAACTGGCTCAGCCCAGGGAAGCACCGAGGAAGTTACCGAGATGCCCGCCCCGCGGCTGCCCTACTCCGCAGGATCAAAGCCAACCACGGCAAACCCAGACCTCTGTGCTGCAGACACGGGGACGGAGGCCCGGCAGCCGGCCCCACGTGCTGGGACACGTGGGCTGGGGGCTCCCTGGCTGAGGCGACGGGAACGCGGCGGCAGGGACAGCTGGGTACTTACTTTCACTTCGGTCTCCTAGGACGGCATGAAGAGAAAGCAGCAAGGTTAGAGGCAGTCAGAAAGGGCAGCACAGCACGCTGGAAGGCCTTTGCAGAGGTGCTTGGGAAGGTGCCGTGGAGGGGTGTGGTGGGGCGGACCGAAGACGAACACCCAGCAGACCCACCGCCCGAATCCCAGAAGGCAAAGGAGTCCACCCCCTTGGGGCAGCGCCACTCGGCCGGCACTTGAAATGAGCAGCTCCTAGGGTTGCTGTTATCTGGAGCCCAGGCAGGCCCCGGGGGACACCATCTGAGCACCCTCCCACCTGTTCCCACCTGGGGAGAGGTCAGCCAGCACCCCAGTGCTCCCAGTACACGGATCCCTACCCAGCCCTGCTGTCACGCTGCCACTAAATCCAGGCTGCTGGACAAGGCATAAGACAACCACGACCGGTCCACGGGCCTCAGCAGCCACCGAGCCCCAGTGCCTGTGCTGGAATAGGACACCGCCATCACACCAGGCTTGAACAAAGACAGTCCTCCCGGTGTGCACACAAGGACAGGGCTTTAGCCCGATCACACACGGGAAAACGGGCCAGAAACACCACGTGCCGCACCCCAAATCCAACAAAGGTGGCAGCCCAGGAGCTGAGGCAGCCAGGCATGGACCTGGTCGCCCAGCAGCCCAGTCACCGGAGCCCTGGAGATCTGCCTCCTTCCTCCAGCAGGAACTCAGCCTCACATGCAGAAGCACGAGAGCACCAGCGTCCGGTCACTGACAGGGACATCCCCGGGGCCCTCGGGGGACATGGCAGACACAAGGACAGCTGCCCCACAGGAGCACGCAGAAGGCCCTGGGCCGGCTGCCTGCACATGGCGGCGAGCCACCCTCACTGGCAACGTCACCCCGAGGCAGTGAAGCCAGTGTTGGGACCAACTACACCCACAGGGACACTGGAGGACCAGGCAGGAGGGGGCTCCTGGCTCCCCCCGCCCCCCATCTCAGATACAAGAGCCCACCTCTACTGCCTCCATCTCCCTCGTCTGAGAGCTCCCATGTTCCAAGAAGAGCTGAACTGAAAACCCATCTGTCCTAGGAGAAAAGCAAGTTTGAGTCTGAATGATCCCCTCAGAGAACAAACGTGCAAGCCTCCAGCCACACAGTGGGGACCCCAGGCTGCCCGAGGACCAGGTGGGCCCCCTCCCCTACCATCTCTCCAGACGGCACGGCAATGGCTAGCCGGTAACAGAGAGAAGCATGAGGAACAAACTTGAGGAACGCCAGAGCACAGACCCAGAAGGAAGGGGCCTCAGGTGTCCCCACCCTCTGCTCCTGAGAGCGGACTGAGCTGGGCCTGGCTACACACAGCCCTTTCTCTGCAACCATCCCAGCCTGGCGCAGTCTGCGTTCTGACTGCAGGGAAATGAGTCCGTGCCCCGAAGCGCAGACAGAGCTCTTCTCAGAGCTGGGACGGGAACCTAGCAGCGGCCCCCCAAAGAACACTCCTGGCTGGAGGGCCTGGAAGGGAAGGGTGTGGCCCGCCGCAGCTGTGCCCACCCAAGGGCCAGGTGCCTGTCAGTCCCTGTGAGCCTGGGTGAATGGGGAAGGTTTCTGGGGAGGGCTGGCCCCTCCCCAGGCTCTGCCCTCCACACCACTTCCCCATCCTCTGGACACCACTCCACCAGTCACACACTCGGAGGAGCTCTGCCCACCTTCCAGGGGAAGTGGGAACCCACATGAGTGTAGGGGGAAGGGAGGGGTCTGCAGGCCAGCTGCATCTCCCCTGGGCCCCCAGAGTCAGACCGTGCTTCACAGCAGTGCTTTCCACGGTACCTTCCGCGTCGGAGGGACAGTGACAAGCACTTGGCATGTCTGAGTGGACAAGGACAGCCGCACAGAGGGGTACCTGCCTCACAGAGGGGTAGCCCGGGACAGCGTGGCTCCACACGCAGGCTAGCTGTGCAAGGCAGGGATGCCACCTGCCTTTTGCAGGGGGAACTCCAAGCCCCACTTAGAAATATAAACCTGTCCTGCTGGCAGAAAGGGGGCCCCTACGCCATCAGATTCAGGGCTCCCACTGCAGCTGCCCGCATCACCCCAGGCAGGCACAACAATGTCCGCACTTCAAATGCCGCAGCCTATCCATTCTATTCTGTCCTAGCTGCCAGAGCCTGGTCTTAGCTGACCAGCCTGATCCCTGTGCCCCCTTCCCTCGGGGAGACCCCAGTACTGCACATGCTTCCCCAACCTTTCTGCGCACACTTGATTCCTCGTGTGTGCGTCCCCAGGCCTCACACACAGTGGACAACTGCAGTGGGGAAAGGAAGCCCCTCAGTCAGTGAGGGGAAGACACCATTGCATCAGATGCCAGAGATAATTTTTTGGTTAATCTTTAAAAAAGAAAAAAAAAATCACCTTCAAGAAAACCGCTTTTGTGAAAACATCGGTCAAGCACCTTTGCCCACCCTGGTAGCCTCACCCTGCTCCCCAGGAGCAACGCTGGGGAGATGGCCCTGCACCAGATCCTCCAGAGGGCAGCTGTCTCCGGCCCATCAAGGGCTCTCCCCAGGCCGTGAACCTCACTGCAAGCCCCACTCCAGAGAAGGGAAGACCGGCCCAGAGGGCACTCCCCAGGACTGGCAGGAGGCCCAGAACACTGACCTACAGAGGTGACAGGTTTGTGTGCCAGTCACTCCGTAAGATGATGCTGTCCACGGGGCTAGGCACAGGAAGGTTCAGGAGGCCCCGGATCCCATCTGAGACAGCCCACTTACAGGCTCAGGGTACCCAAAGGAGGTCGGGGGGTCAGGGCCGCTCCAGCGGACGCCTCCTAAAACATGTCCTTCCCAACCGCAGGTCAAGCCCACTCTCTCAGAGGAGGGATGTGCCAGGGTCAATTAAAGAGGTGCTCCCGCTCGGACAGGGACCCCCTCCCACCAAGTTTAGCCAAAAATTTCTCTTGCTCCGGGTTGGCCCTTCCTTCTGGGAACCCTGACATTGAGCCTCCATCCCACACCACCCCCTTGGCTCCAGGAGGAGCCTTTCCCTCTCCCTTCCGCTCACAGTGCCCCTCTGTCTCCGGGAGGAATTACCCACACCCCTTCAGACACTGGCTGCTACGGCGCTTCCTGCCGGGGCCACCTTATCCAAATCGTGACTCCCGGGCACTCAGAGAACCCGGCGCGTTTCTTTCGAGTCACTCAGCAGACACGTCTTTGCTCTTTCTCGCATCCAAGAACCGTCAGGGTTCCACGAGGGTTGGGCCGGAGCCTGGCCCCCAGGCCCAAGACCGGCGCGCAGCAGGTCCCCAACAAGCGCGTGCTGGACGAAGGAAGAGCCCCTGGCCACCCCCAGCCCCCGGCCTCCGCCCCCGCGCCGGGGCTGCGGCAGGGCGGGGGGCTGCGGCGGGGTCCGGCCGGCCACGTGGCCGCGCGCCCCGCCCCTCTGCGCCCGCCGCACTCGGTCCCCCGCCCCAACGCCCGCACGCCGGCCGCACTGACGCCCCGGGCCCTGACGCCGCAGAGCCGCGGGCGCAACCCGGCCCCCCGCCCCGGCCCCTGGGGGCCCCCGCGGCGCGTGCGGCTCCTCTGGGCGCGGGCTGCGGTACTCACACCTGCCAAGGACGCGGCGACCAAGGAGGAGGGCTCGTGGCGCGGGACGGCTGGGGAAAGGAAAAGGCGGCCAGGCCGCGCACGGGAAATGAAGCAGCGGGATGTACCACGCGCCGCGGACAGCGCACGCAGGGGAGGCGACTCCCGCGCACGGCCCGCCTCGCCGCCAGAGCCCTCTGCGCGACGCGACGCTGCCCGCGGCCGCAAAGACGGAAGGCAGTGGGAGACCACCACGGGGCTCGCTGCGTCCCCACGGGGCCGAAACGGGCAGCCGGGAACAGGACCGCGGCTCGCCCACCCCCCTCCGCTGCCGGCGCAGTGGACTCGTCGGGCCGGGGCGGGGCGGAAGAGCCCGCACGCGCCGGAGGACGCGCGGCGCGGGGCGGGGCCGGGTGGTGCGCGGGGCGGGGCCGGGTGGTGCGCGGGGCGGGGCCGAGTGGCGGGGCCTGCGCGCCTGCGCCCCCAAAGCTGGCGAGACAAAGGGGAGGGCCCGGCCGGCCCCGCCCCCAGCGCCCCGCCCCGCGCGGCCGGCCGGGCCGGCGTGTGGCCCTCGCGCCCCCGCCTCCGCCGCCGCCGTCACCGCCGCCGCCACCGCCGCAGC
>NW_022589721.1:34421638-34440151 GCF_004348235.1 Phoca vitulina
CCCCGCGCCCACCCCGGCCCCCGCCGTGCGGCCGCCGCCCACGGCGCCCGGGCCGCGGCCCCGCGTGGCCGTGAAGATGGCCTTCCGCAAGGCCTACTCCATCAAGGACAAGCTGCAGGCCATCGAGCGCGTCAAGGGCGGCGAGCGGCAGGCCAGCGTGTGCCGCGACTTCGGTGTGCCGGGCGGCACGCTGCGCGGCTGGCTCAAGGACGAGCCCAAGCTGCGCTGGTTCCTGGAGCAGCTGGGCGGCGAGGTGGGCACGCAGCGCAAGAAGATGCGGCTGGCCAACGAGGAGGAGATCGACCGCGCCGTCTACTCGTGGTTCCTGGCGCTGCGCCAGCACGGCGTGCCGCTGTCAGGGCCGCTCATCCAGGCGCAGGCCGAGGCCTTCGCGCGCCAGATCTATGGGCCCGAGTGCACCTTCAAGGCCAGCCACGGCTGGTTCTGGCGCTGGCAGAAGCGCCACGGCATCTCCAGCCAGCGTATCTACGGCGAGGCCGAGCCTCTGGCCACGGGCCCCGCGCCCGGCCCGCCCGTCAAGCAGGAGCCCGCGCAGCCCCCCGGCTCCAGCTCCGGCCCCCTGCCGGACCGGGCCCCGGCCCCGCCGCCCCCCGCCGAGGGCGGCTACGGCGACGAGCAGATCTACAACGCAAACGTCACTGGCCTCTACTGGAAGCTGCTTCCGGAGCAGGCCGCGCCCCTGGCCGCGGGAGACCTCGGCGCGGGGGGCTGCGGCCGGCGCTGGCGGGGTGACCGGGTGACCGTGCTGCTGGCCGCCAACCTGACCGGTAGCCACAAGCTGAAGCCGCTGGTCATCGGGCAGCTGCCGGACCCGCCTAGCCTGCGCCACCACAACCAGGACAAGTTCCCCGCCTCGTACCGCTACAGCCCCGACGCCTGGCTCAGCCGCCCTCTGCTGCGGGGCTGGTTCTTCGAGGAGTTCGTCCCCGGCGTGAGGCGCTACTTGCGCCGCAGCTGCCTGCAGCAGAGGGCCGTGCTGCTGGTGGCCCACCCGCCCTGCCCAAGCCCCGCTGCCAGGGTGCCCGCGCTGGAGGAGAGCGAGGAGACCCTGCGGCGGTGTCGGCCCGAGCCCCTCAGCCCCCCCGAAGAGCTGCAAACGCCGGATGGTGCCGTGCGGGTGCTCTTCCTGTCCAAGGGCAGCAGCCGCGCACACATCCCTGCCCCCCTGGAGCAGGGGGTCGTGGCCGCCTTCAAGCAGCTCTACAAGCGGGAGCTGTTGAGGCTAGCTGTGTCTTGTGCGGGGGGCTCCCCGTTGGACTTCATGCGCAGCTTCATGCTCAAGGACATGCTCTACCTGGCCGGCCTCTCCTGGGACCTGGTGCAGGCAGGCAGCATCGAGCGCTGCTGGCTGCTCGGCTTGCGGGCGGCCTTCGAGCCCCGGCCCGCTGAGGAGCGTGTTGGGCAGCCGGCCGGCCAGGCCGAGGAGGCTGCGGAGCACAGCCGGGTGCTCAGCGACCTCACGCACCTGGCAGCCCTGGCCTACAAGCGCCTGGCGCCCGAGGAGGTGGCCCAGTGGCTGCATCTGGACGACGATGGGGGGCTGCCCGACAGCTGCAGGGAGGAGGCAGGCCCTGGCCGGCCCCCTGTGCTGGCCCCTGCTGCCCCTCTACCCCCAGCCAGCCTACCGTCTGTCGTGGGAGGTGGGGAGGAGGAGGAGGAGGCTGCTGTGCCCACTGCTGGGGAGGCTGTCCGGGGTCTGGAGACAGCTCTCCGGTGGCTGGAGAATCAGGACCCCCGGGAGGTGGGGCCACCAAAGCTGGTGCAGCTGCGCTCACTGATCAGCATGGCCCGGAGGCTGGGGGGCATTGGTCCCTCTCGTGCAGTCCCCGAGGATGGGGTGTGACCAGGCCAGCCTGAGTGGCCCCCCAGCGGCTGTTCTCCTGCTGCACTTGGAGGGAGGAGACACGCACAGTCTTCCATTTCCCCTCCCTCCCTCCCCTGGGATGGCCCACCCCACGCCTCAGGGGGTTCCAGGGATCCTGGCCCCCAGGCTGACTTGGAGGGGCTCTGTTGTGGAGGATCATCCTGCTCCACTGGTCCCCCATTCTCCTGAGGGGAGCTAGAAGAGGGGCCCTGGGCTCATACACCTCCTCCCTGCGCAAGCACACTCATGGTGTCTGTGGTTTTTGCCAGGGTCCCTTGCCACACACACCTGCCACGAACAACGTAGTGCGCTAATCAGAGCAGCTCTCGGTTTTCTGGCCCTGGCCCTTCCTGGGCTCCATGCCTGTCCGTACCTGCTGCCCTCCTCCGGGGTGGCCCATCACATGCACTGGACAAGGGGCCAGCACTCCTGTAAGCCTGGAGCTCTGGTGCTTCATGGTTCCCATGCCACAGCCATGCAGTCTCCATGCGGAGATCTCCATGCGGAGTCCGTTTTTACAGATACCCTGCCTGGGGCCCAGGGTGGTGTCTCATTCCCCAGCCTGGGGCTGCTCTTGGAGGTTGGCTCTATAGAGGCTGGGAAGGGAGGATGGTGCCCAGCAGTTGGGGATCCTGAGGTTCCAGATGCAGCAGCAAGTGTAGATTTCTGTTCCACTGGGATTGTTAGTTTTCCTTAAGAAAATTCCATTCCCAAACTGCTCTCTTATTCTAGGGGGTTAGCAGCCTTCTAGACTTGGGCCCCTGGTGACTTGGCCAATGACTGAGCAAGCTCCCTGGACCGGCAACCAGGCCCAGAGCCACGCCATCTACCCGGAGCGGGCCTGCGACACTGACAGCCATACGGGGATGATCCTAGTGCCTTAGTGCTCCTCCACTGGAACTCCTGGCACTGCCAAGGGCATGGCTGAGGAGCTGCTTCCCGTGGCCCCAGGGACTGGGCTTCTGAGTGGCTCCGTTTGAGAGGAGGAGGAAAGGGTTCATGTGTCACTGGCCAGCTCTAGGTTCAGAGTCCGGCGGTGCCCGGGCCTCCGAGGGACGGCCTTGGGGGAGGTGCTGCCCAGAGCGCTTGTGAGAGGCGGGGGCCAGGTCTGAGTGCTGCCTGCCTCCGTCCTCCCTTCACCCCCACCTGCCCCACATCCTCCAGCAGTAGCCAGGCGGCTGCAGGCACACGGTGTGTCCGTGGGAGGGGACAGCTGGAGGGAGCCCCCAGAGCAGCTTCCCACGAGTCTGAGAACATAAGTTGTTCCGTGGAACTGTCCCCGGTCAGAGTGTGTGTGTGTATCATATCCATGTATCTCAAATCTGAAAGCTGAGGGAAGGCGTGAAGAATTTGGGAGCAGGGCCCCTCTGGCCCCTCCACTCACTAGCTGTCTCCAGCCCGCGCCCCTGCAGGCGCCTCTGGCCGTCTGTGGCTGCCGTCTGTGGCTGGCCCTGGGACTCTAACCCAAGCAGCTGGCACGGGGCTTCAGGAAGTCTTACCTTTTGTAACATCCGATGGCAACTCAGGGACCTAGGGCTGGGAGGCCCTGGCCTCTGCTCTGTCAGGCGTGCCCCCGGGGGGAGTCTGGAGAGGCAGACCTCAGGGCCCCCATGGGCACTGGGCAAGGGTGCACCTGGGACCCGAGTCTCTCTCTGCAGAATGGCTGAACACTCACAGCAGCAAAGGTTGCTGCTCTTCCCAAAAGTGGCTCTTGGTCAGGATCATCGTTAGGGCATCCAGTGGGCTTGGCAGCGGGCTGGGGAGGGGAGGCACATGGATGAAGACAAGCCGGTGTGCAGGCCCTGCTAAAACTGCCCTTGACCTGCATGTTCTGTGGGGATGAGACTAAGCTGCAACCCTCAGAGGGAGCCGTCTGAGAGGCATGGCCTTGCCCAAGGGGGCTACATGGCCTGGGAAGCCACCCCCAGACAGCCGGGGGGGCTGCAGGGCACCATGTCGGCATGTGGTGAAGGGAAGAGCGTGCCCTCCAGGGACCCCCAGCCCAGGTCCCAGCCCAGCAAGTCAGGATTGCCGCGGGGAGCCCGGGAGGGGGGCTGGGCGCTGTTTGTGCCCAGATAAGGGTGCCCACAGGCTAGCCTTGACTCCAGGGGCGTGTCCTTGAGGACCATGGGCTTTTGGGGTGCATGCTCTGTTGAGGGGCCTTTTCACACCCATCCTTGAGGGAGGAATTCACCCAGTCAGGTGGGCCCAACGTGCTTTATAATAAAGGTTCATGTCAATTTCATATGCATCCCTGTTCTAAAGTCTTATTTTAATATATTTTTTTGAATTTTGGCAGATATTCTTATTTAAATAATCTCTACACCAAACGTGGGGTTGAACTCATGACCCCGAGGACCAAGTTTCATGCTCTACTGCCTCAGCCAACCAGGTACTTCTTAAGTCTTAATTTTGTAATTTTTGACCCAATGCTTAGATCTAGAACACCTCATAATTTGAAAATGTAAAGAAGATATAAACCACGGATGAAAGGGGAAATTCTATCCCCCGCTCTCTTGACAAAGTAACCTGAGTGTTGGGCTAGGTGAGTGTGTCTGGCCGATGATCATGCTGTAGCCCTGGCCCCCAAAGCCACTCTCACCACTCCTGTCCTGTCCAGGCCCATCGCCACCTGGGGCACGGCTGCCCTTCCAGCTGGGCCGGGGGCTCACCGAGGCGCCTCTCATTCTGTGAGTGGCCCGCTCACGGCAGGGCTGGCCAGAGGTGCGTCTTCTGCCACACAAGCCAACCCACCCAGGTTCTCGGAGACTGTATGGGAAGACGCATCGCTGAGCCCACCAACGTACACTGGAGGATGAGGCTGGGCTAGGGAGGAAGCCAAAGACTACCCATGCAGAGCTTTCAGATGCTGGTGCCGCACAGCCAGGGTGGGTGACCTCTGCCCCCACACCACCTGCTCCCAGGTCTCAAGCCTCAGCTCAGATGTCCTTCCAGGCCCTTGCAATCTGCTTTATCAGCCTAGATATCAGTCACTCGGTGCTAGCAGACAGTGCCTTTATTCCCATCTCACAGATGAGTCAGGTGTGGAAATGGCCTCGGGCTGACCCTTCTAACCGGTGGAAGGGCCAGTTGGCCAAGAAAGGACCACGGCGGGGAGGGGGGCAGCAGGTCTGGGGATGTGCGTGGGAGGACAGGCCGAAGGCTGGGGATAGAGGACGGGAGCGTGAGCAGGGGGAGCACTGCTGTGGGGGGTGCTATCAGCCACGTACAGATAGGGCTGATTTGCTTCAAGTCTCAGCTGGTAAACTGGAGGCAGCTTGCTCCACTTTGTGGCTGGCCCAGTCTCAGTAGGCCACCGGTGGAAGTGAGGGGAGCCCCAGCACTCCGGGGCCTTCGTGGGGTGGGGAGGCTCCAGGAGTCTTGGGGGCAGTGTGGGGGGAAAGAGGCAGGCAGCCCATCCTCCACCCAAAGGCCCCATGGCCTTGGTGTGGGACCCAAGTTCCTGGCTTTCCTGGCCAGGGATGTGCCGAAGAGCCATGTCCTGCAGTCAGAGGCCAGGCCAGGAGACCCTCCAGGACAACCCAGGGAACGGTCATCAGGGCCGGCTCTACCTGCCACTTGCCAGGAGCTTAGCTGGGGGAGGGGGCCCACACCCAGCTGAAGCCAAGTCCCCGTTCTGCAGCCGGCTAGGCCCAGCCTCCCTGCACTGGCCTGCTGCTGATCAGCACTGCGGCCCACCCGCCCAGGGCTCTGTTCGTGGGGGCTCCCCAAGGGAAGGACCCGGTGCAGCTCCTCCTGAGCCAGGCAAAGAGCAAAGGGCAGCCAGCCCCGTTGTTTTCTCGGGGGCTAGCTCCCTGTGGGTGACGCCCCCCGCCATGGCAGGTCAACCCGAGGACAAGACCGATGTGGGGGCCTACCAGTGCTGGCTTCACTGAGGAGGAGCCGGTCTCTTGTGCAGTGTCTGGGTGCCCCCCCCGCCCCCGCCCCCGAGCTGGCTGCAGTCAGAAAGCTGTCGGAAGGGCCTACTCAGCTGCTCCAGCAGCAGCCCTGCTCCTGCCCTCAACCCACCAGCTGAGCACACGGGGCACCTGGCCAGCACGTCCCCAGACCTGACGGCGGGCCACTGCCACGGTGCCTTCTGCCCTGCGGTGGGGGGGGGGGGGGGGTTCCCATGGTGAGGGGATCCCCTGCCTGAGAAACCTTCCAGTCCTGTCCCTTCTCATTTCCTCGTGTGGAGGTCGGGGGGCAGCCAGGAGGCTCCTGCGTGGTGGGGGAGCTGCAGTCCTGGGGAAGGGGGAAGGAAGGAGGGACTGGGGGCAGCCCACAGCCCGTGCCTGTTCCCTACTTCCCGCTGAGCTCCCTGGCCCGGGAGGTGGCAGCCTCTACGGCACTCATGGTGGCGGCCCGAAGCCCACCCTGCTCCAGGGCGTGCAGCCCGTAGATGGTGGTGCCGCCCGGCGTGCACACGTCTGTCCGCAGCTGAGCTGGGTGCTGCCCCTTCTGCTGCAACATCTTAGCTGTCCCCTGGGGAGAGGGGCCCTGGGGGTGACTCAAGGGAAGCGGGCAGCCCGTTCTCCAGCTCAGCCCCACGTAGCCTGCTTCATCATGGGTCCACCCCCCACCCCCCTCCCAGATCTTCGTCCAGGCTTCTTGGGCCTGCTGTCCCCCTTCCCGCTGCTCCTGGGAGACATAGCAGCCCATCCCTTTTCACAGGACCCCGCGGGGGCCGCCCTCACTCACCAGCAGGGTCTGAGCGGCAATGCGGTGGGCCAGGCCACCTGGCATGCCCATCTTGATGGCACCTTCGGCCAGGGCCTCGGAGAAGGCACACACCTGTAGCAGAGGGGGGTGGAGACTGTCAAAGCCAACACTCTCCTGCACATAACACCCGGTCTGGAGAAAGCTCAGAACCTTCAGGAACATGGCCCAGAGCACTGGCCACCAGTGCAGGAACTAGGGCTGAGGCTTGAGCCCAGGGGTCTGACTGGACAAAGGCCCAGGAAGGCAACGACGTAGCAGAGAGTAGAGCTCACAGGCAGCCCGGGAACCAAGTCATCGAATCCCACAGGCTGGGGTCATTGCAGGGACTTGAGAAGTCTCCGCTTTGCCAAGGGCTGACCTGGGGCTGGGGCATGAGACAACACTCACGAAGGCCACCCCGCTGCCGCTAAGGCCGGTGTGGACGTCCACGTGGGCCTCCGGTACTTCCTCGCACTGCCCACACGCCTCCAGCAGGCTCCGCAGGAGCTTGGCCTCGCTGCTTCCGGCGTGGCGGCCCCGTGCCATCACCATGGCCCCCTCCTGCACCATGCAGGGCAGGTTGGGTGAGACCCGCAGCACCCGTGCGGTCGGGGGCAGCAGCTGGTCAGAGAGAAGCTGGAGTCAGGGATCATGTGGGATTGGCCCCCTCAGGCAGACCCAGGCCTCAGCCAGCTGTGGGCTCCCTCCCGTGTCCTGGCTGGGGTGCCAGCAGGAACCTAAGCCCCAGGCCCCTTGGTCACCTGGCCACCTCTTTGGGCTGGGGTTGGTCTGGGAGGCTGTCTGTCACAGGTTTCACCCATCCCACCTTCCTAAAGGGCTAAACCCAGGCTGGCACCAGTCTGGGATGGCAAAGGGTGGGAAGTTCTGACCAGCAGAATGGACTCTGAGGTCAGAGCCTCAGCTCCCACATAACCCCCACAGGCAACTCACCTCTTCCAGGGTGCTCAGAGAGACCCCGGCAGCCACAGACACCAAGATGTGCTTAGCGGTTACCACAGGGGCCACCTCGGCCAGGACAGTGGGCAGGACATGAGGCTTGGTAGCAAAGAAGACCAGCAAGCAGTTCTGCAGAACCTCCTGGTTGGAGTGGGTGGTCCGGCAGCCCAGAGCCTGCAGTGGGGACAGTGGGATCAGGGCTGGGGTAAATGGGACAGCCTCCTAGACCATGGCCCTTCCTGCTGGAGGCCACCCTGCATTCCCAGGGGTCCCCATGGGTCTCTCCCATTGCAAATGCCTGCACCACCCCCACTCCCAAAGCCCAAGACTCACCCAGACCATCCATTCTTGCTCAGGACCAATCCTGCACCTCACAGGACCCCTGATGTCAGCACTTCCTTGTGCCCTCTGACCCCAGTGAGTGCCCACAACCATCTCTGCCCCCAACACACGTGTACACATGTGCATTTACATGAGCGCACACACACACACACACACACACACACACCCTTCACTCTGCCTTAGCCTTCCCCAACCTTGGCTTTCCTCCTGGTCTTTGACCTCCCCTTCCCCAGCCCAGCCCGGCCTGTCTCAAAAGTTTAGCTAAATAAGCAGCACTTCCCTGGCCCCAAGAACTGTCTCAGAGGGACAGGGGCCAAGAGCCACCATGAGCCCCCCAGAAAAGCCTCAACTCAGAAGAGCTGGGGCCCAGCTCACCTGGAAGTGACAGAGGTTCCTGTCAGTTGGTGCACTGGCCAGTATGTGCTCAGCTTCTAGTTTTCCTGGAGAGAAAAGCAAAAGCAGAAGGGTTTGTGAGGAGGTGGAGTGGAAGGAAGGAAGAGCAGGAACCAGCCTGGCCTGCCCCTTCCTGAAGGGCCTCTCATGCTCAGCCATCCTGGCCCCTAGCCGGCCTGACACTCTGTGAGAACCCAAGGGCCTGGCAGGGGCGTTTGGTGCACCCAGGACCAGGTGCTCAGCTCCATTCTATCCTGCTTGTCAGTCATCACCACCTGCCTGCTGCTGCTGAGTCCACGGGGGGCTAGATGCAGGGGCCCGGAGCTTGCCTAGTCTCACGAGGACACAGCCTCCGGGGACAGGAAGGCTAGGGTGGAGGAGGGGGCACGGTGGGGAGGGGGGCCCAATAGGGGCTGAGCTTCCCTGGGTGTTGGGGTTACGTCTGTGCTGGGATGTCCAAGCAGAGGCTAAGAGCCCATTGGGTAGAAATCACCTGCATTTGTGGCGTACAGGGCTGGGAGATTAAGTTTCTGCAAGGTCTAACAGGAAGGCAGAAGCGCACCTCACAACCTGAACACAGAGCCAGTCGGTCAGGCCAGTGACAGCACCACGCATGCCTCCACACACCAGTACTGTGTTCAATATTGAACCTGTACAGCCCTGGGAGGACGGCGGTACTGCCAGGTTCTACAGGTCAAACACCTGAGACGTGCACTCAACTATGTTCCGATGATTTGGGCCCTTCTGAACCTTGACAGAGGCTGAAGACAGAAAGCCAGCCCATAACTTGCACGTCAAGGTTTCTAAAACCCGTGGAGTAAGACCAGGACAGCACTGCCCTGCCTTGCAATAAACCAGTGGTTCTCCACCCGGGAAGTTTGTGCCCTCCAACCCCAGGGGACGTGTGGTAACCCCTGGAGACAGCTTTGGCTGTCATAATTGGGGGATGCTACTAACATCTAGTGGGGAGAGACCAGGAAAGTGGCTAAACACCCTACAATGTGAAGGATGGAGAATTATCCCAACCCAAACGTCCACAGTGCCCCCGTGGAGAAAACCTGCAGCCTGCCACCGCAGTGGAGCTGGCACAGGAGGAGAAAATAGAATCGGAGTCTCAAAGGTCAACCCACTGGACCCAGGCAGCAGACCAGAAGTTAGTGGGAGATTCCAGGCTCTAAGGTAGTGCTGTCCGAGGGAAATACCACCGGAGCCAAATACCTAACTTCACATTTTCTAGTAGTCACATTAAGCAAGTAAAAGAGAAAGATAAAGTTAACTCTAATACGTTTTATTTAACCCGGTGTAAACAAAATACTACCCTTCCAAATACTGGTTTTAGTCAGCACTAAAAATTACTCAAATATGTTACTTTCTCGTTTTTTGTGTGTGCTACATCTTCCAAACCCGACAGATTTTATTCTACAAACTCGCAGCACATCTCAGGTGCTCTGTGGCCCCACGTGGCTCATGGCCCCTGCGGGGACAACCAGCTCTACGCCACCCACGCACACCCCTCGCTGCTGTGCTGAGGAAGCGGAGTCCGCAGGGGCAGCGTCCGCGATCCGCCCTGGCCCACGCCCGCCCGGCCGGCGCCGCTGCACCCTGAGGACCCCGCGCGGAGGGCTCCCTTGTGGCCCTCGCTCCTCGCCCAGGAGCTCTGCGGGATGCATCCCTCCAGGCAGGTGAGCAGCGCACAGGTGAACCCTACCCTCGCACACCTGCCGCGCGTCGGACGCCCGCTGGCTCCCACTCCCGGGAACCCACGCGCCCCACTCCCGCGGCGCCCCACCTGCTCGGATGAAGCCCTGCGCGATGGCCTCCGCCATACGTCCCGCGCCCACGAAGCCCACGCGAAGCGGGTCCATCCCCTGCGTCTCCGCCGCCGCCATCTCGCCACGGCCTGGCCTGGCCTTGCCCCGCCCCACGCCCTCGGCCCCGCCAATGGGCTACGCCGCCCCGCCCCTGTCATCGCCGATTGGCTACCGGGACTTTACGCCCCGCCCACTCCCTTCCGGGCTCCGAGCTCTAGGTTCGCTCAGCAGCGAGTCCCTCCCTATGCTGCTCATTGGCCCGAGAGAGCGAGGGGCTGTGGGGCGCCGCGTGGGGCGGGGCGGGGCACCCTATAGTCCTCGCGGTGCCCCACGAATGGCCGAGGACGTGGCACCTGTGCCGAAGGCGAGAGGGCAGCTTGAGAGGCTCCACTCAAAGGCGAAGGGTCGGAAAGGGTGGGGTTCCTCTGACTCTGTCCCGGAGGTCCGCGCCCTGGAGCGTGCCTGGTGGGTGTCCCTCGCGGGGACGCTGCAGAGTCTGGGAAAGCACTGGCGGGTGGCCGCTGGGCAGCTTAACTTCCAGGAGGAAGCATCCGCCCTGATTCTGATGAAAGACCGGGGCAGGCAAGGTCCGGACCCTGGCCCACCATCAGGACATGTCAGGAGCTGGGGAGCGAAGCCCTGCCAGCCTTAGGCCGGTTTCCCTGGGTGGGAGCCGCGTCCTCAGGGCGCCCTGGTTCTCTGGAGCCTGGGAGTGTACTCAGGTGCGGAGGGCAGGGTTGCCTGGTCGGGGCTTGTTGTCAGCCCCTCTCCAAGCTGCAGCGGGTCCGGGTGACAGCATAACCTGGGCACGGCCAGTGAAATGTGTGAGCAGGGGCCTGTCGCTTTTCCGGATTAGAGGAGCTCCTCCAGCCAGCCTGGATCCTGGTTTTCCTGGGCCTCCCAGGCTGCTGCAAGAAGGCAGGAGAGGCCTTCCTGAGGCCTGGGTCCCCAGCGGAGACCTGGCCCATCTTGCTGGTCCCAGGGGCATGCGGGGTGCGGATGGAGTGCTTGGCCGTGGCAAGAGGCCATGTTTGAAATGAGGGGAGGGTAGGGGTGGGAGTACTTTAATTTGTAACTGACACAGGAAAAATAAGGCTTGAAGATCTAAGATTGTAGTTTTTTTTTTTTAAGATTGCATTTTAAAAATGTTTTGTTATTCTAAACTCTACTTTGACACAGTCTAAGCTCTTCAACAATAAAATCCCCTCATTCATTCAACACTACCCCCACAGCGTGTGGGCCCTGCTCTGGGCTGGTGATGAAGGCCATACAGCAGCAGGGTATAGGCAGCGGAACCTGCACTTGGAGGACCTGCATTCTGGCTGGGGACACGGCCCCTCCGCAGGAAACACACACACATACTCACAGCAGTAGAGGGTGGCTCATCAGGACACACAGCCACGATCTATGTCCCGCCAGGTGTGTCCAGGCCTCTCTCCTAGGCTGGGCCTCCCTCCGTATGTTTTCACATGGCTGACTCTGGCACCACCCCCTCCCTGAACCCTGACATGAGCAGAGCCTTCATTCACAGAGGGCTGGAGCCCAGCGAACACACAGTGAAGGCTGACCCAGGTCCTAGAGCTCCAAGTCCTGCGGGGAGGGAGAGGCTCCGGGCATTCCCAGAGAAGCACACAGGAATCCCCCAGCAGAGTGGGCACTCAGAGAAAGCAACACATCAGTTGAGGCCGAAAAGGTGGGGGAGGCACTGACAGGAAGGTCCTGGGCCAGGCCCAGAGGAGCCCTGGGGGGTAAACACTGCAGCTTGCTGGGGGAGAGCCCTGGGGGGTAAACACTACAGCTCGCTGGGGGAGAGCCCTGGGGCGTAAACACTGCAGCTCGCTGGGGGAAGAGGGTGGGTGCAGATGGGCACAGGGACAGAGGTGGGAAGCCATGCCTGGCACAGGGAAGACAGCCAATACTGCCTGAACAGAGGAAAGAATTAACACGACGCCAGGCACTTCTGGGGTCAGAAGAAAGCTGGGAGCCACCAGCATGAGGATGATGAAGGGTGACCCAGAAGAGAGGGGACCTGAGAGGAGGGCCGGCCTGGAGCCAGGGAAGGTATCTCAGGGCTTTGGAGTTGGGCACTCCTGGGTCCACACCCCAGCAGTGCCTGGCCACCCTGGGGACTTGGCTGGATTCCTGCTGAGAATGGGGAGGTCTGTGCTGCTCACCCCTACCCACCAGGCCCAGCAGGCCCTCCTTTGTGACACTTGTTACTGTCCAGGGGAGAAGGGCAGGCCAGGCCCCATCACAGGCTGCCACCTGAGGGCCAGGGAGGTGAGGGGCCAGCCTGGTACAGCTCTCTCCTGGGGTCTGTTCACCACCCTCCGCTTGGATCCATCCACATGCCTACTCAGCCTGTCCAAATCCAGGACCAGCTTTGTCCCGCAAAGTCCAGGTGCTGACAGGTAGGCCCAGGGAGTTCAGGTCACCCAGCCTGCATATGACCTCATGTGGAAAGGCCAAGCTGAGCCCACACCACCCGCTGGGACTGCCACAGCTACCCTGCCCTGCGTCCCCACCGACCGACTGTCCACCGCCTCTCCCCTGCAGCCCGCCTGCTTCTCACCTGCACACCCACTTGGCCAGCCGCTGCTGCCCTTCCACTCCAGGGACAGTGAGCCACCCTGGCCCAGTGTCTCTCCAGAGCTGAGCAGTCAGCAGGTGAACGGTAGGTCCTGGGGTCAGCCAGGCTCAGGGAGACAGTGCCTGTGTGTGTGTTGGGGTGGGGGGGGAGGGGAGGAATGGCTGGCACAGAGCTTTTGGGGCCAGGCCTGGGAAAATGGACTTTATTAGCTCCCAGGGAGTGGGAGAGCAGGATCAGAAGGGGACACACTCGGGACCCTGGGACTGGTGTTGGGGAGCAAGGTGCTGGGAGAACCTGGCCAGGCCTTGGTTTCCCTGAGGACAGACAGGAATGGTGGCCCCACTGCACAGCTGCCCAGAGCCGCCCTGGTGGAGGGGAGAACGTGGGCCCAGATTGCTGGGCAGTGCCCTCCACTCCTGCAGGGTCTGAGGGTGCTGCCTCCGGGGCCTTGGGGACAGCCCGCGCCTGCTCCCACACTGTGCTTCACTTCCGGGCCTGTTCGTAGTTGTGGGTGAACCAGGCACAGGTCTCCTTCACAGCTGCAGAGGCGGGCAGGTAACAGGTGGTGGCAGGTGAGGGCTGGGGCTGCACTGATCTCCACTGGAGGAGATGGGGAGGGCAGAGGCCCCAGCGACACATGCAGTCACCCCTTCTGTGTCCTTCCTCCCTGATAAAGGTTTGGACTCCAAACCCTGAGGGTGTGTGCAGCTTGAAGTAGAGAAGCCAAAGCCAGGAAGGAGGGGATAGGAGGTCTCGCGGGATGGGGTGGGAGAGCCAGGGGAGGACCAGGGGGCTCACCCTGCTTGAAGGGTGTAAACCGGAAGTCGGGCAGGTAGGTCCGAAGCTTGCCGTTACTGGCCGTCTTCTTAAACTGCCCATCTGACTTGGTTGTATCAAACTAGGTGCCTGGTCAAGGCCACAGCAGAAGGGGCACCCCCCGTGCCTGCCTGCCCTTGAACCTCTTCTGCCTTCCCCAGGGGGAGCACCACCCCTCCTCTCTCCAGTGGCCAGGGGGAGAGCCATCTTGGGTGCGTCAGAGCCAAAGGATACGGTGACCTCCCCATGAAAGTCCATGGCCTCCACCACGGCTTCAGCTGCCTCCTGGATAGAGACCTCATCCTCCTCGCCCACTGTGGGGAGTGGGGTGCCAACAGCCAGGTCAGGCCTCCTCTGCCCGGGCTTGCTGTCACCCAGCCCCCGACAATACTGTCATTCCCCACCTAGCTGCTCTCAGGACAGACGTGGGTTTGGTCCTGCTCTAGTGGCAGAGGCCAAAGGGTGCCCACCTGATAGGATGATGGGCTCCACTTCATTGTACTCCCGCAGGACCCAGATAAAGAGCCGGGCCAGGTCCTAGAAGTCAAAAAGGGTCAGAGGCCACAAGTTATGGCCACATGGGGCCACAGGCCACCCCTCCTAAGTGCCCCTGCTCAGTGAGGACACAGCCCGGGCTCCACTGGGGCCAGAAGTCTCTCCCTTTGGGCAGCTCTTAGCCAGCTCACCAACAGAGAGTTGTGTCTCTCACTGAGCTCAGTGCTGCACCTGGCGACTCCCATGAGGCCAGGTGCCTACAGCGACCCAGGGGGGGACCAGTGACTGCTCCTCCGGAGGCTCAGCCTGGACCCCGGCTCTTTTACCAGGCTCCCTCAGGCTACGGCCTTCCCACAAGCAGCATGGCAGGCCAGGAAACGTTTGGGTGGAGAGCTAGGCACCAACCAGTGAGTAGATGAACTGCCTCCGTGGCTTTCCAGTGCCCCACACCGTCAGGGCGGAACCGCTGCCTGCAGATTTAGGGAGGGGGCAGCTGTGGGGGGGCTGTGCCCGCCACCACCCCTCCTCCCAGCTGCGGCCCTGGGGCCCCACAAGCAGGCACTCACTCTTGGCCAGGTGCACCTTGTGGATGAGGCCAGGCAGCACGTGGCCATCCTCAATGTTGAAGTTGTCGTGGGGCCCGAAGACGTTAGTGGGGATGACAGCGGTGAAAGTGCAGCCATGCTGCTGGAAGTAGGCCCTGCAAAGTCCCAGCATCTCTTCCGGCCCTTGCCCTGGGACCACTGACCCACCGCACCCGCCCTGGCCTCATGGATGGAAAAACCGGAGGCCGGCAAAGAGGGGCCATGAAGTGTGGGAGCCCTGCGGGGGAACCCTCTGGGCCCTCCTCCCTTTTCCTGTCGGGTCTCGGCTGGGCACGCGGGCGGAGGACCTGTTCTGCACGTCGATCATCCTCTTGGCGTAGGAGTAGCCAAAATTGCTGCTGTGCGGTGGCCCGTCGTGGATCTAGGAGAGCAGGGGAGGCCTTTGCTTTCCTGGCCCCGCCCCCGTCGGGCCCCGTCCCCGTCGGGCCCCGCCCCTCACCATAGTCTCATCGATAGGATAGGTGGTCTTGTCCGGGAAGATACAGGTAGACAGGCAGGAAACCACCTTACGCACGCCCACCTCGAAGGCCGAGTGCAGGACGTTGTCGTTGATGTGCACGTTTTTCCTCTGGCGTGGGCGGGGGGGGGGGGGGAGAGGGGGAAGGGTGGGAGGGCAGATGCAAGCCCCTCCAGGCAGGACTTCAGTCCTTACCTGCTCCTCCAGGGACAGAAGCAGGACACACTCCGACCCCTCCCACGAGGGCAGCACCTGAACCAGTTTACCCTAACTGCTTCCTGGGACAAGGCAAAACCTCCCAGCATAGACCTTCCAGAAACCATGGAAGCCTGTTACCTCCTTAGCAGGCAGTCCTTCTACCCCACCCCACCCCTGGGCTCTGGGAGGGGGGCTGGAGGACAGGACCACACCCCCTAGCTCAGGGCTGGACCTCACCCACACAGGCTGCTGAGGGCAGGCACCATCTGGCCCTGGGCAGGGATGGGGAGAAGTGGCCCCTCCATTCCCCTACCCCAGAGGAGCCTACCCAACTATACCACCCAGTAGCAGGGAAGCCACCAGCCCTACTCCTCCCCAGACCCCACTTTCTCTGGATCCTGGGAGGAAATTGGGCATTTGCACCGCTCTTAGGAGTGGGAGAGATGGCCACTAGGCAGCCTTCTGGGAAGACTGCTACTGAGACAAGGAGAGCCCTGGGGTGACAGGGGCCTTGGGCAGAATCTAATCTGAGCCTCTGCCATCCCTGTGCCCGATGCAGGGCTGAATCATACCAAGACCAGATGCCCAGAGATGGTGGGGCCAACCCTCAGGGGCACAGCCTGGCGGGAGCCAGGCTATAGGCAGAGCCCTGCTCTCTTCCTGCCCCTTCCACCATACCTCATGCCCCCAGGCTAGATGCCTCAGACCCAGAGCCCAGCTCACATCTCTGCACCCCAGAATGCGTGGTGGCCCTGGTTCAGTGCAGCTGGAGGAGCAGGAGGGTCTAGAGGCCCAGAGGGCTAAGGGGGTAGAAATTAACCCTACCTAGGTCAAACAGCAAATACTGGTTTCTCTCAGTTCCCGCAACCCCCCGGTCAGCTCCATGGCTTTTCCTATTGGGCCAAATGCCCCCAGGCTCACCTGCATGCCCATGGACCTACCAAGCAAGTGTGGATCATTGGGGACTCCACAGGGACTGCCCCCACCAGGTTGTGCCAAGTCTGACCCTCAGGGACTTCCTGGGGCCAAAACATAAGCATGGGGAGCCTACCAAGAAGTTGCTAGTGCTCCATGGGGCCCTCTCACTTACCCAGAAGTCCAGGTTGTATTTGATATTCCGGAACAGGCCCCCCACCATTGCAGCAAGGTGGATGACATGGGTGGGCTGGACCTTTTCAAACAGGGCTCGGGTCTGTGCAGCGTCCCTGGGAGGAGCCAGGCCATCAGAGGCCCCCTGGAGGCCTGAGGGAAGGAACTAGCACCCTGGGGTTGGGGTGCTGGTGGCAGGGGGCAGGGCTGATGGCAGGAGGGGCTGCTAAAAAGGAAAGTGGCCAGTTCAGGCACTGGCTGTTATGAAGGTGTGGGCTTCCAGGAATAGATGTGAGGATGTTTGCCTAGAAGCAGAGCTGCACACACCCAAGCCAGGCCAGCCACCTGGAGGGAAAAACCCAAACATGAGGCTACCAGGCTCAGGGACAGGGCTGGCCTGGAGCTCTGAGTCTGGAGGGTTTGCTCCAGGGATGGGTCCACTCACGTGAGATCAGCGTCCTTGGAGGAGACGAACACCCAGTCCTCTCCAGGCAGCCCAGCTCCATCTGCTACCACCTCTTGGATGGCTCTGCCCACCAGGCCAGATCCACCTGTCACTAGGATTCGTACTGATCCCCCAGGCTCACTCATGTTGGTTGCACCTGTGGGGGCAAATAGTGGGAGGCAGATGGAACCCCACTCCCTGGAGATGCCCCTGTTTGGGTCACTACCCTTAGCACTGGACCCCACAGCAACCATCCACGGGCTAGCCCAGGGTTTCCTGTGGCAAGCGGAACAGGATGAGACACCCCCCCCCCCCCCCCCCCCCCCCCGGCCCCGCGGCCACCGGGGCCCCCCCCCCCCCCCCCCCCCGCCCCGGGGATGACAGAGAGCCTGCTGGGCACCACAGAGACCCCGGCTGGCCTGAGTCTTCCCCTCCCAGCCCCATTCCCTAGGGAGCCCTCTGCCTAGATCTGCACAGGGGCCTTGGGGCTCCCACCCACCCAAGAGAGCCTGGTTCCAGTCTCTGCCCTGCAGGCCCAACCCAAGACCCACACTGGGCCAAGAAAGGGGACAGATGGCACATCTTGAGCTGACAAGTGGGGAGGCAGACAATCTTGGGGTTGGGGGCTCCTGGCCCATATCATGAAGGTTACTCCCAGCCAAAGCTCTCATGCCACAAGCAAGGAAGGGGCAGCGCGCTGTGTTTGCAGTTGGGTGCCCACCCGCGGCCAGCTGGTCCAGGAGAGCCTTCGCCAGCCTAGTTCCTCCCGGGCAGGTGGCGCTTCCGGCTCAGAACTGGACAGGCCTCAGGGCGCCACCACCCTTAAGGAGTCTATCCCTGGGGCTGAAAATCTGCCTGGGCCCCTGCAGCATGACTCTGACCCGGCTGCAGGGCCCCAGGGCCAGCATCGCCGGGAGGGGATACTGCCCCGACATCGGCTGCTCCCGACCGCGCGGGCAGTGCAGCAGCAGGCCGGCGAGGAAACACCACCGCTGCTCGGACTCGTCCCACGCCACTTCCATGCCCACGGCTCCCCTTCCACGCCCTCGGAGTCCCGGCACCCCTCAGGACTCTCCGGCTGTCAGGGAACAGCCAGGGTCTGGGCCCCGGCTCGCCACGCCGGGTTTGCCGCGGGGACCCTCGGCGCCTGGCGCCGTCTCACCTGCGCCCTGCCCCACCTGCCCGTCGCCCGGAGAGCGGCTTCCGGCAGGGCTAGAGTCTCCAGCCGCGCGCGCTGGCCAGGTGGAGGGGGCGGGACCGGGAGGGCACCGGTGGGCCTGCCCTCCGCACTCTGGGAAATGTAGTCCTCGGGGACGCCCCGGGCGCTGCTGGG
The DNA here is from genome assembly GCF_004348235.1 of Phoca vitulina. Lineage (NCBI taxonomy): Eukaryota > Metazoa > Chordata > Mammalia > Carnivora > Phocidae > Phoca > Phoca vitulina. The sequence continues at coordinate 34,439,756 of NW_022589721.1, forward strand.
AAGTAGTCCGGGAACGCGCAGCAGTCTGGGAAATGTAGTTCTCGAGGCTCTGCCTCGGCCGGGCGGGTCCCGCCGCGGCTGCCTCCGGGTGCGGGGCGGAGACCCCATTCGCCCCTCGGGGGAGGGTGGGCGGTGGGAGAGCAGGGGAGGCTCCGTGGCGCTGGGACTCCCCAACCTCAGGACTGGGGAGCAGCAGGCGCTGGTCCACGGCTCCCGGGACGGCGACCGTCGGCGGGCCGGCCTCGGGGGCTGAGGCGCCCTCTGCTGGGTCTGAAGGGATGACGGCGGCCGGCGCGCTGTCCGGGACGGGTCCTTCGGGCCCCCCGGTGGCAGCCCCGCCCGGTCCCTCGGGCCCCCGGTGGCAGCCCCGCCCGGTCCCTCGGGGCCCCCGGTGAC
>NW_022589721.1:34440161-34473001 GCF_004348235.1 Phoca vitulina
CGGGCCCCCCGGTGGCAGCCCCGCCCGGTCCCTCGGGGCCCCCGGTGGCAGCCCTGCCCCGTCCCTCGCCCCCCCGCCCCCCTCAGCGTGACTGGTCTGCCCGGTCCTTAGGGCCCTCCGGTGAGTGGTCTGCCCTGGACCCGCGGGCCTTCCCTCTAAATGCGGGTAGTTCCCGCAGCCGACCCTGTTCACACACTGGTAAATAGAAAGTGCGCAGTCCTCCGATCTTGACACCACTTACGATGAAAATATCCTCCATTTAAACTCTCCATGAAGTTAGTGTTTTGCTGTGACTGGAAGTCAGCGCGGTACCCCGTGTCTGGGCGCTCTGGTGATGGGAGGCGGGGTGGCCGAGACACCGAAGACCCTGTTTCCCCAACTGCTGTGTGTTCATCCCACACGACTTCCTTTCCCTGCGTTCATTTCACCAGTTACTAATTGTGTTGTTATAATCAAAATCTGTCACATAATTTGTATTCTGTTGACCATAACACCAGATTAGACAGTCTTTCCTAAGTCATTATAGTTTTTTGATTTTGCTTTTTTGTTTTTTACTTTGCTTCAATTTGGAGAAACTGCTTTGCTGAGGCAGTAGCAACTGGAATTGTCAATAAAATCCCAAAAGCAGTACTTAGATCCAGAAGTGAACCATGGATTTTATACATCACATTCCCACATTGTGAGAGGGCTGCATATGATGATTAACCGGCATTGCAGAAAATGTTAGCAAATATTTTAATTCAAATTTAAAATCCTCAACCCCATGGAGTGTCATTTACCATCTCTTACAGCAGCAACATACAATATTTCATAAGTTCTTTCACATTTTAGAATGCTGGAATAGGGGCGCCTGGGTGGCTCAGTCGTTAAGCGTCTGCCTTCAGCTCAGGTCATGATCCCAGGGTCCTGGGATCTAGCCCCGCATCGGGCTCCCTGCTCGGCGGGAAGCCTGCTTCTCCCTCTCTCACTCCCCCTGCTTGTGTTCCCTCTCTCGCTGTGTCTCTCTGTCAAATAAATAAATAAAATCTTTAAAAAAAAAAAATAGAATGCTGGAATATTATTTAAAAAACTCTATTTACAACTTTTTTTAATTGGCATTATGCTTTCATCTGTAACAGAAAGTCATTTTTATTAAAATTACATTTGGGCTTTTTAAATTTTTTTATTTTTTAATTTAACTTCAGTTAATTAACATATAGTGTATTATTCATTTCAGAGGTAGAGGTCAGTGATTCATCAGTTGCATATAACACCCAGTACTCATCATATCACGTGCCCTCCTTCATGCCCATCACCCAGTTACCCCATTCCCCCCATCCCTCTCCACTGTAACAACCCTCAGTTTGTTTCCTATAGTTAAGAGTCTCTTATGGTTTGTCTCCCCCTCTGATTTCATCTTATTTTATTTTTCCCTCCCTTCCCCTATGAGTCTCTGTTTTGTTTCTTAATTTCCACATATGAGTGAAATCATGTGATAATTGTCTTTCTCTGATTGACTTATTTCGCTAAGCATAATACCCTCTAGTTCCATCCACGTCATTGCAAATGGCAAGATTTCATTCTTTTTGATGACTGATAATAATCCATTGTATGTATATACCACCTCTTCTTTATCCATTCATCTGTCGATGGACATCTGGACTCTTTCCATAGTTTGGCTATTGTGGACATTGCTGCTATAAGAATTGGGTTGCAGGTGTACATTTGGGCTTATTTTTGTGAGAATTTTCTCCATGGTCATACAAACATTTTTGTTTCTCATTGTTTCAACTTCACATATTTATTGGAACATTACTCTTGCATGTTTCTTCTTTTCTTGTCAGAGAGAGAGAGGGAGAGAGAGGGCACAAGCAGGGGGAGCGGCAGAGGGAGAAGCAAGCTCCCTGCTGAGCAAGGAACCCTATGCGGGACTCGATCCCAGGACTCTGGGATCATGACCTGAGCTGAAGGCAGCGGCTTAACAGACTTAACCGAGCCACCCAGGTGCCCTCTACTCTTGCATGTTTCATGTGCCGTTTCCATAAGTTTAGAAAAACATTTTCTCTAAAATTAAATGAATCTATTTTACTTTATTTTTTTTTAAGACTTATTTATTTATTTAACAGAGAGAGAGCATGCACAAGCAGGGGGAGCGGGAGAGGGAGAAGCAGGCTCCCCACTGAGCAGGGAGGACCCCAAGATCACGACCCCAGCTGAAGGCAGCTGCTTAACTGACTGAGCCACCCAGGCGCCCCAATTAAATAAGTCTACTTTAAAATCCCTTTGAAAGTGGAATTATCAATCTTAGCTCTTTTTGTTTTTTTGGTTTTTTTAAAGATTTTATTTATTTATTTGACAGAGAGAGACACAGCGAGAGAGGGAACACAAGCAGGGGGAGGGGAGAGGGAGAAGCGGGTTTCCCATGGAGCGGGGAGCCCGATGCGGGGCTCAATCCCAGGACCCCGGGATCATGACCTGAGCCGAAGGCAGATGCTTAACGACTGAGCCACCCAGGCTTTTAATACTTATTTTATTTTTGTACCAAACAAGTAAACTTTTTAAGATTTTATTTATTTGTGAGAGAGAGAGTGAGCACAAGGGTGGGTGGGGGGTAGTGAGAGGGAGAAGCAGGCTTCCCGCTGAGCAGGGAGCCCGATGCAGGGCTCAATCCCAGGACCCTGGGATCATGACCTGAGCTGAAGGCAGACGCTTAATGACTGAGCCACCCAGGTACCCCAATGTTTATTTATTTATTTTATTTTTTAATTTTTTTAATTTACGTTCTGCCTAAGCCTATTTTTTTTAAAGGTCTTTATCCATTTATTTGACAGAGAGACAGAGATAGTGAGAGAGAGCACGAGTGGGGAGGAGATTGAGAAGCAGTCTCCCTGATGAGCAGGGAGCCTGACACTCAATCACAGGACCCTGAGATCACGACCGGAGCCGAAGGCTGATCCCCAACTGACTGAGCCACCCAGTGTTTTGTGGTTTTTTTTAAAGCTTTTCACATTAAGTCAAAGCCTGTACCATTTTACAATGAGTAAAATCAGTGAAATACTCATCAATTTTTTCTTTGTTTTCATTTTTGGAAATTCATCATCATAGGCAATAAATATTGGTTGTTGGTGTCTTTGCCCTGATGTGGTCTAATGAAATGCGCTTGTAACAGATGCTGGTTTGGGTCTGTGCACCGCGTGTCCAGACATTAGAGGTGGGCATGGCTGGCTCCAGCTCACAATACTCTCCACGTTTATTTCACGGGAGAGTCTGTTTCAAGGAGTGAGGGAGCGTGGAGCAGACGACTACTGAGTAACACAAAACAACTACTGAGGCCAGTTTTTTTTTTTTCCTTTCAAAAACTGCATTTATACCACACACCATTTAGGATGGCAACTGTCAAAAACACAGAAAACAAGTGTTGACAAGGATGTGGACATATCGGTGCCCTCATGCCCCACTGGTCAGGTTCTGACGGGGGCGGCTGCGGCGCCGTTGTCTGGGTGTGCACCCCAAAGAATGGAAAGCAGGGACTCAAGCAGATATCTGTGCACCATGTTCCTAGCAGCATTATTCACAATAGTCAAAAAGTGGGAGGCTTTTTTCCTTAATCAAAAAAAAAAAAAAAAAATGTCGTTTGTGACTTCTTGACTTAAAGCAAGATGAAAACCACCCCCTCAATCCTTGTGAACCATTGGGCTGGGAGGAAAGAGGGGCAGAGGGTTTGAACCTTGAAAAAGCAAACAACAAAGGGTAGTCATCCAAAGTGGGGCCATCTGTGCACCACTTTAAGGAAGATCAGAACAAGCCTTCCCACACTCCCAACAGGGCCTGCATTAACCTCCCTACATTGACCAGCCCTGAGGGAGGTCATCGTGTGGGCATGAGCAAGATGGAGGGCCAAAGATGGAGTCAGTGTGGTCAGCACTCCTCCACCAAGCCTCAAACTCACGTGGAATTAATTGCAAAGGACCCAGAAGAGACAACACAGTCTTGAAAAAGACAAGCAAAGTTGGGGGACTCACATTTCCTGAATTTCAAAATATACTACAAAGCTATAGTAACTAAAATACCGTGGTACCGGCACGAAGATAGCCATGGACACAAATGGGATAGAACTTGGAGTCCAGAAATACATCTATTTCAGTTGATTTCTGGCAAGGTTGCCAAGACCATTCAACAGGGAAGGAATAGTCTCTTCGACAAATGGGGCCCAGACAGCTGCATGTCCACGTGCAAAAGGAAGCTGAACCCCTACCTCACACCACATATAAGAGTCAACTTAAGGGGCACCTGGGTGGCTCAGTCGTTAAGCGTCTGCCTTCGGCTCAGGTCATGATCCCAGGGTCCTGGGATTGAGCCCCGCATCAGGCTCCCTGCTCAGCGGGAGGCCTGCTTCTCCCTCTCCCATTCCCCCTGCTTGTGTTCCCTCTCTCGCTGTCTCTCTCTGTCAAATAAATAAATAAAATCTAAAAAAAAAAAAAAAAAAAGAGTCAACTTAAAATGGATCAAAGACCTTTAAAAGATCTTAGAAGAAAACAGGGGTAAATCTTCATGATCTTGGTTTTGGCGATGGATTTTTATTTTTTTTTTTTTATTTTTATTTTTTTTAAGATTTTTTTTTAATTTATTTATTTGACAGAGAGAGACACAGTGAGAGAGGGAACACAAGCAGGGGGAGTGGGAGAGGGAGAAGCAGGCTCCCCGCAGAGCAGGGAGCCCGATGCGGGACTCGATCCCAGGACCCTGGGATCATGACCTGAGCTGAAGGCAGTCGCTTAACCAACTGAGCCACCCAGGCACCCGGCAATGGATTTTTAGATATGACATCAACAAAGAACAAAAGGAAAATAGACAAATTGAATTTTATCAAATTTTTAAAATTTGTGCATCAAAGTACACTATCAAGAGACTGAAAAGACATCCCACAGGGGCACCTGGGTGGCTCATTTGGTTGAGTGTCCAACTCTTGGTTTTGGGTCAGGTCATGATCTCATGGGTTGTGGGATCGAGCCTACTTGGGATTCTCTCTCTCCCTCTTCCTCTCCCCCCCTCTTCTCAAATGAATAAATAAATCTTAAAAAAAAACAAAACAAAGAAAAGACATCACACAGAATGGGAGAAAATATTTGCAAATCATATATCTGATAAGGGCCTGGTATCCAGAACATATAAAGAACCCTTAAACCCCATAACAAAAAGACAACTCAATTAAAATTGGGCAGACTATATTTTTTTAATGATTTTATTTATTTATTTATTTTTAAGGATTTTATTTATTCATTTGAGAAAGAGAGAGAGAGAGCACGAGCAGACGGGAGAGGGAGAAGCAGGTTCCCCAATGAACAGGGAGCCCGACATGGGGCTCGATCCCAGGACTCTGGGATCATGACCTCAGCTGAAGGCAGATGCTTAACCGGCCGAGCCACCCAGGTGCCCCTGGGTAGACCTTAATGGATATTACTCCAAAAGTATATATAAATGGCCAACAAGCATATGTTCAACCCCTCAGAGAGGTGCAAATCACAACCACAATGAGATACCACTTCACACCCACCGCAATGGTAATAATACTAATACTAGTAGGAAAACAAATGCTGAGTATGAGAAGAAACTGGGACCCCTGTGCACTGCTGGTGGGAATATAAGATGGTGCAGCCACTGTGGAAAACAGTTTGGTGGTTTCTCAAAAAGTGAAATACAGAATTACCATATGACCCAGCAGGTCCACTCCTGGGTATACGCCCACCAACCACGAGAAATGAAAGATATGTCCACACAGAAACTTGGACAGCAAAGTTTGTAGTAGCAGCACACATAACAGCCAAAGGGTGGAAGTAACCCAAATACTCGTCAATACCAAAATGTGGCATACCCACACTGTGGAATATTCTTTGGCAATAAAGAGGAATGAAGTACTGATTCTTACTACGGCCTGGATAAACCTTGAAAACATTCTGTTAAATGAGAAAAGTCACACACAGAAGGTCATTACCATATGATTCCATGTATATGAAATATCTAGAATAGGTAAATCCACAGAGACAGAATGCAGACGAGTGGCTGCCAGGAGCCAGGCTGGAGTGAGGGGAGGGGGGAGGGATGCACCTGCTTCATGGGTGCAGGTCTCTTCTCGGGCGGTTGACAATGTTCTGGAACCAGATGGTGGTGATGGTTGCACAACTTTGTGAATTATCCCTGAACTCTGTACTTTAATATGGTTAATTTTTTTTTAAAGATTTTATTTATTTATTCATGAGAGACAGAGAGAGAGAGAGAGAGAGGCAGAGGGAGAAGCAGGCTCCCAAGGAGCCAGGAGCCCGATGCAGGACTCGATCCCAGGACCCTGAGATCATGACCTGAGCCGAAGGCAGACGCTTAACCATCTGAGCCACCCAGGTGTCCCTAATATGGTTAATTTTATGTTATGTGAATTTCAACTCAGTTAAAAAAAAAAAAATCAATCTCAGGGGCGCCCGGGTGGCTCAGTCGGTTGAGCGTCTGCCTTCGGCTTGGGTCATGATCCCAGGGTCCTGGGATCGAGCCCCACATCGGGCTCCCTGCTTCTCCCTCTCCTTCTGCCTCTGCTCCCCCTGCTTGTGCGTGCTTTTTCTGACAAATAAATAAAAAAAATTAAAAAAAAAATCAATCTCAGAGAGAGGAGGTGACAGATTTGAGAGCCATTTCTGAGGAAGAAAGCAGAACATGGCAGCAGTCTGGATGCGGGCAGTGAGGGAGGGTGTTGAGGGTGAGAGTAAAGTATATACATTGGGGGGATTGGTGGGTGTACAAATGGGAAGAAGGTCCACAGGAGGATGAACAGTTGTGTTTGGAGGTGAGAGGGAAGCCAGAACTGAGGAAGGTCCTCCCTGTGTTGAATCTGAGTTATCTCCAGGACACGTAATTGAAGGTCTCTAGTAGGTGGCTAGCGGGAGCCGAGCATCTGGAGAGAGGAAGGGACGGGGGTCAGGGCAGAGAAGACAGTACTGTTTCATCCCTGTTGTTGGATACATGGTCTGAGAAGAAAAGAAGGCTGCGGATGGCACCTGATTTCCAGAGAGGAGAGCCTGACTGCCTCGTCTCAGTCACATGTGGACCGGGTGGCACTCCCAGGTTGGTAATACCGCGATCCGCGGATCCTAGGAAGTGCCACAAACCAAAACCGAGGTACTTTCCCAAAGAGAAAGGGGGAGGGGATAGGTGTGAGGCTAAAACCAGAGATGGTCATTACAGTCCACCCCCTGACCCCCCAGCATCCACAGAAGCCCATCTTCCCCTACAGCACTCAACACCTTCCTCTCAACCCTTCCCAACATAGTGCAGTTACCACACACGGCTGAACCCCCCGCCCCACAACTCCGGCCTGGGAAGATACCCCAATGTCTGGCCCCGGCTACACCCTGTCTCACACCTAGTATTTCTGGGACACACCTTCTCCAGTTTTTCTGGCGAGATTCCTCCATCCGTTTGCATCTTATGGACTTAATGTTGACTTTTAACTATTGAGACCACACCCTAGGAGGAAGAAGCTAGAGCAGAAAGGAAATTAACTTCATTTTTTTTTTTTTTAGGATTTTATCTCATGTTCTTAAGTAGGCTCCATGCCCAGTGTGGGGATCGAACTCACGACCCTGAGATCAAGAGTGGCATGCTGCACCGACTGAGCCCGCCAGGTGCCCCCCTGAAGTATGACCAGAACACAACGTGGCCATGACTGCGACACATTCGGGTAATAAATATGGCAAGAGCTGCAGTCCCTGCTAATGAAGTCTGAGGCAAACGGATTCTCTCCTCCGTGAGCAACCTGCTTCTCCTTTTCTGCGTGTGTGCAGTATTTTATCTTTGCATCTCAGGGGTTCCGTCGGCCGCGGGCATGCTGACTCCACTGTAGAACTCTCGGCTGTGAGATCCCTTGGTCCTTCAGCTCAAGCAGGTTCCCTTCCGTCCGCCCGCGGGCTCCGCAGCCGCGGGGAGGCACGGCCGCCTGCGCGGAAACCCGCTAGGCCCTCTTCCCCGCCAGCTGACCTAGTGGCGTGAGGATTCCTAAAGAGCCAGAATAACGCCTCACACTACACTCCCTTTCAAGTTTCTGTATTTCTGTATTTCCTCCAACGGCCATGTAGTGACTGCTTCTGTGATTAAGTTATTTCGCGTGTCTGTGAGGAATCGGCAGGACACATTCAGAGTTTGGCTGTGTGCGGTGACCCTTCCTCGGCCTGGAAGTGGCAGTGTGAGCAGCCAGGGAGCCCAGGGGCTCACGGGGGGGGGGGGGGGGTGTCACACGCCCCTTGCCCACCCAGCCTTCACCTGCCTCTTAGACGCTTCATGACCTCTGGCCTAGGGATCTCGTCTCCTATTTCTACCATGTGTTGTCATAGTTTTTAATGTTATTATCGTATAGCAAACATCCATACTGTACAGACTTTTTCTCTGGAGCGACAGGCTAAACAAGAACAGTTTAAACAAAATGCACACCTTCAACATTTCATACTGCCTGACTTAAGCAAAAAAAAAATCAGCGCCCACCAAAGTGACTGCAGGCCACCAGCGCCTACCAGTGTCGGGCCGAGCTGCCCAAAATGGAACAATCACATTCTGTGGCAACAAATCATCATCTGAAAATAAAAAGCCAGAACTGAATGAGGACTGGGATCTTGTCACCTGCAGATTCGCTTTGCCAGGTGCTCGTGGTGCATTGTGGGATGAAAGATCATCCAAAAACCCTATAGCCCATCTGGGCGCAAATGGCCTTCAGAACCCACCTATGTTGCAAATATAGACAATGACGTAGGTTTAAAAATACAATCCAGATTCATTTGAAAATGGTAGCTTTCAGAGCCTCGGTTTGTCCAGGTTGGTGTTACAACGGGGCAGACCAAGCAGGCTGCAGGATGGTCCCGCTGGCACCGGCGGGCCTGGCAGCTTCCTGCCCTGGGAACAGCCTGACTTGTTGGCTTGTGGTGCGGAGAGGCAGTCTGGCCCCCTGCACTGCCCCTCACCGGGGCGCTGGCTGCTTGGGCTGGGCCTGGGGCATCCTCCTCCAGCCCCCTGAGCTAACAGCCCTCGGGCTATGCAGCCCCAAGCCACCCCCCCCCCCCAGCAGCTGCTTCTAACTCGAATCCGCAGAGGTCCAAGCTGCACCGTGCATTGGGAATGCTTGGGAATGCTTGACTTCCGGATGGAGTTCTTGCCTCGTGCTGTTCCAGCAATGTAGGAGTGATCCACTTCCTCTCCAGCATTCAGTGTTGTCACTTTTTTATTTTAGCCATTCCAAGAGCTGTATTCTGATAGACACTCATCATGAGTGTAATTTGCATTTTCCTGATGGCTAACGACAGTGAGCATCTTCCTGTGTGCTTATTTGCTGTTTCTCTATATTTTTGGTGAAGTGTCTGTTCAGATCTTTTGTTTGTGTTCTAATTATTTGTTTTTTTTTAAAAAAGATTTTATTTATTTGTCAGAGAGAGAGTGAGGGAGCACAGGCAGGGGGAGCCACAGGCAAAGGGGGAAGCAGGCTCCCCACTGAGTAAGGAGCCCAACGCAGGACTCGATCCCAGGACCCTGGGATCATGACCTGAGCTGAAGGCAGACGCTTAACCGACTGAGCCACCCAGGCGTCCCTCTTTCTTTGTGTAGAGAATTTTTCAATATATCCTGGATACAAATACTTTGTTGGATATGTGATTTGCAAGTATTTCCTCCCACTTCTGGGAGCTATTTCTGTAGCTTGTCCTTTCATCCTCTCAACAGAGCTTCTTGAAGACCATGAAGGTCTGTGGGTTGTGCATTTGCAACATACGTAATATGCCAATAATTTGTATCCAGACTAAAAACTAAACTCCACCAAATCACAAAGAAAAAGCCAGCCCAGTGGAAAAATGGGGCAAGGTCATTTCAGTCAGAGTCCATCAGTTCAAATGACTAATAAATATGGAGGTTTGGCCTGATTATAAATCAGATTTGTTCACTGAAGCAGCTGGAGGGGTCGGGGAGGAGCCCAGGGGACCACTTGGGGAGGATGGTGATGTTTTATTGCGGAGCTCACATAGGAGGATACATTTGGCAAAACTACTTATCACATGTATTTATTAAAAACAACTGCATATGGGGCGCGTGGGTGGCTCAGTCCTTAAGCGTCTGCCTTCGGCTCAGGTCATGATCCCAGGGTCCTGGGATAGAGCCCCGCATTGGGCTCCCTGCTCAGCGGGAAGCCTGCTTCTCCCTCTCCTACAACTCCCCCCCCCCCCTTGTATTCCTGCTCTTGCTATCTCTCTGTCAAATAAATAAATCTTAAAAAAAAAAAACCTGCATGCTTGTAAATGACGTCTCACTGAATTTGATAACAAGAACAGAATACTGCCCTTCACCCCTTAGACTGGCAAATTTCAGAAAGTCAGACACTAAGTGCTGGTGAAGATGCAGGGAAACGAGTTCTGCCACCACCGTAGCCGGAGTATAAATTATGACAGTCACTGAAAAGCAAACCCGGCAACATGTTAAGCTGCAATCTTTACAGTTAATCCCGTCTCTGGGCCCGTCGCCTAGAGAAATCCTTGCTCGGACATGGGAATACTGTACAAGGATCTGCTCTCTTGCATTATTTGCAGTAGAGAAAAGCGGGGAACAAACGAAACGCTCATTAATCAGGAGGGGTACAGAGCGCAGTCTGAGCGGGTGCACCAGACCAACTGTGCGCGTTAACACGGGCTGATTTAAAACAACGCTCAGTACAAACAGCCAACCGCACAATGAGGTGATAGGTACCCCTGCCACCCGAGGGCTTAAAACGCACGCACGGAACGACGCCCAGTGTTGCCGCACACGCACAGGAGCCAGGGAGGGTGGCGCGGGCCGCCGAGCCGGCCCCCTCCCCAGCGGCCCCGTGGATCGGTGGGGGGGGGGGTTCCTCTCTCGCTTCTGCTCGCTCCTCGCATTGCTCTGCCTTGGCTACCAGGGCCCGGAGTCGTCCAAAGGGTCCCGTGCATCGCCTGCAGGTGGGGACCAGCGGCGCGGGAGTTCCCAACCGAGCCGCCCCGCCACGCGGGGCCTAATCTGACAGCTGCTCCGGCGCGCGGCGCGGGGGGCCTGTCTCCGGAGGCTTCTGCCGCTCGCCCAGGACCAGCCACACGGCCAGGGTAGGGGCGGGCCCCAGCGGCGGTCGGCTGGCCGCTCACTAGCTGTGTGAGCTCGCCTACGAGCCCCGACTTCTGCTTCAGCCCCCGCCTGCCAGAGCACGGCGTGCGAGGGCCTTCCCGCGGGGCTGTGGACGGAACGCCCCCGGCGACGCCGCCAGCGGCGGGGAGAGGAGGCCCCGAGCCGGCTCCCCGGCGGGTGGGCGGCCCCGGGCAGCTCGCAGGGCCGCCAGCCCTCAGAGAGCCTCCGCCGGCCGGGGCCTCCCCGCGGCGCCCCACCCCCACCGTCGAGCTCCGCCCGGCGGCAGCGCCGGCACCCGCAGCTCCGGGAGACGACACCGCGCGCGCGCACGTACGCTCGGGGACCGGCGGCGCCCCGGCTGCCGCAGCGCAGAGGCCGGACCTCGGCCGGCGGAAGCCCGAACCACCGAGAGGCCGCCGGCCCCGGGCGCCTAGAGCGGCCCCGGAAGCTCTCGGGGCTGGGCCTCGGCCGACTTCCGGCCGCGGCGTGTGGGTGGCGGTGCGGGCTTTGTCGGCGGGCGGGCGTTTCGCCGCGGGTGTACCGGTGAGTGGCTCGTTCCCGGCCGCGGGCCGGGGCGGGGGCGGCAGGGTCGTGCGGGCGGGCGGGTGTCGCGGGCGCGGCCTGCCCCGCACCTTCCGTCCCTGGGGAGCGCCCTGGGCGCAGACGCTCGGCGCCCGGGGACGCGCACCCACGCCGCGGAGCGCTTGGCTCCAGCGCCCGGCGTCGCGCTCTGCTGCTCGCAGCCCCTCCGGGCTGAGCTGCGGGGCGGAGGTGACGAGTGCGGGCGCGGGCAGTGCTGCTGTTTGCTCCGGGCAGAGGGAGCGCTCCAGACGGTCTCGCAGAGGGGCCGGGGTCTGAAGCCCCTGGTGCGGGAGGAGGGACGGAGCAGCCCCCGGTGCCCCGGTGGGGGTGCGGCGGGAGGGAATTGGGAGGAATAGACTTCCCGCCACACCGTGGGCCTGCAGAATTCTCAGGCGCGAGAGGGGCTGGCTGCGCTGTGGTGGCGCTTTCCTGAAGGCTCCCGTTCCCCTAGAAGTCGTTATCGGTCCCAGTGGATGCGGCCGCCGAGGTCGGGGACCTGGTACCCCCTCACACAGCGGTTACGTCATGGCGTCGGGATCTTTGGCTTGAGGGTCCCCAGGACTGTTAGTGGAGGCAGGCTTGGAGCTCGGGCAGTTTGTAGGCTTGTGCTCATCACCACCCTGCAGCACGTCTTTCCCCTGGGGCCCAGTCCCGACGGGTGATAGAAATAACTGCCTTTTGCCCACCTAGGATCTGCGATGCCCGCGTACCCCAGGCTTCAGGTGTACCTTGCTCCCTGTCCGCACAGATGGAGCCTTCCCCCGCGTCACAGACACAGCATTCTAACAGTGTGTTAATGCCGGCAGTAAGCACAGCGTGTCTCAGGGCAGGTAGAGAGGGGGACTGGGGGGAGGGACTGCTGCTCTTTCACAAGCCTGCACACACGGCTCCAGCCTCTCTCGGAGTGATGGTGATGGGTTCCTGACTCCGGGAAGGGTCTTGGGGATGATGTGGAGAGAGGGCAGAGCTGAGAAGGCCCAGACAACACTCATGAGCCAGAGGGAGGGGTGGTCTGGGAAGCCTCCCACCCCGAACCCAGCGGTGCCATTGAAGCGGTTCAAGGAGCTGTCAGGCATGTCCATGCAGCCTCGGGTCTCGGAAGATGGCTGGTGGAAGGACACTGGACTTGTCAGGAGAGGCGAAGGCCGTCAGTATCCTTGGGAGCAGGAACCAAAGTGCCGTGGGGTGGGATGGGGAGGAGACAGCAGCTAGTAGTTGGTTTGGCCTTAAGCAAGTCAGCTCCCTGGACCTCATGGATAGTTGTGAGAAAACGAGACACCTTGCCCAGTGACTGGCGCACACCAGGTTCTCAGTGCCCTTCATCCCTGCTCTGGCAGGAGCAGGTGCACATTCTCGTGCAGCTCTGGTTTGTGTTTCACTCAGGTGCCCCTTGCTCTTGTTATTCCCAAGGGTGAAGCTCAGCAACCTTCCTGCTTCCTCAAGGCTGTAAGCCACAGACAGGGACTCAGGCCAGCCTGTGAGTCCTTTACCAGTGCTCGGGAGAAAAAGCTCCTAGTGCCTATGTCGTGCACACTCCCCACTTGTCATCCCAAAGTTCACAGGGTCCCACTCCAGGTTAAGATCACACTTGATTTCCAGCACCGAGGATTGCCCCATCTCTCTCAACATCAGCTGTGTATTTGCACAATTTCATGTTACATTTTATCCAGCAGATTCTCTGTGTTGTAACAGAAAGGTAGGCCATGGTAGCTCCGTATGTTGTGGGGTCACAGGCTTGGTGTATTTTTACTTCCTTTTGTTCATTTCATTCAGGTTTCTTTCTTTCTTTCTTTTTCTTTAAGATTTTTATTTATTTATTTGACAGAGTGAGAGACAGAGAGAGAGGGAACACACACACAAGCAGGGGGAGTGGGAGAGGGAGGAGCAGGCTTCCCGCGGAGCAGGGAGCCCGATGCGGGGCTCGATCCCAGGACCCTGGGATCATGACCCGAGCCGAAGGCAGACGCTTAACAACTGAGCCACCCAGGAGCCCCTCATTCAGGTTTCTTTAAATGAAAGAATATCAATTCAATTTTGTTTGAATTCACAAAAAACAAGGAGCTAAGCAGAAACTGACAGATGGCTGATTTTCAGATAAATGTTTATTCAAAGCCAGGTATAACTCTCTAAAGTTAGGGGAAAATTATGAAGACCATTAAAAGACACATACTTTTTAAAGCTATTTTCTTGTAGACACATGTAAGCTTGTTTGCAAGGAGTACAACAGTCCTTTTAAACATAAAAATCATAAGATATTACTTCCAAAACAAAACCCAACATCCTACCCCCCCCTTCCTTTTTTAATTAAGAAAAGTGAGGCTTAAACTATCAGCTTACTTTTATAATACCCCATATGATCCTGTGACAGGTGACACTTGGGAAGGGAAAAAATCTACGATGGGGAAATGGGCACTGGAGGAAGGTAGGCCTGGATTTGAACCTTAGTGCTGCTTCTTACTAGTTTAGTGACCTTAGGGCAATTGTCTGTCTCTCTTAGTTTCCATTTTCTCATCTGTAGAGTAAATAATGGAGGGAACACCTGCTTTAGAAGGTTTAGAGCAGTGTGTGAGACAATGTGAGTCAGTTGCTCAGCACCGTGCCTGGTGGGGTTCGAGGGGACCTAATAAGTTGTACCCCACCTCTCCTCCTGAGTTCTGAACTGATGAGGCAAATGGCCGAACTGCCACCTCACTTCTGGGCAAAGGCTGGGTCAGAGCATCAGACAGACTCTAGTGCCTGCTCACCGGAAGCGCTGGTTGCTGGGGCCCCTCGGGGGCCGCTCCGCTGACCCTGCGGCTTGGAGGGGCCGAGCAGAGCGTGCGCCCCCGTGCAGCAGGTTTGTGCTGCCTGCCTGTTACTTGCCCAGACTTTTTATTCTGCTAACTCCTTCCATCTCCGGGGAGGAGAAAGGGCCAGGCAGGTGGGCCGAGCACCTCAGGGCACATGCCTGCCGAGACACCAGAGGCGCAGGGACGAATGTTCCTTCCGGTGTCTGATCCGGACAGGGGTTCACTGAGTCCCTGTGCCGGTCACAGAACCAGGCTAACATCTGTGTGGATGAACTTGAGGATGCCAGGATATATTATAAATGGGGGAAAGGTTGCGGATGGATGAGTGTAGTGTGATCCCATTTTTACTTTTGAAAATCAAGTTTCTGTGAGTATTTCTTCAAGCAAAGTGTCAATGAATGTGTGTTACCAAAACAGCTAACAGTGGTAATCTGTTGAATTGGTGGGAATTCTCATCATCTAAATTTTGTCTGTATTGTCTACACTTTTTTTATTATTTGAAATATTTTTATGACGTGTATGTTTGTGATGGCTAAGGATTAAAAAGATACAAAAGTAAAACAGGATGTAAAACTGAGTGGTATAGTCCTGATTTCATAAAAATACTAGTGCAGAAAAGATACCAGAGGAAAATGTTCACTGGTAATCTTAGTGGTGGGGTTAAAGGTCATTTTATAATTTTTCTTTTTTCAGTTTTTCTGTTGTTTTCACTTTCTCAATTGGCATAATTTACCTTATAGCTTGAAAAAATAACTGAAGTAATTTTTATAAGCAGCAGAAAGATTTTTTTTTTTTTTTTTAGATTTTATTTATTTGACAGAGAGAGACACAGCGAGAGCAGGAACACAAGCAGGGGGAGTGGAAGAGGGAGAAGCAGGCCTCCCGCCGAGCAGGGAGCCCGATGTGGGACTCGATCCTGGGACCCCAGGATCATGACCTGAGCCGAAGGCAGACTCTTAACAACTGAGCCACCCAGGCGCCCAGCAGAAAAATTTTTTTAAGCCAAGTTATTGAGCCTTTAACTCCGAAAACCACCCTCAGTGAGTGCCAGGAGGCAGGCCTCGTCTGCGCCGTATCACCGCTCCGCTGAGTGGGTCGCTGCTCCAGGGGGCTGTGTTGGCAGATGAATTACCAGGGAGATCTCTTACGGACAGAAATGCCTGCCACGGACTTGTGCTTAGCTCCTTGTCCTTATTGCCAGTTATTGGTGTGTGGGTTCAGTTTCTTTTTCATCACTGGGAGCCTTGGTCTGAGTAATCAGCTTGTTTCTTAGTATTACTTAAGCATTATTCAAGTTGCTGTGACAGAGATTCAAAATAGTGTTTTTAATAGTGTTTTTAACTTCTTGTTCCGCTTTGCCTACCTGGTGGCTCTGGCCGTCAAGGCCGTCTGGCAGCCTGGCTGCTTTGCCTCATCCATGTGTCACTGTGGGGAGGGAGAGGGGACGTGGAGGTAGGGGCCCTGCACACACCCATTCCAGTCCCAGCTCATGGGCTGGATCTCAGTCACAGGGTCACACCTAACTTCAGGGGACTCTACGAGGTGTAGTCATTTGCTGGGTGGCCATGTGCCTACTCATATTTTAGGTGGCATTTCTGTCACTCAGAGGGAGCAGAGATTCTGGGCAGTCTTCAGTCTGCCACAGTCTACCCCACTGGCCACTCTTTGTCCCACACCAAGTACTTCCTCTGGCCCAGAGGGTGGGGTGTGTCTTTTCTCACCAGGTGCCAGTGCAGCTTCCCACAGTCATACTCTAAATTCATATGAGCCCCGGCCACCCTGAATGTTGTCTCCATCACCTGCCAAAAGCAGCATGACTGTATGGACTCACCCACTCAAGAAGGGGAAGAATTGCTGTCCACAGCTGCACTGGTTCCCCATGGAATTTGCAAGAGTGTCTTGACCAGGTGACCCCTAAAGTGAGCAGTCCTGGGACCTGGGACCCAGCAGTCACTCCCAGGTATACACCCAGCAGAAACGAGGATCCTCATCTACCAAAAGACAAGTACAGGAGTGTTGACAGCAGCTTTAATCATCCCCGCAAACCACAGATAACTCAGGTGTCAGTGAGAAGTAGACTGTGACCTATCATGCGGTGGTGTGCTGGGCATCCGTGAAAAGAGTGAGCTGCTGGTGCCTGCAGTGTTGATGACTTTCCAGGCAGAATACTGAGTTTAAGCAGATACATATTTGGGGGAGTGATGAAAATGTTCTGCAAGTGGATGGTTGTGATGGCTTTGCATTTAGGAATATTCAAAAAACACTGAGCTGTGTACTTTAAGATGGTGAGTTTTATGGTATGTGTTATAATTAAGAGTCTGCCTCTTGGTTTTGGCTCAGGTCATGATCTCAGGGTTGTGAGATCAGGCCCTGCGTCGGGCTCTGTGCTCAGCGCAGAGTCTGCTTGGGATTCCCTCTCTCCCTTCCCCCTCAGCCTTTCCCCCTGTGTGCGCCCGCGCACACTCTTTCTCTCAAATAAAAGCTTTTTTTAAAAATGGGTACATGATGAATAAAATGCAGGCACAGAAACATGTTGTATAATTCTGTTTAAATGAACTTATTTATTTATTTATTTTTTTAAAGTAAGCTGTACCCCTAGCATGGGGCTTGAATTCACAACCCCAAGATCGAGAGTCGCATGCTCTGCTGACTGAGCTGGTGAGGCGCCCCAATTGAGATTTTTTTAATGGGCAGAATTCTTCTATAATAAAAGAGGTGATTGCCCATGGAGGGGCAGCCTTTTGGATGACAGAAATGTTCTGTGTGGGCTTGGCGGTGGTTAAACAGGTGTCACAAGGAGTTCATCAAGATATGTGTGCTTTATGCAAGTTCTAGCTCACATAAAAGAGAAACACGTGTTGAAAGGATGCCCTGGCAGGGCCACAGAGCACATGTTACCTGGTTACTCCCTCTGCTTCTGCTCCCATTGCTGCTGCACCTCAGCCCCAGCTTTGCCCTCAGGGGCAGGTTCTTGTCCTTGATGTCCACATTGGAAATGCGTCTGGAAGGCATCCCTTCATGGGGTACACAGCAGGGTCTGTTTCCCACTGGTGCAGATTTGGGGCAAGAAGTGATTGTTTAGGGTCTTTTTTTTTTTTTTTTTAAGATTTTATTTATTTGGCAGAGGGAGAAGGAGAAAGAGGCTCCCTGCTGAGCAGGGAACCTGACATGGGGCTCGATCCCAGGACCCTGGGATCATGACCTGAGCCGAAGGCAGATGCTTCACTGACTGAGCCACCCAGGCGCCCCTGTTTGGGGTCATCTTGGATGGAGCTCCCTGGAAGTGGTGCTCTGGGGTTGGGATAACACTTGAGTTGCCCCCAGGGCACTCTAGGCTCCTGTGATTGACCAGGCTTTGGCTGTGGTATGGTAGGCATCTGAGATGGCCCTCCAAGATTCCTGGCCCCTAAGGTACACACACCTCCTCACAGCTACCATGGAGGGATTTTGCAGATGTAATTAAGGTCCCAAGTCAGCTGATGTAAGGTGGCAAGGCCCTAGGTGGGCCAACCTAGTCATGCATGCCCTTGGAAAGCAGTTTTCTGTAGCTGGTGGCAGAAGAGAAGTCAGAGAGGTGTTCTATGTGCTGTTCTTGGTGATACAGGTGTCCCTGGGAGCCGAGAGCAGCTGACAGCTGGCAAGGAGTCAGGGACAGTCCTCTGGTTGTAGGGAACTGATTTCTCCTGACACCTGAATGAGTTTGGAACAGGTTTCCCAGCACTTCAGGTGTGACCTTAGCCTGGCTGACTCCTGTGTGACCCTGAACAGGGATCCCAGTCACACTGGGTTGTTCTTTACACCTTGAGAGGTGTGAGATGACAGACGTACTGTTTTCTGCTGCTGTATTTGTGGTGCATTGTCCTGCAGTGATGGACGGCCAAGAGTGGGCATTCAGGGGGAGGGGCAGACCTTGGGGAAGGCAGAGTCCTGCCTACAGGTGGTTCCCAGTGGGGTGGAGGGTGGGGGTAGGCATCACTCTGAGCAGGGGAGCTGGGCATAGCACCCTGGCAACTGTAAGGTTAAATAACCCCTGACTGAACGAGCTTTTCCACAGTGACACACCAGTGGGATTCAGAGTGCCTTGTAGATCACCAGCACTCCTGCCAGTACTTATCTTCTCCCTAAAGGTTAGCAGTGCCTCAGTTCTCCCACCATGGATTGCTTTTGTCTGTTTTTTAACTCGATGTGAACAGAATCATGCAATATGAACTCTTTTGTGCCTAGCTTCTGCTGAACATTTCATCTGTGAGACTCATCTTTGCTTTTGTATAGCAGTTCTTCATTGCTACATATTAGTCTCTGGTAGAGTACTCTTCAATCTGTCCATCCCTCTGTTGGTTATTTTGGTGGATATAAATGCTGTGAACATTCCAGCTCTAGACTTGTACAGAGAAGGCTTGGTGCCATTGAGTGGATGAGAGGGGTGGGTTTTAGTGCCCAGGTGGAGGTGTTCACCCTAGGTTGGATCAAGGACAGTGTAGCGCATGTAAGGAGGGAGGGTATGGACAGGTAGGTTGGCACATTGGGCAGGAGAAATTTGATGTTCTCATCTCATTTTTTTTTTTTTTTAAGATTATTTATTTGACAGAGAGCAACAGCGAGAGAGGGAACACAAGCAGGGGGAGTGGGAGAGAGAGAAGCAGGCTCTCCTCTGAGCAGGGAGCCCGACGCGGGGCTCCATCCCAGGACCCTGGGATCATGACCTGAGCCGAAGGCAGGCGCTTAACGACTGAGCCACCCAGGCGCCCCTCATCTCATTTCTTCTGTTCTCTCATTGAGATAAGGGCATCAGCTGAGAAGGAGGAGGGAGTATTGGGCATTTGAGAAGAGAGGACAAAGCAGGGGTGATCTTGTAGGAGAATGAGGAAAGTGTAGACATTGACAGTGGCTCTCAGGGCCCCATTAATCAAGGCTTTGTAAATGTAGAGAGAGCTCAGTTGGCATAGATATGGACACAGAATGGGAAGCAAGTGGAATTTAACCCAAGTTGGGTTTTCCCATGCAGGGATGATAGAGGAAGGGCAGGGGGAGTTAGGATGATTATAATATATTACCCCAAATAAGCATAGTACTATAGAACATGGGATCTAAGCTGGGTACAAAGGGAAAGGAGGACAATGAAGAGGTGGCAAGATCAGTACATTTGTGTTTCTTTGGAAATATGTCTTAATTTTTTAAGAGTCCAAGCCACATCCCTCCCCATCTACCACCCAGCCACTCTGTCCCTGGAGTTGGGTGTTGGAGGTGGAGCCCCAGAGAAGCCTTCTAAAGTGGTTGAGGTAGGTGGTTGAGATGCACACTGGGGTAAAGAGTGTGGGCAGAGGAAATAGTCCTTTTCCCCACTCTTTGGATGAGTTTTGTCCCCCACCTGCTCCAGCAGATTCCTGTCTGTTGACAAAGGGAAAAGATGATCTTATTCTCTTTTATTTTCTAGAAACTTGTGACAAGAAGGTTACTCGGGAGCCTGAATTTCTGAGGATGGAAATCTGCCCAAGACTATGTCCGAAACACTCACAGTGATGGAGCCCCCTGCCTCTGAGTCTGGGGCATTCCCTGAACCCAGATTAGGGGGGCTGTTGGGAAACCCAGAAGGGCAGAGCCTGCGGAGCTGCCCCCCTCAGGAGGGCAGTTTCAGGGGGGTGACGGTTACCCATTGGAAGATCCAAGCAGGAGAGGCAGCTCGGGTGGGCAGTAAACCAGGAGAAAGCCCAGTTCTGAACTCAAACCTCCTTCTCCTCCAGAGAGAGCTTGTGGAAGGGGAAGCCCACCAGTGTGAGATTTGTGGCAAAAGCTTCACATTTAACTCGGACCTAGTTAGACATCAGATTTCTCATGCTGGGGAGAAACCTTACAGATGTGAGCAGTGTGGGAAAAGCTTCAGCCAGAGCTCCCACCTTGCTGAGCATCAGAGAGCTCACACTGGAGAAAGACTCTATGTGTGCAACATGTGTGGAAAGGACTTCATTCACTATGCAGACCTCGCTGAGCACCAGAGAGCACATGCAGGAGGAAAGCCATTCCGATGCATGCAGTGTGGGAGAGCCTTCCATCACAGCTCAGACCTGGTTCGGCACCAGCGAATTCATACCCGGGAGAGGCCTTTCGAATGCAAGGAGTGTGGGAAAGGCTTCAGCCAGAGCTCCTTGCTTATTCGCCATCAGAGAATTCACACAGGAGAAAGACCTTACGAGTGTAATGAGTGTGGAAAATCCTTCATTAGGAGCTCAAGCCTTATTCGACATTATCAGATTCACACAGAAGTGAAACAGTATGAATGTAAGGAGTGTGGGAAGGCCTTCCGTCATCGCTCAGACCTCATTGAACATCAGAGAATTCACACTGGAGAGAGGCCCTTTGAATGTAATGAATGTGGGAAAGCCTTTATTCGGAGTTCAAAGCTTATTCAACATCAGAGGATCCATACTGGGGAAAGGCCTTATGTGTGCAATGAGTGTGGGAAGCGCTTCAGCCAGACATCAAACTTTACCCAGCATCAGAGAATTCACACTGGAGAGAAACTCTATGAATGTAATGAATGTGGGAAAGCTTTCTTTTTGAGTTCATACCTTATTAGACACCAGAAAATCCACACTGGAGAGAGAGTATATGAATGTAAGGAATGTGGGAAAGCTTTTCTCCAGAAAGCCCATCTCACTGAACATCAGAAAATCCACACTGGGGATAGGCCTTTTGAATGTAAGGACTGTGGGAAAGCTTTCATTCAGAGTTCCAAGCTGCTTCTACATCAGATTATTCATACTGGAGAAAAGCCTTATGTATGTAGTTACTGTGGGAAAGGCTTTATTCAGAGGTCAAACTTCCTTCAACACCAGAAAATTCATACCGAAGAGAAACTCTATGAATGTAGTCAGTATGGGAAAGACTTCAGCTCAACCCCAAACTTTAAAAATAATCAAGGTGTTCACCAAGAAGGACTTCCTTTGAGTAAGACCACCATACATTTGGGTGAGAAGTCTGCAGGTCAGGGGGAACATATAGATAACTTATAAAATAATGACTCTCCAACTCAGTGAGTGATATTTAGAAGGGAGTGGAATGAGTCCTAACTCATATGATTTTGGAGGTGTCAGCGTTTTCGAAAGTCCTAGGCAGGGCTGCTTTCAGAGTGGGCTGTCACCTACCACTGTGCAGCAGCACTGGGGTGCTGTCCTCCACTACGAACGTGTGACGTCAGGAGAGCCATGTGACTGGACAGCTGGCTTTGAGCTGGAGCAATGCTGGGGGATGGGCTAGGTCTCAAGCTTTCTATATGTTATTGCACAATTACAATTCACCCAAGTTAAAAATCCTTTTTAAGGCAGAACTATGTATCTTAATACTTAAAAAAAGAATATCATGTGGTAAGTTTTGATCTATCAAAAAGGCAAGTTGGAGAAAGACCTTTGTTATTTAAAACCACAAGTTGGTTCCCGATTGTCCTTAGGATAATTTCCAAGCTCCCAGTCCTGCTTTCTAAGGCCTTTTGCTTCCTGGCGTTTCATCTCCCACTGCTTAATCTCCTGCCACATGGTTGGCGTGCAGCAACACTAACTGCTTGACATTCCCACTTAACCCAAGCTGCACCTGCATCCTTCTCTTTGTCCTTGTTTGAATGCTCTCCACTCCACACCTGGATAATTCCTCATTAGGAGTCAGGACCCATCTCAGGCATCGTGTCAGGCTCAACCAGTTACCCCTCTGTGCTTGTGTTGCTATGAGCACTTCTATTACTGCACTCACTTTGGTATATCAAAATTATGTTTTTATTTACCATCTCTTTCATTATTACACTACTAATTCCTTCAGGACATGGTCATAGTTGATTATGTGTCCCTGGTACCTAGTGCAAGGCAATAAAAAGCACACCCAAATCTATGTGTAATTGGCTCTTCTCTTGCTTTGTACTGCTGTAGTTTAAATTTTTGGATTTTGTTGTTTTCTAACAGTATAATTTACTGGTCTACTGGAAATATCTTCTCTCAGCCCTGTTGATGTCTTCTGCCTATATGTAACTCAGAAGTTGTAAGCAGTAGCTAGTGGAAGACTAGCACGCCTCATATTTATGCCTTTAGAGCTCACCCATGACCGTCTACTTGCTTTTGGGGAGTGTTGCCTTCACCTGGTCGCCTGCATATCTTTCTAATCCACTCAAGGGGCACACAGTCCCAGTGCACTGCTCAAGGTTTTCTGTCTCAGCAGTTCCATGATTGACCTCTTCTGGTCACTTTCCCCGCTTTCTGGCTCATTTTGTCATTTATCTGAAAATGTATTGATCTAGAAGGACCAGGGCTGAACACTTAGGAAACAGATGAAATTTTTGGGTCTGATGGAGAAGACACAGATCACTGCACAGAGCTAAGTGCTGAAGAAGTTCCACATTGTGTAGGAGCATAGGTAAGGAGGGGACTAATTTGGTGTGGAGGATCTGGGCCGGCTTCACAGAAGAGGTGACCCCAGAACTGAGAAAGAGCCATGGCAGCTAGAGAAGAGGATGACCTGGGAGAGGAATCTGCAGAGAAGGTACAGCAGACATGTCTTTGGGGAGCTGTAATACACAGTACATAATGGTCTACCCAACTTTCAGCTGCTGCCTCTGATTTTCTTTTCTCTGAACATTAACCAAAACAACCAGTTTTGAAATGACATGAACCAGTTTTTTTGCCTGTGAGGGCATATTCTGAGTTCTTAAATTCCAGCAACACTAGAAGCCTTCAGGGGGTAAGTGATAAAGAGGGGCATACAGTACTACATTTTCTGGAAAATTCCTCATTACTAGAGATGTTTCAAATGGTGCAGAAGAGATATTACCAGACCATTTCAATCAACTTCGGTGACGTCCAGTTTCCATACAGTAAAATACCTATTTAAAGTGTACAGAGCTTTGAAAAACCATATACCTGTGTAACCACCATTAGAATAAAGAAAAATAACATTCTTATCACCCAAACATGTTCCTTTTGCCCTTTCCCAGTTAATCCCACCCTAGTCCCAAGTACCTGCTTTGGGTCAGTGTAGATTAGTTTTGCTTGTGGGGCATCACATAAATGGACCCATACAGTATGTAATTCTGTGTGTCTTGACTTCTTTTGCTTTGGCATGTTTTAAAGACTCAACCAAGTAGTTATGTGTTTGGGTATCTCTCTGCTGAGTAGTGTTCCATTGTATGGACAAACCTTTGTTAATCATCCACCTGTTGATAGAAATTTGGGTTTCCAGATTTGGCTTTTATGAATAAAACTGCTATGAGCATTTGTGTAAAAGTATTTATTTGGACATGCCTCTTTATTTCACTTGGGTTAATGCATAGGAATTTAATTTCTGGGTTATACGTGTGTTTTTAACTTTATAAGAAATTGCCAAAAATTCTCTGTAGTGGTTGTACCATTTTACACTCCTCCCACAGTATGTCTGTTCCTGTTGCTGCACATCCCTTGCCAACACTTGATATTGTAACTTGTCTGAAATGTAATCCACCCTAGTTAGGTGTGATGGTGTCTCTGTGTGTTTCTAATTTGTATTTGTCTGCTCAGTGATGGTGTTGAGCACCTTCTCATGTGCATATTGCCATTTTGCCTCATCTTTTGTGATGTGTCTTTGCATCTCTTGCCCACTTTTAAATTGGGTGGTTTGTCTTTTTTTTTTTAAGATTTTATTTATTTGACAGCTCAAGCAGGGGGGAGTGGCCAGCAGAGGGAGAGGGAGAAACAGTCTCCCTGCTGAGCAAGGAGCCCGATGCAGGCTCGATCCCAGGACCCTGGGATCATGACCTGAACCAAAGGCAGACGCTTAACTGACTGAGCCACCCAGGCGCCCCATGTGGTGGTTTGTCTTCTTATTACTGACTTGTAAGACTCTTCTATTTCGTAGATGAAAGTCTCTTTCCAAATATGTTTTCATTATGAATACTTTTAGTCTTTGGCTTCCTTTTTCATTTTCTTTTGGGGGGGGGAGGGGCAGTGGGAGAGGGAGAGAATCTCTGTTTTCTTTTTTTTTTTTTTTTTTTTTTTAATTTTTATTTATTTGACAGAGAGAGAGACAGTGAGAGAGGGAACACAAGCAGGGGGAGGGGGAGAGGGAGAAGCAGGCTTCCCGCGGAGCAGGGAGCCCGATGCGGGACTCGATCCCAGGACCCTGGGATCATGACCTGAGCCGAAGGCAGACGCTTAACCGACTGAGCCACCCAGGCATCCCAGAATCTCTGTTTTCTTAATGGTATCTTTTGAAGGTAAGATTTTAAAACATTTTTAATTAAGTCCACAAAAATTTTTATAGTTTTTACTTCTTGAGTTCTGTCTAGGTTTTTAAAAAGCTATTTTCCAGTTGTTATTGCTAGTGTGTAGAAAACATTTGATTTTGGCTTGTTGACCTTGTATCCTGCAACCTAGATGGATTCACTTATTAGTTCCACTAATCTTTAGAATTTCTAGATTCTTTTTTTTTTTTTTTTAGATTTATTTAGAGAATGTAAGTGAGGGGAAGGGCAGAGGGAGAGAGAATCTTTTTTTTTTTAAATTTTATTTATGAGAGAGAGAGCTCAAGCAGAGGGATAGGGAGGAGCAGACTCCCCACTGAGCAGGGAGCCCTACTTGGGGCTGGATCCCAGGATTCTGGGACCATATCCTGAGCCAAAGACAGACACTTAACCAACCGAGCCCCACAGGCGCCCCTGGAGAGAGAATCTTAAGCAGACTCCCTGGTGAGTGTGGAGCCTGACACAGGGCTTGAACCCACGACCCTCAGGTCATGACCTGAGCCGAAATCAAGAGCCAGACGCTTAACAGACTGAGCCACCCAGGCGCCCCTGTATTTCCAGATTCTTTAGCATTTCCTAGGTAGATAGTCAAAGAATTTTACTTTTTCCTTTCTAATTTATATAGACTTGGTCTGCCCACATCTTTTTTCTGAAGTTGTTTGTGTCATAATATTATTTCTTCCTTATTTTTTTAATTTTTTAAAAAGATTTTATTTTATTTGACAGAGCGAGACACCGTGAGAGAGGGAACACAAGCAGGGGGAATGGGAGAGGGAGAAGCAGGCTTCCCGCCAAGCAGAGAGCCCGATGCGGGGCTCAATCCCAGGTCCCCGGGACCATGACCCGAGCTGAAGGCAGACGCTTAACGACTGAGCCACCCAGTCGCCCCTATTATTTCTTTAAATGTTTGATAAATTTCACTGGTGAAACCCTGGGGATTTCTTTGTTAGAAAATTACAAATTCAATTTTTCTAATAGATAACACTTCAGATTTTTCCATTCTTGTGCCAGTTTTGGTAACTTTGGTAACATGCTTATCTTTCAAGGAATTACTTATTTTATCTAATAAGTTATTGGCATAAAGTTCAAGACATTCCATTTTTATATTTTGTGCTATTTTACATTCTGTTTTAATTAGTATATTTTAAATGAATTTCCCTCTTCTTGGTGTTGGTGATCTCTGTCTTCCTTCTGCTCTTTCATCAATCTAACCAGAGATTTACCAATGTGATTGCTGCTTCTAAAGAAGTAGCTTGGGATGCCTGGGTGGCTCAGTCGGTTAAGCGTCTGCCTTCGGCTCAGGTCATGATCCCAGGGTCCTGAGATCGAGTCCTGCATCGGGCTCCTTGCTCGGCAGGGAGTCTGCTTCTCCCTCTCCTTCCTCTGCTCCCCCTGCTTGTGCTTTCTCTCTCTCTGACAAATAAATAAAATCTTGAAAAAAAAAATAAGTAGCTTTCATTTTCCTTGATTTTTCTCTATTTGTCCATTTTCTATTTCATTGAAACAATCATTTTGTTTTTTTCCCTCCACTTGGAGCTAATTTCCCCTTTCCTTTTCTCGCTTATTCAAGTGGAAGCTTATATCATTAGTTTTAGGCTGTTTTTCTTTTCTCATATAAACACTTAAAAGCTAATTCCTTGTAGCACTGCATTAGCTGCATTCCATAATTTTTGATATGTTGTTTTCATAATCATTTCAGGAAAAGGTATTTTTTGATTTCTTTCTTCGTTTCTTTCTTATGGAAGAGAGAGAGCATGCAGTGGGGGGGGGGGGGGGGGGGAGGGACAGAGGGAGAGAGAGAATTTTAGCAGGCTCCACACCCAGGCAGAGCTTGTTGCGGGGCTCAATCTCACAACCCTGAGATCATGACCTGAGCTGAAATCAAGAGTCAGGCACTTAACTGACTGAGCCACCCAGGTGCCCCTGAAAAAGTATTTTCTGATTTCTTGTGATTTTGACTATGACCTATATAGAAGTCTGTTTAATTTCCAAATACTTGGGGCATTTTTCAAATATATTTTTATTATTGATTCCTAACTTAATTCCATTATGTAATCGGACAACATACTCTGTATATTAACATTTTTAAATTCAGGACTTGTTTTATGGCCCAAATGATGGCTTATCTTGGTGAATGTTCCATGTGCCCTTGAAAGACATTTGTGTTATGCCATTGTTTGGATGTGAGTATTCCACACATGGCACTTAGGTCACATTGTCTGGTTTGCTTGTTCAAGTTTCCTCTATCTTTCCTGATTTTCTTTCTACTTTTCGGTCATTGAGAAAGGAGTGTTGAACTCACTAGTTATAATTGTGGGTTTGTCTTTTTCTCCTTCAATGTTGTCAACTTTTACGTGCTTTGCAGCTCTGGTTTTGGGTACATAAGTACTTAAAATTGTTGGTTTTTTGATGACCCTATGTTTATCTCTGGTATTTTTTTTAAACCCAAAATCCACTGTGTCTGATACATAATGCATATGTTTCGGGTTTATGATTAGTGCTTCCAGGGTATAATTGTTCTTTTTTTTTTTTAACCTATGTATGTCAGTATATTTAAAGTGTATTTCTTGGAGACAGCTTACAGCTGGGTCTTACTTTTTCATCCAGTATGGTAAGTAGTATTTTAACTGGTGAACTGCATCTGTTTACTTTCTTTTTTTTTTTTTTTTTTTAAAGATTTTATTTATTTATTTGACAGAGAGAGACACAGAGAGAGAGGGAACACAAGCAGGGGGAGTGGGAGAGGGAGAAGCAGGCTTGCCACTGAGCAGAGAGCCCGATGCGGGGCTCGATCCCAGGACCCTGGGATCATGACCTGAGCCGAAGGCAGACGCTTAACGACTGAGCCACCCAGGCGCCCCTGTTTACTTTCAATATTGATATGGCTGATTTTATTTATTTTTTAAAAGATTTTTTTGATTGGGAGAGAGAGCAAGCACAAAGAGAAGGAGCTACAGAGAGAGAGGGAAAAGCAGGCTCCCCACCGAGCGGAGAGGCTGACGTGGGGCTCGATCCCAGGACACTGGGATCATGACCTGAGCCAAAGGCAGAAGCTTAACTGACTGAACCACCCACGCGTCCCTGTATGGCTGATTTTAGAACTCCCATCCTGCTGTTTTCTGTTGGTCATCTGTTCTTTATCCCCATTTTCCTGACTTCTTTTGGGTTTAGTAGTTTTTGGTACTTCATTTTATCTCCCCTATTTTCCTATTTGCTGTATCTATTTGTTTAGTTTGTTGCTTTCCATTTTATAGTGTGTATATGTCCTAGTCTCCTTTCACATACAATGTAAGAAATTTGCAATATTCTTTCATGTCCCCTGCCCATCCTTTCTGTGTCCTTTGTTGTGCATTTTTACTGTTAAATATGTTCTAATGGCCATACCATAATTATTTTTACTTTAAACAGTTACTTTTTTTATTTTAAAGATTTTATTTATTTACTTGAGAGAGTGCATGATCGAATAAGCGGGGGGGGGGGGGCAGAGGCAGAGGGAGAAGCAGGCTCCCTGCTGAGCAGGGAGCAGAACATAGGGCTCCATCCTAGGACCCTGGGATCATGACCTGAGCTGAAGGCAGCTACCCAACCAACTGAGCCACCCAGGCGCCCCTAAACAGTTATCTTTTAATGAAATTTTAACATTAGAAGAAAGAGGCTTTTACATTTACCCACATATTTACTATTTCTGGCCCAAGCTTACATTTTGCTTCCTGCGACCTGAATAATGTGCTTTATCATTTATTTTATTGCAGGTACCCCAAGGAAAGTTTCAGCTCTGGTCTGCTGAAAATATCTATTTTGTCTTCAGTTTTGAGGGATACTTTTGCTGGATATAAAGTTTTAGGGTGACGGGTTTTCTTTGATTACTTTGAAGATGTTCTTCCATCGTCTTCTGGCTCGCATTATTTCTGATGAAAATTTTGCAGTCATCTCTGCCTTTGTTTCTTGTTCATGTCTTTTTCTCCTCTAGGTGCTTCTAAGATTTTATCAGTGGCTTTCAGCCATTTGGTTATGATGTGCGTTGGTAAGTTTTTGTTTTCATCCTGATCAGGGTTTATTGGCTTTGTATTTGTTTATTGGTTTTGGATTTATTATTTTCATCAAATTTGGAATCTTTTCCATTATGGCTTTCTCTCTCTCTTTTTTTTTTTAAGATTCAGTTTTTAAGTAATCTGTACTCCCAACGTGGGGCTCGAACTCACAGTCCTGAGATCAAGCGTCACATGCTCCTGCTCCTTCAGCTGAGCCTGCCAGGTGCCCGTCCATTACAGTTTCTGAATGGTGACGGGTGGGGCTGGGTGTTACAGGGGCCAAGTCTTGCCCTGCTTTGGGGTGTGGGGAGTGCCCTGGTGTGCAGCATGTGGTGGGCATGTGCTGTCAACCAAGTTGCTGGGGCAGTAGCAGGAGAGGGAAGCTAGGTGGAGCATAGTCCCAGGTAAGGCAAGAGGGCTCAGGGCTGGGTGTCCGCAGACCCCAGGGGTATAGGGACATTTGATCAGGACTTGGGCTAAGAGGTCTCCCACTGCACTGGACTGCTGGGATCCCAGTTATTCCCCATGCCACCATCCCCTCACCAAGGGAATGAACCAAAGCCACGTGCCAGAGCACGTGCCTTCCTGGGTAAGGTCTTCCCGTCCATGAACCAGGTCACTGGACTTCCTGTGTGGGGTCTGCACACCCTCCTAGTTCTTCCTGGGATGGTGTTATCCCCCTAGCCCCTAGGTCATCCCTCTTGGGGTCTCCAACTCCCACTTGGTCTTTAGGAGGGGTTCACATAGTGTGCTAGGTCTCCCCAGCTCCCCAACCTTTGACAAGTACCAGGATAGCCACAGTTGTGCTCTGTGCAGAGGGAACCAGGTGGAGGCCCCAGAAGCAACAAGATCAGCCCTGGGTATGGTTCAGCATCACCTGGAGAGGTTTTTTTGTTGTTGTTGTTGTTGTTGTTTAAGACTTTATTTATTTGACAGAGAGAGAACACAAGCAGAAGGGGAGCAGCAGAGGGAGAGGGAGAAGCAGGCTCCTTGCTGAGCAGGAAGCCTGAGCAGGGCTTGATCCCAGGACCCCGAGATGATGACCTGAGCCAAAGGCAGACACTTAACCAACTGAGCCACCCAGGCGTCCCTCCCTGGAGAGTTTTAACAGTCCCTGGGGTAACCCTACTGGAACACAGCTGATTTAATTAGTTCAGGCATCCTCCACAGTCACGTTTTTATTCTTAAACTTTTTGAGATAATTATAGCTTTATATGCACGTGTAAGGTATAATATAGAGTTTCTGTGTTCTGTTTACCCTACTTACGCCAAGGGCAGCATCGCCAGATGCAGTACAACATTACGACCGGCAGATTGACACTGGTATCGAGATACAGAAGATCTGCTTACCAGACGATCTCTCACTACCCTTTTATAGCCATACTTCCCTTCTGCCTAAAAACCCTCCTTCTCAGCCAGCAACCATTAATGTTTTCTCTGCTTCTATAATTTTGTCATATCAACAATGTTATATAAATGGAATCATGCAGTATTATGGACTCAATCTGTTGGGGCCAGATCTCCGGCTTCCAAGGGTATAAAATCTGGCGGTAGGTAAATAGCATAAAGACAGACATACAGACCATTGGAATAGAGTAAAGCCCAGAAATAAACTGTTTTGTATATAGTCAGATGATTTTTACTGGTGGTGCCAAGAACATTCAGTGGGGAAAGGACAGTCTTTTCAACAAATGATGCTGGGAAAACTGGACATCTGTGTTCAAAAGAAGGGACGTTGGGTGCTTACCTAACACCGTATATAAAAATTAACTGCAAGTGAATCAGAGACTTAAACTTAATAGCTAAAGCCATAAAACTCCTAGGAGAAAATGCAGGGGAGAACCTTCACGACGTTGGATCTGGTGGTGATTTCTTGGATATGTTGCCTATTACCAAACAGGCAACAAGAGCAGAAATAGATCTGTTACTTCATCAAAATTAAAAACTTGTGCCTCAAGGACACTATCAACAGATAAAAAGGCAACCCACAGAATGGGAGGAAGATACTTGCAAATCACTTATCTAATTAAAGACCAATACCTGGAATATATAAAGGACTCCTAAAAACAGCAACAACAAAACTGAATTGGAAAATGGGCAAAGGACTTCAATAAACATTTCTCCAAAGATATCTGAGTGGCCAATAAGCACATGAGAAGATGCTTGGTATCATTAATCACTAGGGAAGTGCATATCCGAATGACAATGAGATACTACTTCACACCTGTTAGGATGGCTACTGTGAAAATCAACAAGTGTTGGTGGGAATGTGAAGTGGCACAGCCCTGCTGGAAAGCAGTATGACCGGTCATCAGAAAGTTAAAAATGGAGTTACCATTTGACCCAGCAATTCCACTTGTGGGTAAATACTCAAAAGAAGTGAAAGCAGGGTCTTGCAGAGCTCCTTGCACACCCATGTCCATAGCAGCACCACGGCCAAGAGGTGGAAGCTATCCAAGTGTCCATCGAGAGATGAATGGATAAACAAAATGTGGTTTATCCATACAATGGAATATTACTCAAAAAAGTCCTGTCAGATGCTACAACATGAGGGAAACGTGAGGACTTACGCCGAGTGAACTAAGCCTGTCACTGGGAGACCAATACTGCCTGAGTCCACTTACTCTGAGGCACTTAGTTACAAGGACCAGAAGTGGAATGTGGTCGTCAGGAACTGAGGGTGGAAGTGGTGGTTTTACGGGTACAGGGTTCCTCTTTTGCAAGACCAAGAGTTTGGAGCTTGGGGGCGCCTGGCTGGCTCAGTCAGTGGGGCACACGACTCTTCATCCCAGGGTCCTGAGTTCAAGCCCCACATTGGGAGTAAAACCTACCTAAAATTAAAAAAATAAGACTCTGGAGCTTCTATGCACAACACTGGGAGTGTACTTAACATTAGTGCACTACTGTGCCGTTAAGCATGATTACGACGATGAATTCCGAGTTTTGTGTATTTTACCACAATCCAAAATAAGAAACCATGAAGGTCAGCGCGCACCCCAGCTGGCCAAGCAGGTCGGAGCTGGCGACCCGGCGGCCCGGGGAAGCGGTCACCAGCGCACGGGGCAGCGAGCGAGAGCGCCAGCGGAGAGCCAGCGGGCTCCGGCGGGGGCCTGATGGACACAGCACGCCCCTGGGGCAGGGACGGGGCCCGAGCGCCTGGACACGGGGCAGCCCCCGCTACGGAAGGCCTCGGGAAGCGGCACCGTGGCCCTTCCAGCCTCCTGTCCGCGCAGCGCCCCGCACACCTGGGGAGGGGACTGGAGACCAGCGGCGGGGCGCGGGGGCGCGTGAGCGAGGCCGGAAGGTGGCGGGTCGCTCAGGGGCTCCGCCGGCGGGCGGGCCGGGGAGGAGAGCGGGGTCGAGCCAGCTTCCCCAGCGCCCAGCCGACCGCCGCCGGCACCACCCAGACGCCCCCCCGCGCCCGGCGGCGGGAGAAGCGCTTCGGTCGGGAAAGTGTGGAGGCCGGGGCCCCGGGGCGGTGGCTGCGCTGGAGGCTCGCGCGGCCGACCTCGGAGGTCCGGACCGTGAGGCCCGCGCGTGCGGGCCCCGCCGGCCTCTCCCCGGGCACGCGGCCCCGCTGGGATCCAGACTCTGTCCCGCTGCCGGCTCAGTGTCCACGCCCCGCTCCCTGCGCCTCCCCCGCGGCCCCGCCGGGAAGGCGAGTGTCCGCAGGTGGGAGCCCTTCTCTGCCCGCGCTGCGTCACCCACGGGTGCGCGTCTGCACTCCCCTAGCGCCCCGCCTCCCCGCGCTGGCCCTCCGCGCCCGCGGCCGGCCCCCTTCCCGCCCCGCGGCCCGCCTGGGGTCGCCCGGCCGCCTGCCTCACCCGTTCCCGTTCGGCTGCTGCTGACCTGTGCACCGCAGGGGGACCTTTCCAAGATGTGGCTCATCCCCGTGTCCTCCTGTGTCAGTGCTTACTGCGTTGCCCGGGAAACCACGGCCGGGACGGCGTGCTTGCGCTGGCCGCAGGCTGCTGTCCTTCCCCGCTGCGGTCGGGCGCCGGGTGTCCCGGTTCATCCCGTCCCCGCTGCGGTCGGGGCACCGGGTGTCCCGGGTCA
>NW_022589721.1:34473011-34523253 GCF_004348235.1 Phoca vitulina
GTCCCGGGTCATCCCTTCCCCGCTGCGGTCGGGGCGCCGGGTGTCCCAGGTCATCCCGTCCCCGCTGCGGTCGGGGCACCGGGTGTCCCGGCTCCAGCGCACAGGGGACGCCCAGTTCAAGGGGCTGTGTGAGGGTGTCGCGGTGTCACGGGGATGACCGGGGACGATCGTTAGCTTCGGACGGGCTCAGGGTCGCGCCCACAAACACTGTAACTGGGCTCTGTGCACATTTTCCTGTGTTTGTAGGCCATCCTGTATCTTTTGGTGAAGTGTTCAAATATTTTCCTCATTTTAAGCTTTCTTGTTCTTCTTGTTATTGATTTATAGCACTTCTAGTTCTGGATAGGAGTTTTTCCTAAGAAATGTGTATTGAGAATATTTTCTCCTGGTCTGTGTGTGGCTTGCTTTTTCATTGAATTGTCTTTTGATAAGCAGAAAATTTTAATTTTGATAAAGCCCAATGTGAAATTTTTTTTTCTTTTAATCTGAGTGTCTTGAGGTCCCAGGAAAGAAATCTTTGCTTGCCCCAAGGTTATGCAGATTCTCTGCTGTTTTCTTCTGGAAGTTTTATAGTTTCAGCCTTCACATTTACTTCCGTGATCCATCTTAAATTAATTTTGGGTATGGGGTGAGGTAGTGGTGTTAAGGTTAATATCTTCCCCTATTGTCCTGGCACTCTAAAAAAACAAAACAACCCTTTCTTTTGCCCTTTGAATTGCACTGGTGCGGTTGCCACAAGACATTTAACTCTCTGTGTGTTTGTGCACTCCGCTGTCTCTTCAAAGCACGTGCCTGTGTACCCCACGTCTCAATTACTGGAGCTCGACATTTGTCCTAGAACCAAGTAGTGTAAGTCTTCCCACTTTGTTTTTCAAGATTGGTTATTTGAGGTCCTTTGCATTTCCGTATAAATTTTATAATCCGCCTGTACGTTTCTATAAAAAAGCCTGCCGTGATTTTGCTTGGAGTGGTGTTGAATTTCTAAATCAGTTAGGGACAATTGAAAGCTTAAGACCCATAAACATGGGATGCCACTCAGTTTATTTCTGTCTTCAAGTTTGCTTAGCATTGTCTGTAGTTTGAAGAGTAGAGGATTGCACATCTCTCGTTGGCTGTATTGCAGCCTTTGTTTTTCTCCCACAGCTCCAAGCAGTTAACTAACTTGCGATGCTGTGTGTCTGGACATAGTGTCAGATCCCCCTGATTGAGGGCTTAGTCCTACAAGTATGCCCTCCTCCAACTTCAGACACCAATCTCAAGTATGGGTTGCCACCTGTGCTTCTGATGGAGTTGACTATAGATCAAAGGTTACCAGGACCCCTTCCTCGGGTTCAATTAATTTGCTCACAGAACTCAGGAAAACATTTCACTTCCTAGATTACCAGTTTCCTATAAAAGGATGCTGCTCAGGAACAGCCAGATGGAAGAGATGCACAGGTCTCCCACATGTTCTGAGTACTCCACTCTCCCCAAATCTCCAGGTGTTCACCAACCTGGAAGCTTTCTAAACCTGTTCCTTTCTGGTGTTTGTGGAGGTTCATTATATAGGCATGATTGATAAGATCATTGGCCTTTGGTGATTGATTGGGACCTCCAGGCCCTCTCCCCTCCTGCAGGGGGGTGGGGTGGGGGATGAAAAGTCCCAACCCTCTAGTTGCCCCTGTCCTGTGGTTCAAAGGGCCTTTTCCAGTCACTTCATTAGAAGCCCGGAAAGGACTCCCTTGGACAGAAGATACTCCAGTCGTTCAGGAAGTGCCATGGGTTTGAGCTTTGTGCCAGGAACTGGGGATTTCTTTTTTTTTTTTTTAATTTTATTATGTTATGTTGGTCACCATACAATACATCATTAGTTTTTGATGTGGTGATCCACGATCTATTGTTTTCGTATAACACCCAGTGCTCCATGCAGTACGTGCCCTCCTTAATACCCATTACCGGGCTAACCCATCCCTCCTCCCCCCTCCCCTCTAAAACCCTGTTTGTCTCTCAGAGTCCATAGTCTCTCATGGTTCATCTCTCCCTCCAATTCCCCCCCCCCCATTTTTCCCTTCCTTCTCCTAATGTCCTCCATGCTATTCCTTATGAGGAACTGGGGATTTCTTATACCACACTAAGTATTTGACTTTTTGTTGTTGTTACTTTTAAATTTTTTATTTCATTTTCCCAGTATTCATTGCTATTAGAAATGTAATGGATTTTTATATTCTTTGACCTCACTTAATTCACTCATTAGCTCTAGTTTTTATTTGAAGAGATCATAGGATTTTCCTAGAAACACAGGTCATCCTTGGATAATAACAGTTTTACTTCTTTCTCTGTCATCTTGAGGGCTGGATTTTTCTTACTTTCTTGCACTGGCTCGGACCTTCAATAGAAGCTGAGGGGAAGCTATGAGGCTGCAAAGGGCAGCCTTCCTTATTCTGGATCTGAGAGGGACGGTGTTCAGTATTTGTTAAACATGATAGTAGCTGCAGGTTTGTCCGCTTGAGGAGGCTCTCTTGTGTTCCTTGTTTGCTGAGAGTTTTTATCAGAATCGGATGCTGAATTTTAACAAACGCCTTTTCTGCATCTGTTGAGGTAATCATATGGTTTGATTGGGTTTTCTCGTTCATTCTGTGTTTTTAAGGCGGGGAGGGGCAGAGGGAGAGAGAGAATCTTAAGCAGGCTCAGTGCGGAGCCGACGCCAGGCTTGGTCTCACGACCCTGAGATCATGACCCGAGCCAAAATCAAGAGTCTGACACCTAACCGACTGAGCCCCCAGGCGCCGCTCCTTCATCTGTTAATGTGGTGGATTACGTTGCTTCCTTTTCAAGTGACAGGAAAAGTTGGGGAAGACGTTTTGATTACAGGTGATGCCCTGCTCCTGAAAACATAAAGAAAATCTCCAATTGAAGAACATATTCAGGAAAACGTTTAACACCCACTGAGTGTCAAAAGGAAAACGGAATGAACGTTTGTCAGAACTTGCAGACGGAGGAGGGTGGGACGAGTGAAGCAGATGTGAGTAGAGAGAGCGCTGAACGCGTGAACGTCGCTGGACGAAGGCGTCGTACCGGGAGGTGGTCGTGTCCTCCTCCGGCGCCCTCCAGCCCTGGAGTCACTAACTCTGGCAAACCGAGGTCAAACCTACGTTGCGTTCTTGGGGTCAACTCCATTTGGTCACAACACAGAGTTCTTTGTATAAGTTGCTGTGTCAGGCTTCCTGATGTTTTGTTAAGAATATGTGTGTCTGGGGCTCCTGGGGGCGCAGACAGGCCTCCAACTCTTGATTTCGCCTCAGGTCACGATCTCAGGGCCATGAGTTCGAGCCCTGCTCAGGCTCCGTGCTCAGCGGGGAGTCTACTTGACCTTCTCTCCCTCTGACCCTCCCCCCAACCCTGCTCGTGCTCTCTCTCTCTCTCTCAAATAAATAAATCTTTAAAAAAATAGTATCTGTGCTTATGAGAGAGATCGGCCCGCGATTTTCTTGTCCTTTCGTGTCGTTATCAGGTTTTGGCGTCCCGGCTTCGCTGGCCTTCAGGAGGCCGGCTGGACGGTATTTGCCCGTCCTCTGCTCTCTTAGAGGCTTCGGAGGCCGGTGCTGCTCTTTCTTAAGGGTTTGGTAGAGTTCACCCGGGAGTCAGCGGGGGCTGCTACTTTCTCCGGGGGAAGTCTGTTTCTTTCTCTTTTCTTATTTTCATAATGTGCTTTGAAGGGAATTTATCCATTGCACCCAGTGGCTGAACTTGGTGGACCTTCCCTCCGCATGGTTCTTTATGATTCCGTTGGTGTGTGTGGGATCTGGAGTGAGGCCTCGTTCTTTCATCCCCGTACGGGGAACTAGGCACCTTCCGCCAGCTGGTTTGTCCTTTCTTGGGGTGTCTTGGGGACTGGCCTCCCCTGTATCTTGGGGCTCCTGCTTTGCCTGGGAAAGACACAGGAGCCCCCGGCGGCAGGAGGGACGTGGCGACTCTGAGGAGGGCGGCTCTGAACAGAGCTGGGGGCAGAAGCTGGGGCTGAGCAGACCCTGGCTGCACAGTGTAGGGGAGGTTGCAGCTTAGTCCCCCAACCCGGTGAAGAATAGCGAGGCTCTATAGGAAGAGTAATGAGGAAGGAGGGGCTGCACCATCGTGGTTCTGGGGGAAGGCTGCATCGTGTGCTTATCTGTGGGGAAGTGCGTGAGGACATCTCCGCGGTGCAGTGCCATGGGTGTGGGCTGTCCTGGTCCCATGTCCTGGGGAGGAACCCAGGCTGCCTCAGTGGGCTTTTAGCCCCAAATTATCCAGGCACGTGGTTGCAGCAGAGCTGTTGGCTTTCAGCCCTCAATGGCTGGTGTCAGCCATCATTTGGTGTCCAACTATGGGTTTCTGGAATGTCTGAGTCCTTGCACATGGGAGGTAAAACTCAGTAGCGCCCAGCTTTCCCGTTTTTTTACAGTGATGCCGGTCCCTCCCCACCCTCAAATTCACCTTCCATTCTGGAGCAGACCCTGCAAAAGCACTCGTGTAACGGGTTTTTCCCAACTCCCCCTTGGTCCACTGAGCAGGTGCAGCTCTGGGGTCAGGAGGGGGCCTCTGGACTGCAGCCTCACTCACTTTCATCGTCTCCCCAGATCAGCTGCTTCTCTGCACCTGCCTTTCCCCAGAGGGCCCCCCCCCCACACCATCTCCCCATAGATGTGCCCCAGGTGAGCCCCCAGCGCCCAGCCCCTCCATGGGGAGGGGCTCCTGATGGTGGCTTAGGAGATCAGCAGCTGCCTGCTCACTGGTTCTCATTTATGGAGTTGGGGGAATGTGATCCATTTACATTAAGGTAGGTGGGGGCGTCCGACTCTTGATTTCAGCTCAGGTCATGATCTCAGGGTCCTGGGATCAAGCCCTGCATCAGTCTCCGTGCTCAGCATGGAATCTGCTTGAGGATTTCTCTCTCTCTCTCTGCCCCTCCCCCTGTTCGCTCGCTCTCTGTAAAATAAGTAAGTAAATCTTTTTTTTTTTTTTTTTAAGATTTTTTTATTTATTTCACAGAGAGAGAGATAGCCAGAGAGGGAACACAAGCAGGGGGAGTGGGAGAAGGAGAAGCAGGCTTCCCGCGGAGCAGGGGGCCCAATGCGGGGCTTGATCCCAGGACTCTGGGATCATGACCTGAGCCGAAGGCAGACACTTAATGACTGAGCCACCCAGGCACCCTTAAGTAAGTAAATCTTAAAAAAAAAAAAAAGAAGACCGTGGTAGGTGTCCTAGAGAATGGCCCTCCTAGGTGCTAGGTTGGCAAGAGTGGCCATAACTCAGTCCTGCAGGGATGTTTTATGTGTTTTTCTCCCACTCTGGGGATTAGAAATCCCACATCAGGTCCCTGCCTTGTTGGGCTCTGGTGGGAACCCACTTCCGGGCTCATCGACAGCCACCTGGGGGAGAGGAAGCGAGGGAGTCAGCTCTGGGGTGTCTCCTCTTACAAGGACACTAATCCTATGGGATCAGGGCCCCACCTTCCAATACAGCCATCCCGGGGCTCAGGGATCCACATATGAATTTGCGGGGACCCAAACAGTCTGTAACAGGTGCCTTCCCTGGAACCTAAGCTGCAGGCCTCTTGAGGGTTTTCCTCCTTGGAGACCATCCCCCTTCTTTTCTTCCAGCCTGAACATATGAGTTTTAGCATCTTCATTTCCCACTGTCCTGCAGCCTCACAAATGGCCACGTCTGATGTCCTGCTCCTGGTGGGGAGCTGTCTGTATTGCAGGACCCAGTGACCTTCGAGGAGGGGTCCACACAGTTCCCAGGGGAGCAGTGGCAGTGTCTGGACCCTGGCCAGCAGGCCCTCTCCTGGGACATGTTGCTGGACAATTTCGGGAGCTCGGCTGCGCTGAGGAAGGGCTGTGCCATCGGCCTCCAGAGCCTGTCGGGTGCCTGGCTGGCCCTGGGGCCTCGAGGCTAGGCTCAGGGGCTGGAAACACAAGTTCTTGTCGGTGTGCCGTAAAGGGGCCATCCTGGCTGACTCTGGCCAAGGGCATTTCTCCATGCTCCTCTGGAGGCAGCCCCATCTTCCTCCTTTGAGTTCCTGGAAACTTCTGGGGTCTTTCTCACCAACAGGTCATGTGGGGAGAGCCCATCTTGCTTGACTTGCTGCCCCAATTCTCTTCTCCATTTCTAGCATTTCTGCTTTGGGGTGACTTCTCTGGAGGAACCCCCACGGGCTGGCCTGAGCCCTGGCACCCTCACTCTGTCTGTACCTTTTCTCTCCTTTGAGAAGGATTCTGTGGCCCCAGACCAGACCTCGCCTCTCCTGGAACAGAGAGATGAGCCGTGGATTGAGGAGCGTGAGGGACCCGAGTTTCGGGAACCCCAGAGGAGTTGCTGCCCAGGTGAGCCCTCTGGGGGAGCCTGACACACCGCATCCCCTGATGGCGTTTTGCTCTCCCACTGGAACGGGGTGGGGGGGAGCTGCTTTGTAATCTGGACTGTAGGACCCACGGGGCGCAGAGGCAGGCCACGTTCCTGCACCGAGCGCTTCTCTGGGGAGCACCAAGCACGTGGGGCCGTGTGAGGCGGGACAGGCGGCAGGTGCAGCGCAGAGTCCGGGTGGGGTCTGTGGGGCCGGCGCTGTCCTGTGGAGACTCCAGGCGTAGGTACTCGCAGGACGAGGCCAGGAGGCTGACACGCCTGCTGCAGGGTCTCCACGTGTGGCCTCGGCAGGTGCTTTATTCCGTGTGCCCGTTTGCTCTTTGGTAAAATTGAGGTGATGATGGTGCCTCCCTCCGTTAGGTGAGGTGGTGGCCGCACGCCGGTTTTGCTTTCAGATCCTTTCACAAGTGCGATGAAACGGAGTGTGAGTGAGCCGGGGAGATACCGGACGGCGAGGGGCCCCAGGCGGAGAGCGTGTCGGGC
This sequence comes from Phoca vitulina, assembly GCF_004348235.1. Lineage (NCBI taxonomy): Eukaryota > Metazoa > Chordata > Mammalia > Carnivora > Phocidae > Phoca > Phoca vitulina. The sequence continues at coordinate 34,479,876 of NW_022589721.1, forward strand.
ACCTGGTCGGAAGGACGCTTACGGCCTGGACGGCGAGGGGCCCAGAACCCCCCGGGGCTGCGTGGCCTCCGGGCTCCTGTGCCAGCCGCCGGGCAGGGCCTTGCTGCTGGGACGCTCCAGCCGACTGCGCTGTCTGGGGGCCCGCCTGCTGCTGCCCTCGAGCTCACCGAGTATCAGGGACCGGCGGGGGATGCCACACTTTATTTTCACTTTTCTGCCATTTAGAGTTTGCTCCTTGGTCCCTCCTGAGCCACTTGCTTGGGTGAGTCCCTCATTCGACTGACCTGAGCTGATGGGACAGACTTTCTTCTGGGAGCTTCTCTCCTGTTTGCTCGCCACTCTGCCTGCCCCCAGCTCTGCGGTATCTGTGCCCCTTCACCGAGGAGACACGGTCATCGGCCAACGTCAACTCACGTGGAAAGCCGAGGAGCTGGCTTTGGGAAGAGCTTTGCTCCGAACCGGGTGACCGTGCGGTTTCCTGGCATGGCGGCCGGACGGCGCAGGGAGGGCGGGCCGTGCTGCGGGCACTGGCCGGCCTCAGAGCCTCGGGGACGTCCCGCTGAGGGGCAGACGTTTATCTGTGACACAGGTCACACTCGGCTTCTTGCTCACCAGACGGTTCCCACAGGAGCCACGTCCCTCACAGGCTTTGGATGGGGCCAGGCCTCTGGTGGGTCTCCAACCTTCCGCGGCACCAGGGAAAGCACACGAGTGAGAAGCCCTTCAGCTGCGAGGTGTGAGGACAGGCTTCGGCCAGCACCGCGCGGTCCACCCTGAACGCAGGCCGGACCCGTGGCGGCTGTGGGAAAGCCTTCGGGCAGAGGCAGAACCTCCCCCAGCATCAGCTGGGGTGCAGCGGGGAGTGGCCCTGCAGGGGCGCCCAGTGTGGCCGGGCCTTCCGGTGACCCAAGGGCAGCAGCATCAGCACACACTGCTCCTGACCCGGAGGTCCTGCGAGTGTGGCCACTGCAGGAAGGCTTCCCGCCTGGGCTTCTCGCGGCAGCAGAGGGGAGGGGTCCCAACGCCCCATGTGTCCCGTCCCTGGCCAGGCACTGCGGTTGCCCCTGACAGCCTGGAGGGAGGAAGCCTGCCAGGTCCTCGAGTGGCAGGAAAACCCGGCAGCCCCCCGGCCCCCTGAGCGGCCTCACTGGAGGAGGCAGGCTGTGGGCCTGGCGCCCCTGCCCACCCCTTCCTGCCCCTGTCTCTCCACCACGCTCCCCGTTAGGTCTGGGTCTTCCAACTTGCGCCCCGTGTCCGGCCCGTGGCCCCCAGAAGCGGGGGCCCTCCTGTGGCCGGGACCTTTGTCATTTGCGAGCACTTCAGAGGATCGGAAAGTCGCCTTCATTAGCCGGAACTCACGACCAGAGTTGTGCTCCACAAATCCTCCGCATGCGGACAAAGCATCCCGTGCGGTGCGGGCCCGGGGCCAGCGTGTCCCCAGGGCTGTGGGCTCCCTGTTCTGACTCAACCTCTCCAACCACCGGTCGTGCATCTTGCCTTTGTTTGTTTACAGTCATGAACACAGGCAATTGGGACCGTGTGTGTCCCGGTGTCATGTGGCCAGACTCCAGCAGATGGCCAGACAGGCCTGCGTGGGGTGTGCACCGTCCTTGTGCTTCACCCCCAGCCCTTTGCTGTCAGGAGCACAGCTGAGCCCACGCCCAGCTCAGAGTCTGCTTGAGACCCTCTCCCACTGCCCCCACCGTGCCCACAGGCTCGCTCACAAGCTTGAGGGCTCCCACAAGGCTAGACGGCACACTGGATTAAGTATTAATCAAGAGTAAGTAAATTAATTAAGATTAAGTAAATCTTAAATAAATAAATAAATAAAATTCTAATAAAAAGAAGGAAGATGGGGATGCCTGGGTGTCTTAGTTGTCGAGCGTCTACCTTCGGCTCAGGTCATGATCCCAGGGTCCTGAGATCGAGCCCCGCATTGGGCTCCCTGCTCGGCAGGGAGTCTGTTTCTCCCTCTACTCTTCCCTCCCCTGCTTGTGCTCTCTCTCTCTCTAATAAATGAAATCTTAAAAAAAGAAAAAAGAGGAAATGCAATTGATTGGGGCACCTGGGTGGCTCAATCATTAAGCATCTGCCTTCGGCTCAGGTCATGATCCCAGGGTCCTGGGATCGAGCCCCACATTGGGCTCGCTGCTCAGCAGGAAGCCTGCTTCTCCCTCTCCCACTCCCCCTGCTTGTGTCCCCTCTCTTGCTGTCTGTCTCTGTCAAATAAATAAATAAATAAAAATCTTAAAAAAAGAAAGACAAAATGATATTGGCAGAATGAGTTGTTGAAGCTAGTGTTTGAAATTTTTTCTCTTTTTTCTGATTTTACTGGATATGTGTATTTGAAGTTCGTTAGTATGCACCGAAGATGGTTGAGAACAGCCGCTGGGTCTTTAAGTTACGAGCTCCGTCATTCTGCTCAGCCCACCGTAACAGATCACCGCAGGCTGGGCGGCCTACGAAACAGATGGATTTCTCACAGCTCTGGGGGCTGGACGTCTGAGACCGGGGTGCCGGCAGGGTCGAGTTCTGGCGAGGACCCACGTCCTGGACTGCAGACGGCCCCCTTCTCGCTGTGTTCTCACCTGGTGGGGGGAGCCCTGGTGTCTGATCTTATCAGGGCACAAACCCCATCGCGGGGGCCCCACCCTCATGACCTCATCTGAACCTAATCACCTCCCAACGGCCCCACCTCCAAATACATCACATTGGGGCTTCAACATAGGAATTGGGGGGACACAACTCGGTTCACGGCAGGAGCTTCTCTGGGTCGGTCCCGGCCCACAGACCAGCTGGAGAAGGGCGTTGCTCCACCAGGCAGGCCGGGCGTGGCTCCCAAGGCCCCCAGAATAAATGGAAATCTGCCCAGTGGAGGATTTGAGTGTCTTTTATCCCTAGAATCCAAACGTTCCCAGCAGCATTTGTATTTTCGCCCAGTTCCGAGCAGTCGGGCGGGGAAGCGGTGGTTTGTTCCCGCCCTTGTGCGGGGCTGCGAGGCCTTCAGAGGGCATTTGAGTGCAGGTGCTAACGGCCTGTTTCGGATCCGTGGGCAAGGAGTGCGGAGGATAACGCTCATAAAGCTCAAGCTCCGTCCTGCAGAAACCAGCTGGCCACGTGTCCGGGTCACCTGTTTCTGGCTTTTCATCTTTCACTTCATGATGCGATTGTGTGGGATTAAAGAGGAACAGCACAGAATTGAGCAACTCTTGTGTCTGATGACACTGACGGGTCCGAGTGGGCCGCGCCGGCGCCGGGTGGCGGTGGGACGGGGGTGCGCCAGGCCCCCCGCTGCCCTGGCTCCCCGCGCCCGCTGGCTCGGCCGCGGCGGTGGGCCGAGTCCCCTCTGAAGTTGTCTGTGCTCAGCTTTGTGGGCACGTGACGGGTGAGGGCCCCCGAGTGACAGGAGGCGGCTGCTCCTGGGCGGGGATCACCGAAGGCGCCCGCGCAAGGGCACCGCGAGGTCTGCGTCTCCGCGCTGCTGTCACTGAAGCCAGCGTGGAGATGGAGAGACGCGTGGAAACGCAGGACACGCTAGGGCTCCCGCAAGGCTAGGCGGCACACTGGACGCGTCCCCTCGTCCTCCCTCCTGAGGCCTCCCCGGCCCCTCCCTCGTTCCCCCGGAGAATCCTTAGGTCCAGGAACTCGGCTGCGCTGCTTAGTAAGGAGCCTCGATGGCCGGCACCAGCGCTAGGGACGCCGCCGCGAGGACAGGACGAAGTGGCTGGCAGCGCCGACCAGATTCCTGTGGCGACCGCCCACGTCCTGCCTGTTCCTGGAAGACCCCCCAGCCACGTGCCCCGGGCGGGTCTGCGGTTCCGACGGCGGCGGCCGGGGCAGCCTCCTTTGCCTGTTCCTCTTGGCCCGCAAACTGTGCTCCTGGCGTATTTCGGCTCCGGAGCGCGGAGGTCAGTTTTCGAGAACATCCGCACGTCCCCGGGGGGCAGAGTGACCCGTGAGAGGAAGGATCAGCCTTCTCAGGGCCGGCGAGCCTGGCCAGCAGCGCCCCGCCCCCCCATCGTGCTGCCTCGTTTATCTGCATTTATCTGGGGCACAGGACGCAAGTCCCCTTTGGGACAGAATAGGTCTGCCGCTGGGGGCTGACGGGGGAGTCCTGCCTGTGACCTGGCCTTCCACCCCTCTCCCCAGGTGACACTCAGCGCTTCCTGCGGGTTGGCCTGGGCCCCCTGTGCCACGTGGAGCTCACTCCTCACTCCTCCCGTGCCTGCCATCCTGTCTTTGGCCTTCTCGGTAGCCCGGACCTCCCATTTGGGTCCTAGAAAGCCCAGGAGGTGCGCTGTTGCCACTTCATCCTTGTCCTTTGTGACCCTCGGAAGTCCCGTCACCGGGAGGCCCTGTGGTCTGACTGTGGGATGAGAAGCTGCGGACTCTCAGCCCAGGGGAGGGGCGCTGAGCTTCTGGTTCCCCTGACCAATCACTCAGGCGACTTTTGTCTCGAAAAGGGAGCCAAGTGCATGTTGTTTTAGTGAAATTTATTCCACGTACAGTTCAACATAAGCCTCACTGAATTCAGCAGCTCTCTGTGGGAAACAGAGCAGGACGTCAGAGATCCTGTCCTGCGGCCCCACCCCCAGGGATATTCTGTTACTGCTGCAGTGTGTCCCCGAGCACTTGTCGCATGCCTCGTAAGTAAGCATGTGATTTTGGTTTGTTTGCCTCACGCTAGTGGAACCCCCATGTCCTTCCACACGCGTTTGGCTAGTCTGGCGTGGACCCTCCTTGTCCCCATCCTTTCAACAGCGTCATGGGCTTCGTAATACGGGTCCTGCCGAAGGACACTTCTGTGCCGACCCTGCGGCCCTGTGTGCAGGTGGGTCCGGTCAGTTTCCTGGGGCGTCTGTGACAAACTACCCCACACCGGGCGGCTGAAAACATGAGAGATCTGTCGTCTGGGTTCTGCAGCTGGAAGCCTGAGGCGCAGGCAGGGCCGGGCTGCCCCTGAAGCCCGTAGGGGAGGGTCCTTCCTGGGCCTCCCCGCTTCCGATGGTGCGGGTGAAACCTGGTGCGCCCTGGCTTACAGACGCGGCGGCTCGGCCTCCGTCTCTGCCTCCGTCGTCAGGGTGTTCCTGCGTCTGTCCTCACGTGGCCATCTTCTTAGAAGGACACCGCTCCTATTGGACGAGGGCCCACCCTGCCCCTGTGTGACTGCCGCAGCCCTGCTTCCAGGTAAGTTCACGTTCAGAAGCTAGGACCTGAACATGTCTTTTTGGGGACACAAGTCAATCCACAACACACAACAGAACAGGGTCCTAGACGACGGCTGAGTCAAAGTACACCTGCTTTAGATGGAGGAGAAGCAGCCAGCGCAGCGGGCCCCGCAGGCTCTCTGGCCACCAGTGACGCCTGCCCCCGCCCCCGGGACTCTTCTGCTCTAGCCCCGGCCGCCTGCGCCCCCCTGAGGCCTGGGCGGTGCAGGGGCTTCCAGATGGCCATCACCCCTGGCGTTTCTCCAGGTCACGCACCTGCTTATCCTGGTGTGTTGTTGGCCCTTTTCTTTACAGCTCATTATAAAGAGTTATCCTTCCTCTATGCTATTAGTTTATTTTATTTGAAATCTGAACAGGGTCATTGGCTCCTTTTTGGGAGGGGATAGAGCATCCCCACTCTCTGGGCTGGCCTCAAAGTCCAGGGCAAGGGCTCCAGGCAGTGATGGGAAAAACCCTATGGCACCCACCGGGCAAGCAGTGGTGACTTGGGGCCACAGAGCAGTGGGCAGGTGTTGAGGGGACAGAGGATGATAGTTGTCACAATCTGAGGGAGGCCTGGACTGGAGGTGCCCACTTGGGTCCATCCCCCTGCAGGTGTCCCCCAGGCTGGGTGTCCCATATGGCCCAGCCTCAGGGGCCTGAGGGGTCGCACTCTCCTCCATCCTCATAATGGTTTCAGGGCAGCAGCTGCACAGGGCAGACCAGGGCTGAGTTTTAGCAGCTTATTTAGACAAGAGAAGCCAGAAAGCTGCACAAGGAAAAAGGAGCACCAGAACTAGCCCAGCAGGACTTTTTTTTTTTTTTTTAAGATTTTATTTATTTAATTGACAGAGAGAGGCACAGCGAGAGAGGGAACACAAGCAGGGGGAGTGGGAGAGGGAGAAGCAGGCTTCCCACTGAGCAGGGAGCCCGATGTGGGGCTCGATCCCAGGACCCCTGAGACCATGACCTGAGCCGAAGGCAGACACTTAACAACTGAGCGACCCAGGCGCCCGCCCAGCAGGATTTTTAAAGTAAACATTATTGAAGCACAACATACATACAGATATGTCTCAAATGGTGGGTATGCACATAGATGAGTTTTCACAAACAAAGTAATAATGTCTAATTTGTGGGTAATCTTGTTATCAATAGTTTCTAGACCAGGAAGGTATGATGGAAATTTAAAGCATTCTGAGGGTTAGAAGGATGTAAATGTATTATCTTCATGAATTATGAACTTAAATGTGCATGTTTCTATTTCTCAAGTGACCATTAAAAGAGAAGAGCATGATTCCCATACAAGTAGAGGAAAACAAATGAAACATGAAAAGAGAAAGAAAACACAGAAAGTATAAAATAAACTGATAAAAAAAACTTACTACTGGGGGCGCCTGGGTGGCTCAGTGGGTTAAGCATCTGCCTTCAGCTCAGGTCATGATCCCAGGGTCCTGGGATCGAGCCCCACATCGGGCTACCTGCTCAGCGGGGAGTCTGCTTCTCCCTCTGCCTGCCCCTCCCCCTGCTTGTGAGCAGGCGCTCTCTCTCTGTTAAATAAATAAAATCTTTTTTATTTATTTTTTTTATTTTTTATTTTTTTTATTTTTTTTAAAGATTTTATTTATTTATTTGACAGAGAGAGAGATAGCGAGAGCAGGAACGCAAGCAGGGGGAGTGGGAGAGGGAGAAGCAGGCTTCCCGCAGAGCAGGGAGCCCGATGTGGGACTCGATCCCAGGACCCTGGGATCATGACCTGAGCCGAAGGCAGACGCTTAACGACTGAGCCACCCAGGCGCCCTAAAATCTTTTTTTTTTAAAGATTTTATTTATTTATTTGACAGAGAGAGAGAGAGAGAACAAATAGGCAGAGAGGCAGGCAGAGGGAGAGGGAGAAGCAGGCTCCCCACTGAGCAGGGAGCCCTACACAGGGCTTGATCCCAGGACCCTGGGATCATGACCTGAGCCGAAGACAGCCGCTTAACCAGCTGAGCCACCCAGGTGCCCCAAATAAATAAAATCTTAAAAAAAAAAATACTGCTACTAATAGTGCAAATCAACTAATACAAAATAACTACAGTCTGTAGTTAAAAGACAAAGACTGTTGGACTGTATTTTTTTTAACATTTTAAAAAATTTTTTAGGAGAGGGTGACAGAGAGTGCATAAGTGGGGGGGAGGGGAAGGGGCAGAGGCAGAGAGAGAGAGGCAGGCTCCACTGAGCAGGGAACCTGACACAGGACTCGATCCCAGGACCCCAGAATCATGACCTGAGCCAAAGGCAGACGCTTAACCAACTGAACCACCCAGGTGCCCTTGTTGGACTGTATTTAAAGCAATAAGAACCACTTATGCTGCTTCTAGGGACACATCTGAAATATAAAATTGACACCCATGGAAAGGAGTGTGCAAGACAAACCAAAAGAGAGCTGGAGCAGCCACATTAATAATAGACTGTGGGCAGAGGTGTAAAGAAGAACACAGCAGACTGATAAAATGTTCAATTTACGGGGAAGAGCTAGGCTTCCCTGTACTATAGGAAGAGTTCTAAACTTGTAGGCAATTAATAATCGCTTCAAAATACATAAAGTAAAAATGACAGAACTACAAGGAGAAATTGACAAATGCCTAGTCTGAGTGATGTCTCTCAGGGAGCTATTTCATGGGAATCAGTGGGCTAGAGGGTCTTGAGGACAGGGGGTGTCTGGGCAGAAGAGAGATTGGAGTATCAGTTGCTAGACGAGTACCTGGGAAGAGGAAGTGTGGGGCATGCTACTGCTTATTAGCTTCATAAGTACCAAGGAACTTTATCCTGATTTAACACTTCAAATTAGAATAGGGGTTTGAACAAGGTCTACATGTTGCATTTAGTGGAAATGTATCTTAAATCTGTTAATCCATAACAATTTCCCTTTCCTCTTTTTAAAAAATTCTTTCCCATTTATTTTTTGGGAAAAAACAGTCATTTGCCCTATTAAGAGGATTTGAATGACTACATCCCTACTATATCTTGTAATATGTTCCTCTTCCCCTGTGTTTTCTATACACTGGTAGTTACATTCAGAAACTTGATTAGATCAGTTTTGTTTCTCATCAAGAATGCTCTGTCGGCGGCACTCTGCAAGATTCTATTGCTTCACACCAGGAGGCACTTAATACCTCTTGGTAAAGTTAAGGTCACTCATGGGTTCTGAGGGTCAGCTGAATCCTCCATTATGTTCATCAATCTCCCACCTATAGGCTTTCACTACCATTAAGACATTGCCAATTATTTCTTCTGCATTTATTAGATGGAATTCTATACATAACTTTCTTTCACCAATCTGTTTATCCTGAAATACAGTTCATAGGGGAAAGTCAGAATGGATGTGATTCTTCATTTACCAATTTTTAATTTTTTTAAGATTTTATTTATTTATCAGAGAGAGAGACAGAGGCAGGCAGAGGGAGAAGCAGGCTCAAGGAGCCCGATGTGAGACTCGATCCCAGGACCGTGGGATCATGACCTGAGCTGAAGGCAGACGCTTAACCAACTGAGCCACCCAGGCGTCCCTTCATTTACCAATTTTTAGAATAATGGATTGCTATAGCAGCAACCTTCATGATGACTAATGGAGTGGGTTTTTATAATATTTTAAACTTATGCATTTTATATATTTGGTATGTTTCTATTCAGGACAGCCATTATTCTTTTTGATGCTGAAATTGTTGACTTTTTGGCCATTCAGAGCCCTTCACTTTTGTCACACTATCCCTCTGGTAGGTCTCTTCCTGGGAGCGACCTTGCTTTCTGGCACAAGATATCCTGAACTCATTTTGTATTATTTCCTTCCCCAAATTTCAAAGGAGCCCTACTTCCTTTTATTTTATTTATTTATTTATTTTTTTAAAAGATTTTATTTATTTATTTGAGAGAGAGAGAATGAGAGACAGAGGGCATGAGAGGGAGGAGGGTCAGAGGGAGAAGCAGACTCCCTGCCGAGCAGGGAGCCCGATGTGGGACTCGATCCCGGGACTCCAGGATCATGACCTGAGCCGAAGGCAGTCGCTTAACCAACTGAGCCACCCAGGCACCCCCTACTTCCTTTTAAAGAGAAATGGTGAGGGGCACCTGGGTGGCTCAGATGGTTAAGCGTCTGCCTTCGGCTCAGGTCATGATCCCAGGGTCATCGGGCTCCCTGCTTGGCTGGGAGCCTGCTTCTCCCTCTCCCTCTACTGTTCCTCCTGCTTGTGCTCTCACTCTGTCAAATAAATAAATAAAATCTTTAAAAAAATAAATAAATAAAGAGAAATGGTGAACTCTCCCAAGAGTGTTTGTGTTTACTGCTGGGAGGGGCCTAGGAGCACTGTCCACCCAGGACCAGAACATTTCAACTAAAGTTTCACGGTGGGGGGTGGTCGCCAAAGCATACAGAACCCCAAATACAGCTAGGTAAGGAGGACAGGGCTTCTGCCCACTTCCCCTGGGTGGTTCACCCTCATTGTGCACTGCCCTTGATGACTAAAAGTTCCATTTTATTTTGGTTTTTTTAAAAAAATATATTTTATTTATTTGACAGAGACACAGCAAGAGAGGGAACGCAAGCAGGGGGAGTGGGAGAGGGAGAAGCAGCCTTCCCGCGGAGCAGGGAGCCCGATGCGGGGCTCGACCCCAGGACCCTGGGATCCTGATCTGAGCCGAAGGCAGACGCTTAACGACTGAGCCACCCAGGCGCCCCTAAAAGCTCCGTTTTAAACCTGTGATCTGAACTCCTGTCTCCACCCGGCCCAGGTCCAGTCCTGGTTCCACCCGTCCCGACCATCCCAAGGGCCCCTCCACGGGGGCTGTGAAAATTAGTAAAAGGTGACCTCGTTTAGAATGGGGCCGAGCGGAGCTGGGAGGCCACCAGGGGGAGCTCTCACTGCCCGACTCTCCCTTGCGGACCCAGTTGGGACCTTGCCAGTCACTACAGCTTTAGAGCCCCACCGGGAGGAGGAACGGTTTCCTCCCCCCCCCCACCAACAGCTCAGCCAATGAGAAGCCACTACCCTCCCAGCTCGGTCCTGGCCAATAGGCTTTTTGTTTACAACAGCCCCTCCCAACGCCCCCTTTCCTCCATAAGAGTGTTCCGCTCTTTGGTTCCGGGCACTGTTGTGCCCTAACTTGCTCGTCTTGGGATTGCAATTCTCTGCTGTTCCTGAACAAACTTACCTCTGCTGGTAAAATAGCTGGCAGTTTTGTTTTAAGGTTAACAGGGCCATCAGGATCTGCTGCTTGGACCCCTGGTCCGTGCGCCACGGTGGGGGGCTGCCCTGCCTTGTCCCCAAGGCTCCACCAACTCTGCACCCTGCTGCTGGAAGCGCGCCAGCCACTCTAGCCGTGAGCACCTCCTGTTTGGGCCTCTCCGACGCCGGCCCCCAACGTGCAGCCAAAGACCCAGAATTTTTAAGAACCTTCCCTCTGTGCTCAGGATGAAGTCCCCAGCCCTTGGGCCAGTATTGAGGGTATGCTAGGGCATGGCCTCCCCCAAGAGCTGCTGGACCTCCCACAACCACAACCGTGGGACACCTCACTGGCCAGCCTATGCTCATTGGGACTGAGAGCTAAATGCAGTGTATGGCCCTGGCAGAGCGGGGACGACCGACATTGTCAGGGGAGCTGTGGCTTAGCTAATACTGTTTTCTCTGTACTGAATTTCCGGATTTGGATCATCGTACTGGGGTAAGGTAGGAGAACATCCTTGTGCTCAGGAACACTAAAGGATTTTTAAATCATTTAAGTGAAGAGGCATGATGTCTTGAACCTGATCTCAAGTGGTTCAGGAAGAAATGCAGACACAGACACAGGGACAGAATGCAAACTGCCGGGGAATCTTGATAAACGGAGTTCTCTGTACTTAGCAACTTTTCTCTAAGTTGGAAATTATATTAAAAAATACCCCCAAATGGGGCGCCTGGGTGGCTCAGTCGTTAAGTGTCTGCCTTCAGCTCAGGTCATGATCTCAGGGTCCTGGGGGGGTCGAGCCCGGTATTGGGCTCCCTGCTCCGCGGGAAGCCTGCTTCTCCCTCTCCCACTCCCCCTGCTCTCGCTATCTCTGTTCCTGCTCTCCCCCTCTCTCTCTAATAAATAAATAAAATCTTTAAAAAGCATTACCCCCAAATCCCCAAGAGGTTAAACACAAAACCTCCCATGGCCCTTGGTGGCAGCGGTACTGGGAGCAAAGCCCCACTGCCCCCCCCCAGTGGCCCTCCTCATCACGGCCCACCCCACGCTGGCCCTCCCCGCTACAACACGGGGTTGCCCAGCTCCCCTGGCCAGCTGGACCCCTGTCCTGCTCTGGCACCATCTGTCCATGCGGGCGGTGTCCGTCTCCGTCAGTCCTGGTGCGAGGATACTGGTGTGGCCCACGTCCTCTGCCCTTGCGGAGCAGCTGGGGCAGAAGGACACACAGGGCGAGGGGCGCATCAGGCTACTTTGCAGTTTGGAAACGAAGCCAGAATGAGTGGTCCCGGTACCTCCAGGAATGCTGGGGCAGGAAAGCGGGCCATGCCAGAGCCAGGTGGGCCGGTCACACCTTTATTAACACCACGGGCCCTCACCTCCCCGCGCCCCCCGCCCCCCACTCCGTCGAGTCCGGCTCTCCTCGAGGCAGCTTCCGCTGCGGCGTCAGTGTTCACGGTCTCCTTCGACTGGGGGACGGGAAGAGCTTGATCCCAGGACAGACTTAGCAGAGGGACTGGTGTTCTGTGAGGCCCCGGGTAATGAGAACCGCGAGACCTGGGAGCCCGGGCGGGACGGGGTCAAGGACGGAGCCCGGGAGCCCCGGTGGGGCGGGGTCAAGGACGGAGCCCGGGAGCCCCGGTGGGGCGGGGTCAAGGACGGAGCCCGGGAGCCCGGGCGGGACGGGGTCAAGGACGCGACCCGGGAGCCCGCGGGCGGTAAGTGCTGGGATGGAACCCGTGAACCCGCCTTCGGAGGGGCCTGTGATGGGATCCTGGAGCCCACATGCGATGGCAGCAACGACCCGGAGCCCGCGCGCGACGGGGCCCGGGGAGCCACGCGCGATGGGGCTGTGGAGGGGGCGAAGGACCCGAGACGTGGGGCGGGCGGCGGCGGCTGCCACAGCGGCGGGCCGTCGGGGCCCCGGCGCAGCCAGCCATGCACACGCGCCAGGTCCCGCGTGTCCTCGTGCTCGCGCCGCAGCTGTTCACGCTGCTCCAGCAGCCGGCGCCGCGTGTCATGCAGCAGCTGAGCCCAGCGAAGGAGCCGCAGGAGCTCCTGCCGCAGGCGCCCGTTGTCAGCCTTGATGGCCTGCGTGTGCACGATGAGCGCGCGCGCCGCCTCCCGCTCCGCGCGTCGCGCCAGGGACTGCACACGCTGACGCGCCTCGCGCTCGAAGGCCGCCTTGTCCTCCAGGAAGCGCCTCTTCACGCGGTGCAGCAGCTGCGTGTGCTCCACGCGCATGTGCAGCAGCTCGCGCTCCAGCGCCCGGATGCGGGCCAACTGCTCCAGCTGCAGCTCCTGCGGCGGGGGCGCGGGTGAGCGCGGGGCGCGGCGCGCCCCCACCCCGCCCGCCGGGCACGCGCTCACTAGCCTTGTAGGGCTGCAGCTCCTGCACCTGCCGCGCCATCCGCGCCGCGCGCGCCTCCATCTCCAGCAGCTGCGTGCGCACTCCGTCCTCGCGCCCGCGGTACAGCTCGGCCAGCTCGGCCCGCCGCCAGCGGATCTGCGCCAGGTCCACGCGGTTCTGCTCGTCCAGGCGGACGACGGCTTGGGCGCAGCGCTGCGCGCGCGCGCTCACGTAGCTGGCGTAGAGCCGGTTCTCCTCGCGCAAGCGCACCGCCTCGCGGTCCAGGAGGGCGTTCTCCCGCAGCACCCGCTCCACGCGCGCCTCGCAGGCGGCCAGCTGCTCCGAGAGCAGCTCGTACTCGCGCTGCAGGTACTGCCCGCGCTCCGACAGCGGCGGCTCGGCGCCGTCTCCCGCCCGGCGCCCCGCGCTGGGCCCGCGCTTCTTCTTGGGCGCCATGGGCTGGGTCTCGGGCGCCGGCACTGCCCCCAGCCCGCTCCTCCAGCCCAGCCCTTCCCTTCCCCCGGCCCGAATATTCTAGCGGGGTGGGACGCGTCCCCGGGCCAAGAGGTTGGGGGGGCAGAATCAGGGGTGTGCGGGGCAGGCAGGGGGCAGGGTATCGTCTCCAACCTTTACTCTTGGGCTCTTTCCGGACCTCGGCCGTCCGTCGGGGCGTGCCCCCCTTCAGTCACGTCGGCGTTCGGCCTGCGCGGTCTCCGTGGAGACAGAACTCGGGCGCCCTCCCCACTGCCCCCCGTCGTCCCGGCAACGGCCGACTCCGCTCCCGGCATTTCCCTCCAGTCCCTCGCCCCGCAGTCGGTGCGTGACGGCCTGCGTGTGCGCCCTGCAGAGGCGACCCCGGACCGGCAGGATTCGGGCCTCCGGAGGGGGACGCTGCTCCCGAATCTGACGGAGCCAGCGGCGATCGGAGCAGCCCCCACGCTCCACGTGCCGGACTTGGGCGCTTCGCCGTCTGTCCCCGAGGGGACTCCCCCCGCACCGCGTCGTCTGCCCCATGTGGGGAGAGGGTTCCCCAAGTTCCTGGCCTCCAGCCGTGAGCAAGCCCCGCGCCCGTGCTGTGAAACTTTTCGGCTCTCTGGGGGTCCTGGTTTTCCTCGAAGCGCTTCGTGACACTTGACACTCCTGGGGGCCCCCCCGAGGGAGTTAGGGCTACTGGGAAGATCGTGTCCATTCGGACGCCATCGGCTGTCCGCTGTTTCTGTCTTTGGAATTTCCTCTGTGGGGTTCCTAAGCCCACACGTGCGCACCTCTTCAACTCATCCCACTGACCTGCGCTTGGTCAGCTTCCCTTCCTAGCTGGCCGGGATGGCTGGAGAGGAGGGGATCCACCCGGGGTTTTGCTGTTGCCCTTTTTGCTGTGACATTGTGGAGAGCAACACCATAAACCCTTCATTTAATTCCGTCTCGGCTGGGGTGTGAGCGGTGCTAACATCACCTCGCAGGCCTGGCCTCCCGCTCTGGTAGTTGCCCCCCGAAGGAGGTGCCTCTCTATCCCCTCTGACCTGCAACTTAAATCCACACCAGTTTTGGTCCTGTCATCATATAGTTCATCTTCTGTCAAGGTCTGTCCACGTTTGCCGTAGCGTGGACAGATCTGAGAATTGTCCACTGGCGAGTTTGTGAGGCGCATGCTCTAAGGAAACCCACATCTGCAGGAAGGCTTTTGTGGGAAAGCACCTTAGAAGGCTGGTTCCCGAGCTGTGGTAGGTCACTCGTCTCCCTGGACTTGCTCTCGCTGGCTGCGGCTGCCTGGAACATGGGCCAGAGCCGCTGCAAATTTACAAGTAAGAATAAAATGACCCACACTCAAGACAATGGAGAATCTCCATTTGGTGTTAAAATTTGAAGAAATGTTGGTTCATAAACTTAAACAGCATCTGAATGTCGGCCTTAAATGATAGTTTTTTGTCTTTTGCTTTTTTGAGGAGGCTCCTCACCCAGCGTGGAGCCCAGTGTGGGGCCTGAACTCCCGACCCTGAGATCGGACCTGAGCCAAGATGAAGAGCGGGAAGCTTAACCGGCTGAGCCAGCCAGGTGCCCCTATATGGTTTTTGTTTTTAATCTGAAATTGGTGCCTAACTTCTTACAGAAACTTGAGAGAAGACCAAGCAGAGTCTGGGAACATCACGCGCGACCCTGTGCTGGGGGCTCCAGAGAGCCCAGTGAGAATATTTGCTTCTTCTCTCCAGGGCCTTTCCAACCGGGGGCTCTCTGCTTCCGGGACAGACCGCTGTGCTCTCCACCTGGCCACCCTCAAGACCTGGCAGGGGCCACTGTCCCCGTTTGCCAGAGGCAGAGGGCCCCTCCCAGGCCGCCCCTGCCCCTCCCGGGCTCCAGTGCCGCAGGCGGCCATCGCAGAGGGACGGGGGACCTGGTTGGCTCCGCCTTTTAATTTCTGGTGCGAGGTGAGGGACTCAGCCGGCAGAGGTTTTTAAGTCGTCCGGGCCTCCCGGATTTCTCGGTGCTTCGTCTTCGCTTTACGGCTCACAGATGCCTCCTCCCAGGAGAGGTCTGGCGAGCGCTTTGTTCTCCTCTGCCTCCAGTTTTCTTCCCAGTTCTGCAGTCTCAGCGGAATGGGTCGGAGAGCTGCGTGGGAAGCCCCCGCCCCGCGCCCAGCCCTCGTGCAGCCGGGGGGTGGCCAGACTGCGCCCCAGCCCCACGGGTCCCCAGCCTGGGTCCCGCCCTCACCACCTTGGAGCCCCGCGCAGCCCTGGCTCGGCTCCTTCCCGGCCCCTCCCCACCCGCGCCATCCACTCCCCCTGCGCCTCTGCCCCCCACTCGAGTCGTGGCCTCAGTGTGCTGGGCTTCGCCGCAGACTGGTGCGGATTAGGGGAAGGCGGGGACCCTGTTTTCCCTGCTTCCTAGCGCAGGCCTGGGAGCGCAAGGGTGATTCCAGGAGCAGCCCCTCTCCCGGGGAAGAGGAGAGTGCGTGGCCTTGGGGTCGGCTGACATGCACTCCCAAGGGCCTTTCCTGTATCGGGGAAGGGGTGTCTCTCTTGTCCCCCAGGTACCACTGCTGCCCACAGAGACAGGACTAACTTCCGAGGGCTCAGATTCAAAGCCAGGCCTTACCTAAGACATTTTTCCCCACACTTGGGGTTCCTGCCCCCCTCCCACTGTGGATAGGGTGGTGGTCTCTGTCCCTCCAGACTCAGACTCAGACTGGGGAGGGTCTGGGGTGAGGGGTCACTCACCTCCTGGCGGGAACTCTGAACTGGAAAGACACTAGGAGGAAGGGGGTGAGCAGTCTGCTCAGCTTCTGCCAAGGCTGCCCCCTCCCCCACTCCTGTGTGGTCAGGTACTCTCCCAGCTCTCTGCTGGGGGCTTGCCATGGACCCCCAAGGCAGGTTCTTGGGTAGCTGCTCATACTACTCCTCAGGCTACTTAGTACCCACCACACATACCCCCACATCCCCCACCCCTAGTCAGGCTTCTCAAGGGCCCACTCTGACCCCTGTCTTGCATGCCTTCCCTACTCAGCTCCTGAGACTTGGGGTGAGCCCCCTCCCTCAGGAGTAGCCAGTGGGGCTGGGCTATGCTTGACCCTGAGGTGAGCACTTCCAGCGGCCTCTGCTCCCATTTCACAGATGGAGAAACCGAGACACAGGGTGACTTGTCCAAGGACCCCTGGAAGCACTAGGGCTGTGACTTGGACATTGGTGGGCTCGTCCCACAGTGCAGACTACCTCTTGGCAAGTCTTTGCCCATCTCTGCACTGTGCCCTGACACAAGGGGCGGGGCCAGCCTCCTTTATGGAGCCCCGCCCCACAGCAGCCTGAGACCAGCACATGGCTAGTGCCCACGACCCTTCTCCCTGCTAAGGCCAACTGGACCTGGAGAATGGTGGGTTCAGGGGATACCAAAGACCTGATCTCGAAGCTCAGCCCTGGGCAGGAGCCAGTTACTGAGCAGTGGGCAGAGGCAGGGACCCTGGGGAGTCTGGTGGTAGGGATGCCCCAGCCTAGTACCTCGTCCCTTGATTAGAAGGACAGCGCTGATGGTGATCACCACGGCCAAGGGGACAAAGGGCAGGAACGTGAGCAAAGTCCAGGAGAGTCTGTCTATCCAGTGTGTCCTCTGGCTGGGGTCAAGCCCTGGAGGGCCCAGGCCTGGCTGTTCTCTGGGCCCTGGGTCGGACCCAAATCTGTCCCCTTGCCTATATCCTAGTTTGGGTACTGCCTGCCGACCCCCCTCGCCACCCCGCCCCCGGCCCACATCCCCAGACCAGGGTACTGGCTCTAGGTTGGGCAGGCCGGCCAGGACCCTTCCTCAAGGGCCTCCCCTTCACAGCCCGGTACCTTGGAACCTGTGCCAGACCCACACCAGGTTCACGGTCAGCCCCAGGTGGAATGCCCAGGTCCAGGCCACGATGTGCGTCAGCTCCCACAGCCACGGCTGCCCCTGCAGGAAGCGCTCTGCCCTCCCGGACACATGGTGCAGTGAGGGCCCTGAGCCCTGCCATGGCTTCTTAGGAGCAAAGGCAGGCAGAGTCAGCGGGCGCCCCTGGGTGTGTGCATGGAACACACGAAGGCCAGGTGGGGCTCCACGGTGATGCTGCGGTGGTGACCCAAGGCTCTGGCCTGCTCTGGGCCAGCAGGGTCGCAGCTTCGGGGCAGGCCTTGCTGGAGCCCAGGGCCTGTGGGCTTGGCTCCCTACTCCTCCCTGGAGGGGGTCAAGCCAGGAAGGCTCAGGCTTGGGGTGTGGCCCAGGTCAGCCTGCATGCCACCCTCTCCAGGGGTGCTCACCTACCTCTGTTTGTGAGGAAGAGAATGACAAACAGAAGGATGCCCAGTGTCCAGAGCCCCCCGCAGGTCCCAAGGGCGATGCCCACGCCCACCTCTGCAGGCTGGCTCAGAGATGCCCCTGAGAAACAGCTATGAGGGGGAGCCCAGCCAGGGGCACACCTCCTCCAGCACCCTCATGATCTCAGACATGACCACATCTACACCCCCAGCGTGCCTTCCTGGAGTGACCAGGAGTACCTGAGTCCACAGCCCATGTCGGGAGCAGGAGAGAGGAAAGCACGGCTTTAGAGACCCAGGTGCTGGAGGAGTGGACCAGGTCCATTCCGAAGGGTGGAGGGGCTCTGCTGGAGACAGGGCTGGGCAGCGGGGACGCAGACACTGAGGGCGGGGCCGGGGGCCACACACCTGGACTGTGACCCGCAGGAAGGGGCGGGGCCCATGCACAAGGACTGTGACAGTCTGCAGTCTGGGAGGTGGGGACCCTGTGAATTTGGTCTCCTGAGTTACAAGGAGGCCGGTGATGGATGAAGCAGGAGGTTCTGACCATATTGTTTCAACCCGGGTATTTGATCTGCCGCCCCCTCCCTGCCTGCTGGCTGTGGGTCTTCTGGACAAGGCCTCCCTAAACTGCCATGTATCAGCTAAAAATTAAATACACAGTCCACTTTTTAGCTAATGCATAATAAATGCCCAGTTGATAATGTGCTCAAAACAAAGCTGGGGGTTACAACTGCATGCAACAAAATTTATTGTTGGCTATTGGACAAGGTACAGTAGGACTGCGCAGACGTACGGCCCCAGGAGAAAACACGTAATAGCAGCTTTAAAAACAACTAAGGGATGAATCAAATGCCCATTGAAAAATTGACTTGATAATTAAATGTAATGAAGTCCACTTTGCAGAATTCTTTTTTGCTGAAGTTCACTGATATTGGTACAATTTTGCTTATGGGCTACATTCTCAGTGGCAGAGTGGCGGGGTCAAGACCTCCTCTAGCTTGGCGTTCATGAGGGAAGGCACGAGAAAGAGGGGCTGGCCTGCCCGCAGTCCCATAGGTCCTCTAGCAGCCTGCCGTCCTCAGCAGCTGCACGGGCTGCTCCACACTCTCCCGGGAAGAGGCTCTTGCTGACAGAGCTCGCTAAGGATCCTGCTGCCCCTCTCTTGGCCCATCAGTGGGTCCAAGTCTCATTTCCTGCAGCCTGGCCAACTAGCTACCAGTCCTCCCTCCGTCTCCATCCATGGGCCTTCTCCTCTTCTCTTTCTCCTAGTGGGCGTATTGCTTTTGAATCTGTATTTATATTTATTCTTGAATATATTTGGGGAATGCTCCCACTCATTCAGTAGATTTGCCATTTCAGCTAGGTTATCAAATTGATTGATATGAGGTTGTTCATAATACACTCTTATCTTTTCAATGTTTGAAGAATCTGTAGGATTGTACTGTCTTTCATTCCTGACATTGGTAATTTCTCTCTGAGTTTTAACCAGTCTACTTAGACTTTATTCAAAGGATCAGCTTTTCATTTTAAAATTTTTTAAATTTATTTTTTTAAAAAGATTTTATTGATTTGAGAGGGAGAGCATGAGCAGGGGGAGGGTCAGAGGGAGAGGAAGAAGCAGACTCTCCAATGATCATGATTAAGGAGCCCGACAGGGGCTACGATCCACATGATCGTAGGACCCTGAGATCATGACCTGAGCCTAAGTCAGATGCTTAACCAACTGAGCCACCCGGGCGCCCCAAGAGTCAGCTTTTAATTGTATTGTTTTTTTCTCCTGTGTATATGCTTTCCATTTCGATGATTCTTACTCTTGTCTTTACTTCATTCTTTCTACCTACTGTGGGTTTAATTTTGTCTTCTTTCTCTAGCATTTTAAGGTGAAAACTGAAATCTTTGTTTTTTTTAAGATTTTTTTTATTCATTTGACAGAGAGAGACACAGCTAGAGAGGGAACACAAGCAGGGGGAGTGGGAGAGGGAGAAGCAGGCTTCCTGCGGAGCAGGGAGCCCGATGCGGGGCTCAATCCCAGGACCCCGGGACCATGATCCGAGCCAAAGGCAGATGCCCAATGACTGAGCCACCCAGGCGCCCCTGAAATCTTGTCTTTTCTAATACAAGCATTTACAACTATAATTTTCTCTCTAAGCACTGCTTTGGCTGCACCCTGCACATTCCCACATCATGTTTTCATTACCTTCCAGCTCAAAAGTGTTTCTAATTTCCCTTGTAATTTCTTCTTTGACCCACTGTTTATTTATATGTGTTGCTTAATCGCCAAATCTTTGGGGATATTTTCCAAATATCTTTCTAATATTTAATTCGAATTCAATTCTGTGGGATCCGAGAACATACTTTGTGTTATTTCAGTCCTTTAAAATTTGTTGATCTTTGTTTTATGGTACTTAGAATATGGTTTATCTTGGTGACTTTCTTTTTTTTAAGATTTTATTTATTCATTTGAGAGAGAGCACAAGCAGGGGGAGAGGCAGAGGGAGAAGGAGAAGCCAACTCCCCAGTGAGCTGGGAGCCCAACATGGAGCTCGATCCCAGGACCCGAGATCATGACCTGAGCCAAAGGCAGATGCCCAACCATTTGAGCCACCCAGGCACCCCATTATCTTGGCGACTTTCATACACATTTGAAAAGAGTGTGTCTTCTGTTGGTGGCGGGGGATTGTTCTATAAATGTCAATTAGGTCAAGTAGGACAACAGTGCTGCTCAGGTCTACTACATCTGTATTTTCTGCTTGCTTGCTCTACTAATTATTGGAAAAGGAGTGTAAATTCTTCAACTGATTTGATTATTTCTTTCAGTTCTCTCGGGTTTTACTTTATGTATTTTGAGAATTTGTTATTAGGTGCATACATTCTCAGGATTATAGTATCTGCTTGATGACTTGACACTTGTATCATAATGAAGTGTCCCCCTTTCTCCTTGATAATATTCCATGTCCTGAAGTCTACTTTGTCCAGTATTAACATAGCCACTAAAGCTTTCTTGTGATAACTATTTGCATATCTTTACCCATTTGTCTTAGTCTATTCAGGCTGCTGTCACAAAATACCACAGACTGGGTGTCTTATAAACAACAGAAATTTATTTCTCATGGTTCTGGAGGCTGAGAAGTCTAAGATCAGGTTGCCTGGCTGGCTAAGTAAATGGAGCATGCAACTCTTGATCTTGGGGTCATGGGTTTGAGCTCCACGTTGCGGGGTAGAGTTTATTAAAAAAAAAAAAAAAAAAAAAGTCCAAGATCAAGGGGCCAGAATGGTTGCAATCTAGTGAAGGCCCTCTTTGTGGTTCATAGCCAGCTCCTCTCTGTGTTCTCACATGGTAGAAGGGGTTAGGTATTTCTCTGGTGCCTCTTTTATAAGATCATTAATTCCAGCATGGGGCTTTATTCTCATGACCCGAGCACCTCCTAAAAGCCCCACTTCCTAATAATATCACAATAGAAGTTTATGTTTCAACATACAAATGTTGCGGGGGGGGGGGCAGTATTCAGACCACAGCATCATTTGTTTAACTTTAACTTATCTATGTCTTTATAATTAAGGTGCATGTTTTGTAGATAGCATATTCTTGGATTTTCATTTTTAAAAAATAAGGTTGTATAATTGCTGCCTTTTAATTGGAGTAAGGAGACCATTGACATTTAATGTAATTATTGATATGGTTGGGTTTAAGTGTACCATCTCACTGTTTGTTTTCTATCTGTCTCATCTGTTTCTTATTCCTTTTATTTTTCTGCCTTTCTGATTAACTGAGTAATATTTTATTTATTTATTTATTTAAAGATTTTATTTATTTATTTAACAGAGAGAGACGCTGCGAGAGAGGGAACACAAGCAGGGGGAGTAGGAGAGGGAGAAGCAGGCTTCCCCGCAGAGCAGGGAGCCCGATGCGGGGCTCGATCCCAGGACCCTGAGATCATGACCTGAGCCGAAGGCAGACACTTAATGACTGAGCCACCCAGGCACCCCAACTGAGTAATTTTTAATATTTCATTTTATCTAGACTATGAGCTTATTAAAAATTATTTCATTTTATCTAGACTGTGGGCTTATTAGCTATGTCTCTTTGTTTTTATTTATTTTTACTTTACTTTTATTGTATCTGTCTTTAAATAATATTGTCATTCTTCACATGTAATATAAGAACCTTATAATAGTATATTTCCATTTTCTTCCTTTGCACATTGGCATAATACATTTTACTTTTACAGGTTATAGACCTCACAATGTATTGTTATTATATCTACTTTAAACAGTCAACTATCTTTTTAAAAATTATTTCTAATTGTGATAAAAAACAACATAAAAGTTATCACCTCAACTATTTTACATGTATAGTTCAGTAGTGTTAAATATATTTATATTTTTAAAAAAGATTTTATTTATTTATTTGACAGAGGGAGACACAGCGAGAGAGGGAACACAAGCAGGGGGAGTGGGAGAGGGAGAAACAGGCTTCCCGCTGAGCAGGGGCTTGATCCCAGGACCTTGGGATCATGACCTGAGCCAAAGACAGACACTTAACGACTGAGCCACCCAGGCACCCCTATATTTACATTGTTAAGTATAGTCACATATTCACCGATCTCCTGAACTTTTTTATCTTGCAGTCTGAAACTTGATACACATTAAACAATAACTCCCCATTCTCCCTTCCCCACAGCCCCTGTTAATCACTATTCTACTTTCCGTTTCTATGAATTTGACTTTTTTAGATATCCATACAAGAAGCACACAGTATGTGTCTTTTTGTGATTGGTTTATTTCACTCAGCATAATGTTCATGTTCATCCATGTTGTAGCACGTAACAAGATTTCCTTCCTTTTTGAGGATGAATAATATTCCATTGTGTGTATGTACCACATTTTGTTTATCCATCCACCCACCAGTCGGCATTTGGGTTATCTCTACCTCTTGGTTATTGTGAATAATGCTATGAACAAGAGATGTGTGAATATCTCTTTGAGATCCTGCTTTCAGTTCTTTTTTGATATATACCAAGAAGTGGGATTGCTGAATCATATGGTGATTCTAATTTTAATTTTTTTAGGAACCACCATACTGTTTTCCATATTGGCTACACCATTTTACAATCCCACCAAAAGAGTCCAAGGGTTCCAGTTTTTCCACATCCTCACCAACACTTTTTATTTTCCTGTTTTTGTTTGTTTGGTTTAGTTTGGTTTTTTGTTTGTTTGTTTTTGGAGTTTTCTTGCCATCCTAAAGGGCATGAGGTGGTATCTCATTATGGTTGTGATTAGATCTGAGATAGACTTTTGATCATATCATTGAGCTACCAGGTCTAGCTAGGGCAGTCAACATATCAGTGAAATTTACCAGATGAGAAAAATGTGTTTTATATTTAGCCACTGTATCCCATTTCCAGGATTCTTTATTTTTTTATTTCAACCCAGATTTTCATCCAGAATCATTTTTCTTCATCCAAGTAAACTTCCATTAATATTTTTGTAGTTCAGGGATACCTGGGTGGCTCAGTTGGTTAAGCGTCTGCCTTCGGCTCAGGTCCTGATCCCAGGGTCCTGGGATTGAGTCCCACATCAGGCTCCCTGCTCAGCGGGAAGGCTGCTTCTCCCTCTGCCTGCCTCTCTCTCTCTCTCTCTGACAAGTAAGTAAAATCTTTAAAAAATATATTTTTTGTAGTTCAGGTCTATAGGTGTTACATACTCTCAGCTTTTGTTTGTCTGAAGAAGTATTGTGTTTTTGGAAGGATATTTTCTCTGAGTATATAACTCTAGATTGGCAGTGTTTTTGTTTTGATTTGTATATTTTTTGTTTTTGTTTTTAGCACATTAATGATGTCCTTGCTTTGTCCTCTGGCTTGAAATTGTTTTCTGACAAGAATTCTGTGGTTATAGTTATTTTTGTTCCTCTGTAAGGTTTTTTTGGATAATTTTAGTATTTTTTTATCACTTTTTCAGCAGTTTAGTTATTATGTGCTCATTCTGATTTCCTTTGTGTTTTTCCTACTTAGGTTTCATTTAAATTCCTGGATTTGTGAGTATATTAACTTTCCTTCAAATTTGCAAAAATTTCAGCCATTACTCTCTCAAATACACTTTCTGTATCACTCTCTCTTGTTGGTACTGTCTCATAGGTTCTTTAATTTAATTTTGTTTTTTTTTCCTGTTTCAATTTGGATAGTCCTATTGCTGTATTTTCAAGTTCACTGACCTCTCTTCTGATGTTAAGTCCATCCAATGAGTTTTAACTTCAAATAATTTATTTTTCAGCTCTAGAAATACCACTGGGTTATTTTTTTTGTAACTTCTCGTCTTGTCATATTCATGTTTTTCTTTAAATCCGTGAGCATACTTATAACAGCTGTTTCTTTTTTTTTTTTTTTAAAGATTTTATTTATTTATTTGAGAGAGAGAATGAGAGACAGAGAGCACGAGAGGGAAGAGGGTCAGAGGGAGAAGCAGACCCCCTGTTGAGCAGGGAGCCCGATGTGGGACTCGATCCCGGGACTCCAGGATCATGACCTGAGCCGAAGGCAGTCGCTTAACCAACTGAGCCACCCAGGCGCCCTATAACAGCTGTTTCTTAAAGTCATTGCCAAATCCATCATCTTTGTCATTTATGGGTATAGTTCTATCAACTGATTTGTTTCCTGGGTATGGGTCATGTGTTCCTGCTTCCTCACAAGCCTTGTAACTTTTTTATTGAGGTGAAATTCACATAAAATTAACTACATTAAAGTATACCTCTTAGTGGCATTTGGTACATTCACAATGTTATGTAACCACTATCTCTATCAAGTTACAAAACATTTGCATCACCCTAAAGGGGACCCTGTTTCCATTAAGCAGTCACTACCTACCCCCTTCCCTCAACTCCTGGAAGCTGCCAATCTGCTCTGTGTCTCTGTGGACTTACCTATTATGAATGTTTCATGTAAGTGGAATTGTGTATGTTTTTTTTTTTTTTTAAAGATTTTATTTATTTATTTGACAGAGAGAGAGACAGCGAGAGAGGGAACGCAAGCAGGGGGAGTGGGAGAGGGAGAAGCAGGCTTCCTGTGGAGCAGGGAGCCCAATTCGGGGTTCGATCCCAGGGCTCTGGGATCATGACCTGAGCTGAAGGCAGACGCTTAACGACTGAGCCACCCAGGCGCCCCATGTATGTGATCTTTTGTATGTGACCCCTTTCGCCTAGCACAGTGTCTCTGAGGCTCACCATGTTGTAATATGTAGCATGCACTTCATTCCTTTTTGTGGCTGAATTATATTCTACTGTATGGATAGACCCCATTTTGTTTATCCATTCATCAGTTGGTGGACATTTGGGTTGTTTCCACTTTTTGGCTTTTGTGAATGTTAAGAACGCTCGTATACAAGTATTTGTTTGAATACCTGTTTTCTGTTCTTTTGGGTACATACCAGAAGTGGAATTGCTGGATTGTATCCTAATTCTATGTTTAACTTTTTGAGGAACTGCCAACTATTTTCTGCAGCAGCTGCACCATTTTACATGCCCACCAGCAGTCCGTGAGAGGTCCAGTTTCTTCCCATCCTTGTGAAGACTTGGTGGTGGTGGTTGCTGTTGTTATTATTACTGCAGTCATCCTCGTGAGCGTGGAGTGGTATCTGGAGAGGCCGTGTTGAGGCCGCAGGCTTGAGCACTGGAAACCTGCGTGAGGTAACCGGGCCCGCAATGACCACGGGGCTGAGTGCAAACAGGCTCATTAGGCGACCTACCTCAAAATAGCCATAGGCTCTCGCTGACCAATGGGCCACTGACAACCAGGCACAGGTACCACAAAGGGAAAATTCCATATGTTTCTATACCTTCTCACTCCCCTCCAATAAATACAGCCCCCCCCCCACTCTCCCACCCGCCTCCCGGCA
This sequence comes from Phoca vitulina, assembly GCF_004348235.1. Taxonomy (NCBI): domain Eukaryota; kingdom Metazoa; phylum Chordata; class Mammalia; order Carnivora; family Phocidae; genus Phoca; species Phoca vitulina. Next base: position 34,505,279 of record NW_022589721.1, read on the forward strand.
GTCTCTCTCCTTGCTGTCCTGCCCGCTGCTCCCTTGTGGTGTGGTCAGTACACTTCTATCTCCTTTGTTCTGTCTTTGGTAAATTCTTTCCCTGCCTCCACCTGATCCGTTCGCCTCACAGTGTCTCATGTATCTTTGATTGCATTTCCCTGATGATTAATGATGTTGTGCATCTCTTCATGCGCTGTTGACCATTTGCATATCTTCTTTGGAGCTATGTCTATTCAAATTCTTTGCCCATATTCTTTGCCCATATTTTTAATTGGGTAAATCTAGTCACTTTTTTTTAAGTAGGCTCCACACCCAGTGTGGAGCCCAATACAGAGCTTGAACTCACAACCCTGAGATCAAGACGTAGGCTGAAATCAAGAGTTGGAAGCTTAACCTACTGAGCCACCCAGGCACCCAAAATCTAGTAAATTTTTATTACATTCTGGATGCTGGGTATTCTGAATTTTATGTTATTGAGTGTTGTTTTGTTGGTGTTTCCCTTTAAAGAATGTTGAAGGTTTTGGCCTGCAGTTAGGCTATGTTTGTAGCATCTTGTTCAAGGCTTGTTCTCCACACACACGATGGGTGTGAAATAGGCTTTAGTCTAGAGCTAGCTTAGTCATTTTATTGAGATGTGACATGTCTGGGGTCTCTCCTGAATGCTTTGGTGTCCACTTGGCTGCTTGGCACTTAGTGACCTCCCTGCCAAAGTGAAATCTGGAAATTGTTCAGCAACACCACCAAGCCTCCGCCCCCCACCCCCACCCCACCACCAAGTTGTTCTTTCCATGGACTCAATGCCAGCAGGCTGGGTCTGAGGAACCAGGGGGTCCTGCAGGACCAGCCAAGATGGTCCTTGGCTTCATGGAGGATAGAAATCAAACATGAGCCAGCAGGAAGTGAGAGCAGAGCTTATTGAGGATAGAGAGCAGATACAGACAGCGCATCTGGGAGACTCAGGAAGGAAAGGAGCATGAGTCTAGTCTTTGGGGAAGGGGGTTTTTATCGAGGATGGTGGTCTGGTATACTTGTCCCCTCAGGCATCCAGGAACTGGTCAGAACAAGATGAGAGCTCAGGTGGTGTTCCTGGGAGCCAGGAGGCCTCGGCAGGGAGGTGCTGAGCACTGGTGGTCTGGAATATGCATGTAATGACTTGTCTGGTCATTCCCACCTGGTCCTTCCTTAGATGCTCTCTGTTCTAGAGAAATCACCAACTCCTTGTCCCTTACAAGGAGGACATGCACTACTTGTATTCTGAGGCCTGTGTGAAGTGGGGGTGCAGGCCCTAGCAAGAATCCAAGCAGGAAATGGAGCAAAAAGGCAGATTTTTATGGAGTCCTTGAGTTTCCCTGTCTCAGACTGGTGGAAGTTTTCCCTCATTCCTCCCTGACACAGGGCTGGTACTGAAGTCAGGAGGTTGTTTGTTCCTGGTTTCCCAAGAACGCAGTTCTGCACTGCTTGTTGTCCAATTTATAGAAAGTTGTTTTGCATATTTTGTCCAGTTTTCCAGCTGTTTACTGGGGAGAGCATATTGTCCAGCCCTGGATACTCTCTGGGGACCAGAAGGCCAGTCTCTCCCACCTTGCTTCTCTCCTTTGCTTATTCTCCACGGCCTCCAGCTTTATGTGGAGATGCAACCATGTATTTACGGTGCACGATTTAAACAACCTAGACATAAGGACACACCCTTGAAAGCTTCACCACAACTGAACATTTCTATGACCTCTGAAAGTTCCAGTGGCTCTCTCCCTCTGGTCCCCCCGGGGGGCCATCCCTGAACTGTAGATAGCATTTTCTGCAGTTTTATATAAATGGGTTCATACAGTGAACTCTCTTGAGGGGGGTCTGGCTTATTTAGCCAGCATAAAGATTTTGAGATCCACCCATGTGGTGTGTTCCTGTAGTTTCTTTCCTTTTTTGCTGAGCAACGTGCCGTTGGACGCCTGGGCCACGTTTCGTTTATCCATTCCTCTGCGTCAAACGTCGCGGCAACATTTGAGTCGTCTCCAGTGTGGGGCTCCCAGAAACAAAGCTGCTGTGAACACTCATGTGTGACCGTGTGTGTGGACCTGTTTTCGTCTCTTGAGTAACCCTCCGAAGTTCCCGTGACCCAGCAGAAGAGTGCCTGGGTCGTGGTAAATTCATGTTGGAGCAACTGCCAAAGCTGTTTCCGAAGAGGGTGCGGCGTTCTCCGCTCCCACCGGGTGTGCGCGCTCGCTTCTCCGGCCTGGGCTGCGCTGCCGGCGGGACGCCCCCGCCCCGAGAGCCGCCCCCCGCGCTCCCTGGCCCTGACCCGAACCCTCAGCGCCCTCCAGTCCCGGCGCTCCCGCCCCAGACCGCTCGGTAGTTGCGGGGGGGGGGGGTCTGCGAGCCCCGCCCTAACCGCCCGCACCACATCGGCGGAGCTGGGAGGCGGTGGAAGGGGCACCGCGCGGACGCACGCGCGCCTGCAGCCTGGCTTCGGGGACCCGGGCGCTGCGTAGGCGCTGCCGGGGGCCGGGTGGGCGGGGCGGGGCCAGGAGCCGGAGGTGGGGGGCGGGGCTTGGGCCGCACGCCCCGCCCCACACCTGCGCCGCGCAGGCGCAAGGGAGGGGGCCCAGTCTCCAAGGCAACCGGGCTCAACAGTTCCAGCCCTGCCGGCGTCTAGAGGCCCGCCGGCGCCCACCCGCCGGCATGTGCGCCGCGGAGGTGGACCACCACGTAGCCCAGCGATACCTGCTCAAGCGGCGGCTGGGGAAGGGGGTGAGCCCGGCCCCCTGCAGGGCGGGGGCAGGTCCAGTGGGAGGGCTGTTCTCTCCGACGCTGCCCGGGGTCCTGGGCTCGCGACCCGTTTCCTCCACGGACTGGAGGGTGGCCTTGGGCAAGACACCGAGCCCGTCGGGCCTCAGTTTCCTGTAACAGGGCTCTAACAGTGCCCCACTCCAAGGGAGCCCAGGGGTCTCAGGCCGGTGGGACCCTGGACAAACCCCCTCCCCAGTGCCCCGCTGCCCCGCGTCCCCTGCTCCCAGCTGCCTCTTCCGGTGCCCATAGGACACTCTAAGGAGGCCGGGCCGGCCCACTCCAGTCGCTGAGGGCGATGGGTGGATCCCAAGCCTGGCCAAGGAAGGGCCTGAGTGGGTAAATGGTCACGGATTGAGAGCCAGAGCGTTGTGTGAGCAAATGTGCATTTGTATTTGTGTGCGAGAGCGTGTGGGATTGTGTATGAGTGTATGTGAAGGTGTGTGACTGTGTGGGTGTGTACCGGGGGAGGAGAGAAAGAATGTTCCAAACAGTGCAGACAGCAAGTGCAAAGGCCCTGAGGCAAGGACCTGCTGGCTGTGGGGAAGCAGCAGAGTTGGTGTGAACTGGATAGGAGTGGCTAGGGGGAGGGCTCTGATCACCTGCGGCTTTGGGAAGCTGCAAGAGCTTCTACTGGGCATGACACAGAGGCTGATAGCAGACTTTGGTGCCACAAGACTCACCCTGCCTGTTCTGTAGAGGATGGATAGTGGTGTGGGCTAGGGAGACCAGCTAAAAGGTTAGTGTAGTGATCCAGACAGGAGATGTGGGAGAGGCACGAGGCTCAGACCAGGCACGGCAGCAGAGATGGTAGCAAGTGGTGGGATTCTGATGAACTCTGAATGTGGAGCCAATAGGATTTGCTAATAGGCTGGAGGGAGGATGGGAAAGAGGGGAGAGGTGCCCAGAACAGGCTTCATCTCCCACCCAGAATCTCCCATCTGTGAGCTTATCTCCTCCTGGGCCTTGCTTGCCATCACCCTCCTGGGCAGCGAGCTGAGCATCCTGCAGCTGCAGGGACCTCACCCAGAGCCACAGCCCCTCACCACACCCTCATTCCCTCCCAGGAGCCAGAGCGGGGAGGAGGAGCAGTCTGGTGGGCAGGGGAGGGCTGGGCAGGAGTCTGGCCCTGTGCCCCACAAGCTAACCAGCCTTCTCACAGGCCTATGGCATCGTGTGGAAGGCAGTGGATAGGAGGACTGGCGAGGTCGTGGCCATCAAGAAAATCTTTGATGCCTTTAGAGATAAGACAGATGCCCAGGTAAGTGAGTGGAGAAGAGGTGTGAGAAGGACAAGGGCAGGGGTGTGGGGTGACTCCCTGCTGCCTAGTAGCTAGCTCCGGTGTTATTTTGAAGCCTGTTCACAGCAGGTTTCTGTCATTGCTCAGAGCAACTGGTGCAACTGGTGAGTGGGTGTGGGTGACGAGCATCAATCCCTATAGATACTTTCAAGAAGTGGGCTTCCTTCTTCCTCCATACCCACACTCACGTTTCTGTCTCATTCCAGAGAACGTTCCGGGAAATCATGCTGCTCCAGGTGAGTGGCCAGGGCCATCTGACCACCTCCCCAGGTGCAGTTTCTCCAAACAAGGGGAGAAGCCCAGACCCTCGCCCCTCAAAGCACACAGCCCCTGGCTCTCTCCTTAGGAACTTGGGGACCATCCCAACATCATCCGCCTCCTGGATGTGATCCGGGCGGAGAATGACAGGGACATTTACCTGGTGTTTGAGTCTATGGGTGAGTGAGGCCTTGCTCAGTCCTGGTACAGGACCCTCCAGTGGCCTGCCTCCCTTTGTACGCCCCCCTTGCTGCTCGGGTCACCATAGCGGCCAGCCCTCAGCTAGGGCAGTTCCTCGGCGGGCAAGGACAAACAGCTGGTGTGCGTCAGCACTTGGGCCTGTCAGTGACCACGTTGAGCCCCCCTCCACAAGGCTCCTGCTTTCTCCACTGTTGGCAGCTATATTTTCCTTTTTCTACCCGTTTTATAAAACAAGGCAACAGGAAATAAAGTATTAAAAGTAATCCCACAGACTTTTATTGCTGTACCAACAAAGACAGCAAGCGGGCCTGAGAAGCTTGCCAGAACCACTGGAAGTGTGTGTGCCCAGGACAGGGTCAGGGACAGGGCTTCGAGGGTGGCCAGTGGGACCTGGGGACTGTGGCCACAGGAGGGTCCAAAGTGGGACAGACCTGTGCACTCTGCCCGGGCCCCCAGGCTGACCCACATGCTCCCCTAGACACCGACCTGAATGCTGTCATCTGTAAGGGCAGGCTGCTGAAGGACATCCACAAGCGCTACATCTTCTACCAGCTCCTACGGGCCACCAAGTTCATCCACTCAGGACGCGTCATCCACCGGGACCAGAAGGTGCCACCAGTTCTCCATTCGTGGGCCCTGTCCCCCCACTGTGTGCACCCACCCCTGACAGCCCTCAGTCCACCTCCTCTCCTGCAGCCTTCCAACATTCTCCTGGACTCCAGCTGCTTGGTGAAGCTCTGCGACTTTGGTCTTGCCCGCTCCCTCAGCGGCCTCCCTGAGGGGTCTGAGGGCCAGGCCCTGACAGATTACGTGGCCACACGCTGGTACCGGGCTCCCGAGGTGCTGCTGTCCTCAAGCTGGTAAGAGCATCATTCCCCCCACCCACCTCTGCAATCCTACCTTCACCTTCCCCTGCAGCACCCCCCATATCCTCTTGCCCAGCCTTCTTGTGCCCCGACATGCATCCTCACTGGCTCCCTCCCAGCACTCCAGACCCCGCCCCCTTGAATGTCTCTCCTCCTCCCTCCACCTCTGCCTCCAGGGTCCCCCCATGCCTCCACCCCTTCCTGCCCCAGGTACACCCCTGGGGTGGACATGTGGAGTCTGGGCTGCATCCTGGGGGAGATGCTTCGGGGGAGGCCCCTGTTCCCTGGCACATCCACACTGCACCAGCTGGAGCTGATCCTGGAGACCATCCCACCACCATCCAAGGAGGGTGAGTGTGTGCAGGGGCCTGCTGGGCATCAGGGAGTCTGAGAGTCAGCACACACAGCTGTGGGGGGACAGCACGGTACCGGCCAGGACTGGTGGGGAGGAGGCTGGGGACGAGGGGGACGGGAAGGGTCCAGAGCCTCAGAAGACAAGAAAGGGCAGGCCCTATGCATGCTAGGCCCAGGGAGAAGCTAGGGGTCCTCGAGGGCCAAGCAGTGCCCATGAAGGGTCCAGCTGGGTCAGGACAAGAGCGGAGGCTGGTGGGAGCAGGTCCGGCAGCTGTGCTGGGAGTGGCGCGGCAGAGGTCGGGGGAAGAGGCGTGGGGGTAGGTAGTCTAGGGAGTCCTTCCTCTTCCTTGGGGGAGGGAGTGGGGGGGGAGGATCCGGGGGGGGGAGCCCTATTGTCTTCCCCAGGTGGAAGTGGGGGGGCTCTTCCATGGAGGTGGGAATGCCCAGACTGGAGTGCGTGTGCAGGAATGGGAGCAGGAGTGTGCGAGGGCAGGCACGCATGCAGGAGCAGGAGTGTGCACACAGCATGAATCCAGGTATTCAAGCTCGGTCCCGCCAGGCAGCCCAAGCCCTGCAGAGAGACAGGCACTCCACAGCGCAGGAGGAGACAGCTGGCCCCAGACCTCCCTGGGCTGCCCAGCTGGACCAGGCCCTCCCCATCACACACCTCCTGTCCACCCACCTGCAGACCTCCTGGCTCTTGGCTCAAGCTACAGTGCCTCTATCCTGCCCTGCCTGGGGTCCCGGTGAGTGGGGCTGCTTAGGAGCTTGGCTCTGGCACGCTTCTGGTCAACCTGCTGGCCAGTCTGTCAGCCCAGACCTGGGCCCTGGTCTTCCCATGGCGGTCCCCAACCCAGCAGTTTGGTTACGCTAAAAATGAGGAATCTCCAGCGTCACCCAGCATGGCCTGAGGCGTGGGGAGGCCCACAGGAACGGAGCAGGGCACGCAGAGGAAGGGACCGGAGGGCAAGGCAGGGAGGGGTCTCGCCGCCCTCCCAGGCTGCCTGAGGGTGTTGCGTGGGGAGGGGAGATGCACCGGGACAGTTAAGTGGTGCTGGGCGGAGGGTCAGGGTCGGAAGCAGAGCTGCCACGGATACGGATGTGGGGAGGGGCGCCGACCTGGAGAGGGGACAACACGCGGGCGCCCGCAGGCCACGGCAGACGCTGGACACCCTCCTGCCGCCAGACACACCCCCGGAGGCCTTGGATCTCCTCAGGGGACTCCTGGTATTTGCCCCGGAGAAGCGGCTTAGCGCAGCCCGGGCACTGCAGCACCCCTACGTGCAGAGGTAGGGCGGGGGAGAGGGCGGCATCCCGACCAGCTCCTCCCTGGCTGGGGCTGGGTGTTGGGTCGCGGATCTGGGCTCGGTCGGAGAGGCCCGAGAGGCCCGCCTGACGGCAGCGCGAGTCTCGCTTCTCCCACACCCGCTTCGCTGGCTCCCCGCAGGTTCCACTGCCCGGCTCGTGAGTGGACACTGGATTCGGCTGTGCGGCTCCCGGTGCTCGAAGGAGTTCAGCTCTCAGCCCCCGAGTATCGCAGCCGCGTCTATCAGGTGCTCTGGCCGCGACCACCACCGTCCCCCATCCACGCTCACCCTCAAGGCCTTCCCCTGCCTCAGCGACCCCCAGAGCCCTCTACACCCGCGCCGTGCACCTCTGAGCGCCCCTCCCTTCCCGCAGATGATCCTGGAGCGCAGGGGCAACAGCCACATCCCCAGAGAGAAGGGCCTGGGGGGCACACTCGCGGGGGCAGAGCCCAGTGCCCCCCAGCCCCAGGCGCACCTGCTCGACCCCAGAGCCGTCCCTCAGCTGCCCCCGGGCTCGCCCACGCAGAACCCCGGACGCAGACCTCAGAGCAGCCCGGGTCACCAGTCCGCGCACGGTGTGTGATCTCGGACGGCCGCCCCGCACGGAGCACGGCCCCTGCCCCTTCTGGGTGGAGCCACCAAGCGTCCGCCGCGCCGGACTGACCCTGAGGCTTGATCTTCGCACCCCACAGACATGGCCTGCGGAGCCAAGAACCTTCCGTGGCGGAACTCGGCCCCCCTGCTCCAGCCTCTGCCCCCAGGAGGTCTCGGGAGAGGGGAGAGGCCCCCTGGGGCCACGGTGGAGGCCCCCTCGGCACCCTCGTGGGTAGGTCGGCCCGGGAGGGTCTCTCTCGCTCCTTTCCAAGGGCCCCTGCAGTGACCCCGTGACACGCCTCTTCCCAGGTGAAGCCCAGCGGGAAGGGGGCGGCGTCCTCCCTGGCCTCGCAGGCCGCCGCCCAGGTGGCCGTCCAGGCCCTAATCCGGAGCGACTGGAATCCGGGCCGTGGGGTGAGGGCGACCGGCGCGCGACGGGTGAGCTCGCCGGGATCCCCGGCCCTCCGCTCCCTTGCCGTCCTTCCCGCCCCCTTGGCCGCTGGGTTCGCCGGGTTCGCCCGGGTCAGTGCTCTCTGCTCCCTCTGGTCCCGCCCCTTATGCGACCCCTCGACCGTGCAGGTCCCTCGCGGCCTTCCCACGGATGCCCGGCCCGAGCCTCGGCCGGGCCGGAGGATGTTCAGCGCCTCGGCCTCGCAGGGAGCCCAGGGCGCTGCAAGGGCTGCACTCGGGGGCTACTCACAGGCCTACGGTACCGTCTGCCGCTCGGCGCTGGGCCGCCTGCCCCTGCTTCCCGGGCCACGCGCCTAAGGTGCCCTACCAGCCTTCAGTCCAGCTCTTCTGCTCAGCCGCGGCCCTTCGCGCAGTCCCCCGCCCCTCTCCCAGCCCGGGATTTGCCCCCAAGTACCCCATGCTCTCCACCCCCTCTTACCCGCTCGTCCTTTTGCCTGGCCATATTCTTGAGATCCAGGGAGCCTGTCCAGGCCTCTCTGGGGGAGTAGATGAGGTTCCCACCCATCCCCAATCACTTCCTCCAATAAAGTCTTGTCCATCCCCACTCAGCCTTCCTGCCTATCTTCTATTCTCAGTGAGGGACTCCCTCTGAGGCCACACCACCCCTTGCCTGGAGTCCACCCCCTTCGGAGGACCCCCATGTCTAGTACAGAGCCCAGGAGAAGCTGCGAGGACACCTGCTGTCCCTGGGTGGCCCCTGTCTGCCCTGTGCCCCCTGCTCTCCCTGGAGGCTCACAGCGCCAGTGACTGGCCTGGAGGGCTCCTCGGGGCCAGCTTCCCCTCCTCTCTCCACAAATGCTCTGGGGCCTGCCTGGTGCCAGAACACTATCAGAGGGACAAGGCTACCCCAGGGTGCCCTGGGGGGGGGGGGCAGAGACTTGCACCTGTTGCCTCAGTGCAAGCCATCACCTGAGGGCATTTGTGACCCTGAGCGAGAGTGGCCGTGGATGGGAGGACAGGGCAGTGCCCCAGGCTACAGCCCCTGACTGTGACCGTTGTGCTCTGGGCCACCAACAGTGACTGGCAGCCAGTCTGTCCTGGCGGGGGGTGGGTCCAGGGGGGTGGGAGCTGTAGAGTTTCAAGGGGCCCTGTGGGCACCTGTCTCATGGTTCCGGGTGTGCCTTGCACCACACCTGACCCCGGGCAGGGGCTGGAACACACAGGCCACTTCCCAACTGCCCGGCTGGAGCTCACAGTCTAAAGGATGCGGCCTGTGCTGTGTTGGGGGCTGGGCTGCCAGGAGCAGGACCTCTGCTCACCTGTAAAAGCTGCTGGCTGCTAGGAGAGCCACAGGTGGGAAGGGCAGGGAGAGCTGGGCAGAGGGCGGGCCCAGACCAGGTGGTTGGTTGCAAGAGATGGAGAAAGCTCAAGAGGACTTGGGAGGAGGCCCAGAAAGGAGGCAAGAGTAAATGCCCCAGTTCTGGCCTGGAGGTGAGCCAGTCAGGAGACCAGGCTGCCCAGCGGGTAGTCGGTTGAGTTCTTAGAGCCTGAGGCATAGCCCCCAGGTGATGGACGAGGGGGACGGATGAGGCAGTGGGAAGGAATGCCACAGCCCAGAGAGGAGCAGGTGGGGCCCCAGGAAGCCCAGCCCTGCAAACACGGGGCGGCTGGAGGGGCTGAGGGATCCGGACACCTGGGCACTGGTGTCTGGGGGCGAGGGGGCTGGGAAGTGTCTGCTGGGCTTGGTGATCAGGAGCCCTCAGGGGAGTGCCAGTGGGGTGTGCCTAGGCAGAGGGCTGGCGGAATTGAGGAGTGGGAGTAGTGGATGAAAGCATTTGCCTGTTTAGGGGAGCGGGTCATGGGAAGGTGAGGCGGAGTCTCCAGGGTTCCATGTGGCTGCAGTACAGATGGGGGGGGTCTTTAGTGGGCCCCACAGGGATGGGTGGTGCCGTCCGGAGGGAAATGTGAGTTCCCAAGACTTAACATTTGCAATATACTAACTGGGTGATTAATATATGTATTTAGGAATGTGTTGGAATATTTTGTTGTGTTTTATTGTTAACACCAAAATGTGCAGAATCACATTTGAGACGTGTTATTCAGCACGACGTGGAGGATGCAGACAGGAGGCTGCATGGGCTCCCCCTTAGCAACGGGCCGCGCCAAGCACGCGAGAGCGAACAGGTGAGCAAGCACATCAAGGCCAAAAAACACTCCAGCGCATCTGGCTCCTCAGTGACCTTTTCCACCTGAACCAAAGTACCCCCCAGCCTCCCCGCCCTCCCTTCTCCAGCTGTCTGGAGTCAGAACTGCTGCCTTTGCTCAGTGGCCTTGTTCCTTAAATCCTTTCCCAGTCTGCGTGATTTCGATTTCTTATTCTTAAAAAAAAAAAAAAAAAAAAAAGGGGTGCAGAAACACTAACTTCACAATGCTAGCACTTACAGTGGGGGACTTCCTAAGCATTTGGTGTTAAAATGTGTTATTCCAAATCAAAGTCACTCTCCAGAGGTGAAAAAGATACAGGAAAGGTAGGTGGGGAAGCTCTGACTTTGCAGGTTGGTGACAAAGAGGGAAGGATCCAGACCAGGGTGCAGCTGGGGTCTGCTGCGCACCCGAAGGACCAGGACCCTTGGAGCAATGGGCCGGGCTCAGGCACCACCACACCGGAGCCCTGCCCTCAGCTGTTCGAGGACAAGCGTTCCAGGGCAGGGCCGAGGCCCAGCATGCGTGGAGACCTGGCTTTATGGTGCTGCGCCCCCGGCGCTCTCACCCCTAGTGGGGGTCTGGGGTGCCGGCTGCAGCCCTGCAGGAAGAGAGGCTGGGTCGGTCTCCGTTCTCCTGGCAGGACAGTCAGCCAGCTCTGCCTCCCCAGGGTGGGCCACTGAAACGGCTGCCAGGACGCAGAGAGGGAGGCAGTGAGGAGGAACGCAAGCAGGGCAGGAAGTGAACCCTGAGCCACCGGGGGTGGAGGGGGAGACCCCGGCTGGCCAGGGGAGAGGCTGGGGCTGCCAGGAGGTGGGCAAGAGGCAGCTGTGAGGAAGCCGTAGAGCCAGGAGGCAGTGAGCAGAGGCGAACCCTGAGACACGGAAGCCCTGAGACATGGAGCCCCCAAAGATGGGGGACGGAGGCACAAAGAGATGGGCCCCCCAAAAGGTGGGGGCGTAAGGCACAAAAAGATGGGGCCCTGAGGTGAATGAAGGTCTAAAGGGGACCTGAAGCCCAGAGAGATGGTGGAGGCAGATGCGCAGGAATGGGAGGCTCAGGGCCCAGGGGCAGAGGTGGAGCTGGAGGAGTGAGGCGTGGGGCAGTGAGGGGCTGGCGCCCCAGCGGGGAGCGGCCAGGGCAAAAGGCAGGCGAGCTACTGGGTGAGCTCCGGGCGCAGCCAAGCTCTGGCGGTGCTCAGCCGCTTCCACGCCGCCTTGAGGGGAGGAGAGCCAGGTGCTCTGCCTGGTGGGTGGTAGCGAGGGGGCACCTGGTCCAGGGCTGGGGCGCCAGGAGGCTCACTTCCTTTTGAAAGTACCCAGGATCCTGGGCATGAACTTGCCCACCTTGCTGTCCCTGGTGTCGTCCTCTGCTGTGCCCTCCCCTGCCCCCGGGCCTCCGGCCTCTTCCTTTTTGCAGAAGACCTCAAACCGGCTGTAGACGCGCTTCTCCTTGCGCATGCTCTCCATGCGGAGCAGCAGCCGGTCGCGGTCCTCGGCGCTGGCAGGCAGGGTGCGGCTCAGCCTTCCCTGGGTCCCCAAGCTGTCCGAGCGGAAGATGGCAGAGCATTTGTCCTTGTCGGACATGTCAGGGGCCAGGCCGCCAGCAGCTGGTGAGCGGCCTAGCTCAGGACTGCTGTGAGCCAGGCCCGGGGCCGGGGCGGGGACCCCGCGGTGTTTCTGGCCGTGGGCGCTGATCTGCTCCAGAATGGCTTTCGTGTCGTCCCGCAGGTTGCTGCTGTACAAGGCGTTGGCCGTGGTGGAGCCCATGCGCGCCCGCGGGCCCCGCTCGTCTCCAGTGGCAGCCTCCGTGCTCTCAGCCCTGCCCAGCGACGGCCGCCGGGGGCTCTCGGGCTGCCCGTTCTCCTGCGGCGCTGGGAAGCCGCCCTCTTCCTCCGTGCGCCGCTCAGCCTTGGGGCTCAGCAGCTGGCGGAGGCGCAGGGAGCCCTTGCGCAAGACTTCCATGGGGCCGCCGGCCGTCTCCTCCGCGACCCCAGTCTTGGGAGACTCCTCGGAGAAGGGAAGGCTGAGGCTGCCCCTGCGCTCCGGCACAGGGGGGACCGGGCTGCCCCTGCGCTCCGGCACAGCGGGGACCGGGCTGCCCCTGCGCTCTGGCACAGGGGGGACCGGGCTGCCCCTGCGCTCCGGCACAGCGGGGACCGGGCTGCCCCTGCGCTCCGGCACAGCGGGGACCGGGCTGCCCCTGCGCTCTGGCACAGCGGGGACGGGGCTGCCCCTGCGCTCGGGATAGGCCGAGGTGGGGCTCCCTTTCGGCTCAGGGTGAGGTGCCTGGCGCGGCCCTGGCCCCTCCAGCGGGGGGCTGACCCGCCCTTGTGGGGAGGCGGAGCGGCCCTGGGCAGAGAGAAAGCGAGAGGGCAGCCGGTCGGTGCCGCTCCGGCCCAGCGTGTCTAGCAGCTGGGTGGCAGTAAGCGTGGCGGCTCCCGGCTGCCTCTCAGCCTCCTGGTGCAGCTGCTGTGCGAAGGAGTCGCGCAGGTCCAGCAGGCAACTCTCGAGGCTGCGGCGCTCGCTCCCCGCCCCAGCCAGCGCCACCGCCTCCTCCCGCCACGCCTGGGACACAACAGCCTTGCTATGGCTGGCGACTGTGACTGGGGCCCCCGGCCCTCCGGCATCACGCGCCGGGCCCTTGTATTTCTCCAGGAGCTCGGCCACCTTGGTGGAAGTGGCGGAGCGCATGGCCTCGCCACCGGGGCCCAGCATCTCGCTGACCGCCTGCTCCTTGTGCAGCAGCTGCGCCTTCTCGGTAGTGGCCGCCATGGCCCCACCGGCGCCCTCGGCCTGCGAAGCGCTGAAGATCAGGGAGGAGCGCAGGCGCGAGCTGCGCTGGATCAGCGGGTTCAAGCGCGAGCGGAAGGAGTCCTGCTTGGCCAGCCCCGCCTCCTCCAGGCCCTCGCGCTCTGGGCTGTCGCCACCACCGCCGCCGGAGCAGGGCCCCAGGCCCTTGGCCGGGTAGGGCGCACGGGAGGCTAAGGGGAGCAGGTCCCCGGGGGCCATTCGGCCGCCGGACACCAGAACGTCGTCTTCATAGGCCTCAGCCTCCATGGGTGCCGGCAGGCCCTCCTCGCCCGCGTCCTCGCCGTGGCAACCGCTCAGGTAGGACGCCAGGCGCCAGTGCCGCAGCCCCGCCCGCCCCTCGGGCCCGCCCCTGCGCTCCTGCTCCGCGTCGGCCGCGGCGTCTGCGCCCTGCCTTGCCGCTGCCTGGCACGGGAAGCGCTGGCCCAGGTTGGGGCGGGGGGCTCCGCTGGGTTCCAGGCCGCGGGGCCCGGGCCCCGAGGCGGGGTCTGAGCCGTGGCGCACCTCGCGCGACGCGCTGGACGGCACGTAGTCCAGCCGCTGGTGTCCGTCGGGGCCGAGCTCGGGGAAGCGTGGCCCGGGCCCCAGCGCGAAGTCGTCGTGCTCGGCGAAGCCGGGGCGGCCAGCGCGCAGCTTCTCAAACAGGCCCTGCGGCCGCGCCGGCGCGAGCTGCGGGTCCCACTGGTAATGCTGCTGGTAGAGCTGGTCACGGTGGAAGTGACTGGTCTGGAAGCGGAAGTCGTCACCGTGGCTGAGGAACGTCTGCCGTGACACCTGCCGCGCAGCCGCGAAGTTCTCCACCGCGCCGGTGCCGTCGGCGGCCGCGTAGCTGTGCCGCTTCAAGGTGTCCATCTCCAGATGCCGGGCCTGAAAGAAGCCCCGCGGGCCCGCGAGCTCTCCCCCTAGTCCTGCCTCCGCGTCCAGCCGCCGCGACAACGGCCGCAGTCCCGCGTGCGGCTCCAGGGCTCCCGCGGGCATCCGCGCTGGCTCCTCCCGGCGGAAGGCAGACAAGAAGTGGCGGTCGGGGTCGAGGAAGGAGGGGAAACCCAGGCCCTCTTCCCGAGGCGGTGGGAACAGGAGGTGCGCTCGTTTGGGGAAGGAGAAAGGGGTCGGCGCCCCGGTCACCTGGCCGCCCATAAGGGGCCCGGCTCCCGCGTATGGAGCCAGGGCGTAAGCATCCATGCGGGCCAGTGCCCCGGCTGAGGGCACCAGAGGCTCGGACTGCGCGAACAGGATGCGGAACTCCTCATCGAAGCTGGAGACCAGCTCGCCCTGGAACACGTGCGCCAGGCTTCGGTGGATCTTCTCGAAGGACCACATGAAGCTGCGGGTGGGGCGGGGGTCAAGATCAGAGTCAAGGAGAGGGGCGGAGCCAGCGCCGGAGGAGGGGGCGGGGCTGAGCAGCAGCGGGGACGCGCAAGGCCACCTGTGGTTCTGAAGCGTCAAGTCTGCAAGGACCGGAGGGGGGGGGTGCTGTGCCAGGGGCCACTGGACTAGGGCTTGGGCAGGCGAGGTCCTTAGGCGGGGGCCCTTAGGTGGGGAGGTGTCGGGATTGCGGGCTGCGCGCACCTGTAGCTGCCACTCATAACCACGGCACAGTCCACTAGCAGGAACTTCTCCTTCACGTGGCCCTTGAAGGACTTCCCAGTGCGGCAGTAGTAGGTGGGGCCTGCCACAGTGCGCACGCGCAGGAACTGGGGAGGGAGAGGCATTAGGTCTCTGCAGGGGAGTCTTCCACCTCCCTACACACCCCCTGGGTCACTCACATCCACGTGGTGCAGGTTGACGCGGCACTTGTCGGCCATGTCTAGGAAGTGCTGCGCATTCATCTCATCCAAGAGGATGTAGACCGGGACCCGGCGAGCCGCTGCCTCCAGCACTTCACCAAGCAGGTCCACGTCGGTGAACATGTCCATCACCACGGCCACCACCTGCGGGGGGCAGGTTAGGGACAGAGGACAGACCCCTCTGCTGTCCTACTATTCTCTAGCCATTCCTGCCTGGCCCGGGCAAGGCCTCAGGATCACCCATGAACACGGCAAATCGCCCTCTAGCCCATCCCATGGGAGAGTGGGGCCCTGCCAGGGAAGGGGAGTCAGGAGGAAAAGGCCTACCAGAGGGGGTGTGGGGCTGCTGGTGGGTGGGTGGCCCATGATGGAGCCCTAGGCAGGCACAGGGCCTACCTCCTGTTGGGGAAGGGGCAAGGCAAATGAGGCCCCTGAGAGGCACCTCACACTGCCCTGCCCTAGATGGCCGAGCCCAGGCCCTAGCTCTGCCCCTGGGAGGAGACCGCTGTAGAGGGTGCACAGGGCAGTTGGGGGTCTCTAGCTTCTGGATCTGCTGCCTCCGCTTCCATGTCTGGCTCCCTTTGCTGTTTGCCACCTGTTTGGTGGGGTCAAGCCTGGGTCAAAGGTTCGACTAGAGAATTCTCTGAACCATAAATCCAGACCAGGAAGGGGGCCTAGCATCCCAGGGCCCTTGAGTTTCTGGGCACTGGGCGTGACCAAGGGCAAGCAAAACTGTGCAGCGTGCCCCCCGCAGCCTGCAATAACCAAACACTTCGCGCCCCCCAAAGCTGGCTGCCAGGGAGCCTGTGCCGTAGCGCGAAGGCTGGAGAGGCGTGGCCAGTTGGCCCTGGCCTCGCCCTTGCCCCCTAAGCTGGAAACGCTGGTATTTTCCTTTCACCGCACACTCCGCTCATGCTGCGAGGTCCGGCTCGGGCCCTGCCCCACTGGCCACCCAGCCCGCGACAGCACACCTGCTGGGCAGAGCGGATCATCCTTCGGGCCTCGTCCTTAATGCTGGGGCTGTCGGGCGGTGGTGGCTGGACCAGCGTCGTGACTTCAGTGCCCTGGAAGCCGAAGGTCAGGGGCCAGCCCAGGTCAAGCTCAGGCACTGCCTGGTCGGAGTTCATGGGCCAGTAGGTGCCCGAGGAGCCGTCCATGTCCACATTGGGAGGGCTGCCTTCGGGGGGCTCGCGAGCAACATGCTGTGGGGGCCGCAGGTGGCGGCTCACGTGCTCCAGCTCCTCAGGGCACAGGAAGGCAGGTGCCCCCTCAGATGCCAGGAAGCGGCTGTAGGCCTCTGGCCCTCCCTCAGCCAGGGCATCCACTGCCAGGCGGTAGTACTCTTTGTAGTGAGGTGGCAGGTACCCAGGTGCCAGCGGGTTGTCCCCCTGCGAGGAGCTCTGGGAGCGACGGGCCATGTCGGGGCCAGGGGCCTGGGGAGGGGCAGGGAGACACATTCCTGGGGCAGCGGCACGGGGCCCGCTCCCCGCCCCCCACCATGTGTAGACACACACTGTACAGGGGCTGTCTGTGACCCTGAGCGGGTCCCAGGATGCCCCCTGGCTGGCGGGGTGCCGGGAGGGTGCCCGGCCCTGTCTCATGTTGCTCCGTGCTGGTGGGGCCCTTCCTCCTCCCAGGCCCTCGGGAGCGCCTGCACCCTGGTTTCCAGGCAGGGGCTCTGGCTGCACGAAGCCCCCACTCAGGGTTCCTTTATGGCCCCTGTGACCCAGGTACTTCTTTGTGGGCCCCTTCCTCCATAAAAAGAAAACCATTATTTTATGATTGTTGGCATGAAGAAAATATAATCCAGGCTGGATTCTTTATTATATTGGCTTTTTTCTTCTGATTTGGGCATTAGTGCATTTTCGTGGGCCCTGAACGAAATCGTGTACTGAACAAGTCAGGTGGCCCCCCACCTGTGTGTCTCTGTCCGCAGTACAGGGGGGCGAGGGGGGGCCCAGGGCCACTCGCTGGGCCTCTCTGGCTCATTACCTCCACTGTAAAATGCAGCTGCCTGGGCTGACCTGCTCCCGTGCCTGGCCCAATGTGAGCTCAGCCCACAAAACTTGTCACTTTTGCCCCAGGCCTCAGCACCTGTCCTATGGGGTCACACACTCTGAGCCCCAACCTATTCGCAGACTTCACAGCCCTCCAAACTCTGACCCCTGCCCTTTGTCCCTGTCCACCAGGACCACTCCCTTCCCTTTGACCCATCCACCTTTCTAGCCACTGTCCCACCTTAGATAAAAACCCGAGCCACACCCCCTGGCAGATCCGGGCAGCAGCCTCCTGGCTCTCCACAAGCTTAGAGTCCTGCATGGCTAAGCCCAGCCTTGCATGCCAGTGGCGGTCTTCTGTCTCTGGCCATGCCCTGCTCCCCGCTGTGCTCTGGATGAAGCCTGAGCCCTTGGCTGTGGCCATCAGGCTCATCCTGGGCTCCAGATGTGCCTCTCCCCTTGTCCCAACTTCACGCTGACACCTAAGCCCCGCCCGGTCCACTCCAGTCCACCTGCCTCCCAAGGGCCTGTGAGGGAGCCTAGGCTGGGAGAAGCTGCCTTTAGCTCTGGAAGGCCACATGGGGGCCTCTTTTGGATCCCCAGGGGGCATCAATCCAATCCCTGAACTGCCTAGACACCTGTCCTCCTCCTACCCTGGAAGGAGAGCCCCAGGCGCTGCCCACCCCACCCCAGCCGCCGCTTGGGGCTGGGACAGAGCTGGATTCGGATCCCACCCAGCCCTCAGGTTCCTGGATGCTGGTCTTGCCACAGGGGCAGCTGGTTGCTGCTGACTGGCCGGGGTCACTGGGTGGTCGGAGGCAGCTGGGCACTGGAGAATGTCAGGGCTGAGACTGTTGTGTATGACGACCCGAGGGACCTCTCCTGTCTGCTCTCCTGGGGGGTGACAGGCAGACTGGACGTGCCGTGGGGGTGGGAGATGATACCTGGGAGAGGGTCTGCAGGAAAGCTGTTCTGCCGTTCCTTCCTCGGGGCACCACCCTCCGTGGTTACACACAAGACATCCATACTGTCCTCAGAGGCAGACCCCGCTGGGGCACAAGGTGCGGGTCTGTCTGTAGTGGGCTCGCCCACAGTATCCGACGGGGGGGGGGGGGGGGG
>NW_022589721.1:34523653-34658282 GCF_004348235.1 Phoca vitulina
CCCCGCCGCGCCCCCCGGCCCCGGGCGCCCCGGCGCCGCCGCCGCCGCCGCCGCCGAGGCCCCGCCTCCCGGGGCCCGCCGCCCCCGGCGCCCATCCGTTCGCCGAAGCTCTAGGCCCCTATGCCTGACCCCTGACCCTCGCCCCGGAAGTCGAGGTGACTCGGAAGTTCCGGCTCCGTCGCTAGGAAACCGGTCAGCCCGCCGTAGGGGGCGGGACTTCTCGCCCTGCCTGCGAGTTGGGGGAGGCAGGTGAGGCAGGTGAGGCCGCAGGGGCGGCGCCGAGCTAGTAGCGGGCCCGGGCTTGAGGACCCCGCGAGCACCGGGGCACCCCCTAACCCGACGCCCTCACAGAGGACCCCCCACTCTCCGCACGCAATGCTCACAAGTACCTGGGACCCCACTGGCACACAGAGACCCTGCGCTCGCGGACCCCTCCCCGCACCTACGCACGAGGGACCTTCCCACACACCAGTCCCCTCCCAGGCCAATGCCCCCCGGTAGATTGAACCCTACAGGCACTCCCACGAGGACTCTACAGGCACCTCAGGACCCGCACACACAAGGGATGCCACATGCACTTACCTCCTTACACACCAACGCCTCCACTTATAGAGGACCCTGCACACACCCGTGCTGACCCCCGTGCACGTAGGACCCCACAGGCACCACAGGGATCCCTGCATACTTACGGGACCCTACGTGCACACCAACTCCACACGCCTATCCTATGTGCGTGGACGGCGCACACCGACGTCCACGCACATGGGAGACCCCGCATGCACATGGGAAGCCCTCACACACAGGGAAGCCCACATTCACTGATCCCCTGGCACAAGATTCCACAAGCACCAGGATCCTCCCCCACAGAACCATGCCCATGTATGGGACCCCATACGAACACTGAGAGTCCTTCACTCAGCAGGTACCCTGCTAGCATTGCTCCACGTGGACAGGGGACCCCGTAAGCACACACTGACCCCCCTCAAGAAGTCCTCAGTCCCCCTAAACACTTCAGATCCTTGCTCAGAACCCCAGTTCCCCATTGGATCCCATTTAGGGCCTGCCCTGCGGTCAACCATGTGTCCAAGCCAAGTCCCCTGCCAAAACTTCTCCCTCCTCAATCCATGCCGGAATAATCCTCTTCCTGCCACTTTCTGGTCACCTTCCTCCTCGTCCCTCTTGACGCATGATCCCATCTTCTGGGTTTCCAGGGTTGCTCTCAGTTTCATTAATTCCCTCCCCAAACACTGTGAGACACCCCACCAGCAGAAGGTGGTGGGCACGCAGACACAGGGTGTCCCACACCAGTGCCCAGGCAAGACTGCCGTGCCATACCTGCGCGGGGGGGCGGTGAGGGGACCCAACCCAACCTGGGCCAAGGGAGGCCTCCCAGGGGAAAGAAACTCTGGGGTCAGCTGCCTGGACTAGGGAGAAAGGCATTGCTTCTAGGCCCTGACAACAACACGAGAGGGTTGGGGGCACAGAAGTGTTGGTGTTTTGGGTGGGTTGCGGGCAGTGGGGAAGCATGTCGACTTCAGCAGAGCAGGGTGGCGCTATGCATTAGAATGAAGCTTGTTCAGCTGCAGCCCAGCGGTTCAGAGCAGGGACATAGGTACGAGACACCCAGCCCTGGAGGTTACGGTCAGGGCCTGGGACCAAAGGATGGATGAACCAGGGAGTGGAGGAGGCAGGTGAGCAAGGGCAAGGGGGATGAGCTGTGGCCAGAGGTCCTTGCAAGCATTCCGCCAGAAGCTGCTGGGCACACTCAGGCCGAAAAGCAGGGCAGGCAGGTGGGCCTGGAAGCTGGCAGGAAGCTGGGGGGGGTGGGGGACATGAGGCTATCTGTCCACACAGGCCACTCTAAGCACACACTCCTTGACTTTTCCCACCTCCCCCCAGGAAAATGAGCAGCAAGAAGGGGGTGCCCAAAGCTGCATCAGGGAAGTGGCAGCCATCCCTCCCTGGAGCCCAGCCGAGAGCTGTTGCTGGTAGGTGAGTCTGACCTCCAGAGCACCTCCACTCCAACACTGACTTGTGAGCCCCTCGCTGCAGCTGACAGAGATGCTCTGAGAAGACCCTTCCCTCTGAGCGTGGCTTTCAAGGGATCTCTGAGTTGGGCTTGGTATGGTAGACCGAGGATTCAGGGCTCAGAAGTCCATTCCAGACCCTGACTCTGAGACTTGTACCCCTGGGGGGATCAGGGAGCAGTATTGGGAGCCGCACAGCGTTAGAACACGGAGATGGAATGCAGGCCCACGTGGACTGGAGACAGGTTCTGAGACAGCTCACTTAGAATGCATGTTGGGGATTCTCAGGCTAAGTGTGTGGTCCACTCTGACCCTCCGTTCCACCTGGGCCATCCCCTTGCTTTTCCCTGCCTACAGCTGCTCTCTCAGGCCACCTTCTCCATAGCCACTCCTAGAGTGAATGGTGACAGCTTGCCCTTGGTTCCGTCCTGTTGTGGGTCAGGAAGGGCCCCTTCTCTCCTTCCTACCCCCACCCATTGTCCTTCCCTTCTCAGTCCCATTTCTTCTCTGTCATGGCACCCATGAGTTCTCTGTGAAGCTGTCAGACCTTCCAGCCTGCAGTTCTGGGTCCCTCCAGCATCCAGGCCTGCACTGGGGTCCGTGTTGGCTAATGGAGCACCCACCCTGTCCCCCAGCTGCAGCCCCTCTGCTCGGAGGGGGGCTGACCCAAGTCCCTGGACCACAGAGAGCTCACGGATCACGCGCCCTGCTGGGGTGACGGTGACTACTCTCCCATGCCAAGCCGGGGTTAGACCCTAGCTTCCAAAAATAGCCCCAGCGGCGTCTGAGGAAGCAGCCTTTCTGGAATGAGGATGATGGGCTCAGGGCCGCATGCTTCTTCTGTGATCTCAAGCCCTGGGAACACAGACTGCAATAAACAGTGGAGGCAGGGCAGGCAGCCAGGAAGCCTGCCAGGGAGCCCTGTTGGAGGTGGGGGGAGGGTGGGCATGTTCCTCACTTCTGCTACCTGCTGACTGCCCACCTAGGGCCTTGCTGCAGCCCTCCCCCTGTGCACCCCAAACACTGCCCTGGACAGCTCCAGCAGTTCCCTGCCCTGGCCCACCTGGCCAGGATGCCTGGGTCCCCTGTAGGAATACCTCTGCCTCAGTTTCCCTGAACAAGTGTCCTTTCTGGGCACCCTCTACCTGCCAAACACGGGGCCAGCCTGGGAGGGCGTGCTCTCACATGGCCTTTGTAGCACCCTGTGTGGTGGGCACACCTCACCTCGCGCGTGTGAAAAGGGCCCACCGTTATCCCACAGCCATCCCGGCCTCCGGTGCCCTGGCCCTCTGCAGGAATCTGTAGGCTGCTTGCATGGCCACCACACCCCCACAGACTGTCCGGAGCCTCCCCACCCCCTTACCTGGCCTTGGGTCTGCAGCACCTCAAGGCCCTCGCTGCGGAGTTGCTCCAGCGCCAGGGCCAGCTCCAGCCCCTCCACGCGCACCCAGGCCTGCTCCTCCCGTAGCTGCTGCAGCCACAGCTGCTCCTCCTGCCACAGCTGCTCCCTCCACAGCTGCTCCTCCTGCCACAGCTGCTCCTCCTGCCACAGCTGCATCCGCAGCTGGACCTGCCGCCGCCGGTCCTCCAGCAGCCGCTGCTCCTGGGCCAGGCACAGCTGGACCTCGTGGAGCCTCAGCAGCTCGGGACCCAGGCCCGGTGTGAGGCCCCCTGCCCCACAGCCTTCCATGTCCGCAGCGGGGACTAACACCAGCTCGGACCCCAGAGCAGTGGCCTGCACTGGCCCCTCGGCTGCTTGTGGCCGCTCTGGCGTGGCCACCCTGGGGTGTCCCTGGGCAGCTGGCTTGCTGCTGGTCACGTGCTCCGCAGGGGCCACCCCCACCTTGTCCTGAGGGCCCCCTGCGGCGGGAGGCGGGGGCTTGGCCTCGGGGCCCTGCTGCCCACAGGCCTGCTGTGCCCTGCCCGCCCTCCTGCCTCGGGGTTTTCGAGCCCGACTTCGTTTCCCCGACATGGCCCCGATCCGGCGCCTTTCACCAGGAGTCTGCTCCCTGGGGGCCCTGGCTCATTGCCGGCCAGCCGTGATCAGGCGGGCGCAGCGGGCATCCCCGGGAGGCCACGGTGGGCCCTCTGCTCCTGCCCTGCCCCTTGGTGCAGCAGCTCCAGGCCCCGGCGCTGCCTGTGGGCCTCACGGGCCCCACTCGCTGGGCTGGGCCACGCTGGGGAGTTTATAGGGACTCGGCGGCGTGGTGGCTCACCCGGGCTCGAGGGCTGACTAACGTGCTGACACAGGGCGCAGGACTTTACAGGCCACAGGCCTCGTTGGCCAGACTGGGAGGGAGACTGAGAAACTGGAGGAGGTGGCTCTCGGCAACCAGATCCCGGCTGGGTGTAGCAACGAGTCTGGTCCTGCCTTGGGCGGGCCCCAGCGCCGCCTCCCCTGCCCCTGGTCCAGGGCAACCCACCGGCCCACGGGCCCAGGAGCTGCATCCCAGTCACACTGACCATCCAGAGGAGACCCTCTCTGGCCACAGACAAGCTCAACCCAACTAGCCTGGGAGCCCCCAGGCCGGCAGGCTCAGAGGAGCCCCCCGGGGGCCCAAGCTGGCCTGGGGTGCTCTGTGGAGGTGACACACTCTTCGCCCAGCCTGGTGGCCTCCTGCTGGGGGCTGGGGGAAGAGCCGGGGCCTAAGGCCCGATGGCATTCTGTGGACTGAGATGGGGCAGCAAGGCACAGTCCAGCCTGCCCTAGGGTGGGGCAGGGGCTCTTGGTGCCTCCTGGTTGGGGGTCCAGCTGCCCTGCCCCAGAAACAAAGGCCTTTGTATCCCCGGGGGACCTTGGTGGGGGTGGGGGTGCACAGGGCCAGCCCGAGTGCTGGCGTCCCCTGGGCTTCCTGTTGGGAGGAGGCCACAGACAGCCTCCTTCCCAGCGTTTCCCCAGCCTGGGGCCGCTGACTCACACCCACGCCCAGGGCCCCATCCCAGCCAGCTCGGCCACACTGGCCTGACTGGTTTGCCTAGCACAGCCCTGCTGGGAGCACCCTCCTCCTCCTCCCACTCAGCCCTTGTCCCTGAAGCTTCAGGGGGAGGGAGACAGCAGGCCACCACCTGGGGGGCACAGGAGGACACACAGGACAGGGCACCAGATGCCGGGCTGCGTTAGGGCTGGGGCAGGGACTTCGCCCCACGTGGCTTCGTTAGAGCGAGGGCTTCAGGACCCGGGGCCGGGGCGCCCCACCCCCCGCGGCACCCCAGGGGGCGCCGCCGGACTGCTGGGGAGGACATGCCCGGGTGGGCGCCCCTTAACCGCCAAGAAGCACCTGTCCTCCACGCAGCGCATAAACGCCTCCGGAGGGTGATGGGAAGGGGTGGGCCCACGCCTCCACTGCACTGACCTCCCCCTCCCCCAGGGAAGCCGAGAGAGACCCGCCAGCCGCCGAGGAAGACCGGCCAGCCGGCCAAGCGGCCCGCGGCCCCTGAGTGCCCAGAGGCCCCCGCAGGTGAGAGCCTGCGCGCCCCGCGTCCGCTCTGCTCTCGGGCCGGAGGGGATGGGCAGGACTGGGGGCGGGCTGGCGGGAAGGGGGCTGCCCCGGGCCGGGACACGCGTGGTGTGCGTGCGTGTGCGTGTGCGCGCGCGCGGGTGCTCGCGGAGCCGCGTGGCCCTCCCCGGGGCAGGTGGAGCTGAAGCCCGGCCTTCTCTGTGACCGCAGCAGCTCCGTGCTTTCCCGGCGAGGGCTGGGCGGGGTCGGCCGGTGCCGCCTCCCAGGGGCGCGGCGTGTCCGGGAGTCCCTCTCCCTCACGCCTATAACGCGCGGTGGTCCGCTGGGGACTGGACAGGGGCCACCACCTTCGTGTCCCACCGTGCTTCTCCTGCTCAGTCTCGGGCGCCTGTGCCCGGGGCCTCTGTCGCCGGCGGCGGCGGTAGTCCTCTTTTTTTTTTTTTAAGATTTATTTATGGGGGAGGAGGGGCAGAGGGGAGGGAGAGAGAGAGAGAGCTGGGAGCTCCAGGTCGGGCTGGATCTCACCACCCTGAGATCATGACCTGAGCCGAAATAAGAAGTCCACCGCTCAACCGACTGAGCCCCCGAGGCACCCCAGGCGCCCCCAGGCTGTCTTCTCAGGGCAGGCATCGTCCACTGTAGTCTCTTGACACCGACCTCCAGAGCTGAGTCTTTACCAAATCATCGTCCTGTGCCCCGCATCCACATTCCACTGCAACCCCCCAGCCCTGTCCTGGGTGTCTTCAAACTCCCCAGCACATCCAGGTGCAGACCCGTCATCCCCTTCCTCTCCACTGTCCAGTCTCCTGAGACTGCACCCTGGTGACCCCGTGCCCAAGCCCTCGTGCCCAGATAGGTCTTTGTGGTCTCTGTTTCTCTCCTTCCCACCCTGGCCTTGGTCTCTCCGCCTCCTGACTCCCGTTTTACTTCTGGCCTGTCCCGGACAGAGTGGCTGGTCTCAACCCTCACACAAGCTTGGTCTTGTGTGGGTGGTGCTGGCCTTGCCCCAGGATGAACTCCCAGCACGCCACCCACACACCGAGGGCCAGGACAAGGAGCCTGACCTTGTCCCGAGGACAGCGGTGGACCACTGAAGGTTCGTAAAGTCCTGCCTTGTATATGCGCGACGTGTTTGTTACTCGTGGTTCCAGAGTATGCATAGTAGGACTGATTCTCTGCAATTTAAGCAGAGATGGA
Organism: Phoca vitulina; assembly: GCF_004348235.1. Lineage (NCBI taxonomy): Eukaryota > Metazoa > Chordata > Mammalia > Carnivora > Phocidae > Phoca > Phoca vitulina. The sequence continues at coordinate 34,530,336 of NW_022589721.1, forward strand.
ATGTGCTGGAAGGATACTCAGTAGCTGGAGATTTGGGCTGGGAAAGAGGCAGAAGTGAGAGGGAGTGGAGGACACAGGCCAGGCCCCAGAGGAGTCTGAGCAGGACGCCCCATCTGTCATTAGAAGCCCGCACTAGCTATATCCTCGACTCTGCGGGTCCACCGAGAACCCGCTCTACCTGTGCCCCGTGGCCTGCTGTTACTCCTGGGGAGAGGCCGCCCACACTTCCGCCACACTCTCATTGTCACGGGGAAGGAGGGCCCCTTTTTCCGTTTCTATGGTGGGCAGGGGCCTCCCACCAAATTCCTCAGAACAGCACCCGAGCTGACAGGGTGGGAGTCCTGAGTCTCCAGCAGGCCCGCCCCCTCTTCTCTAAGGCCAGCTGTTCTGGGCGCGAGTGAGGCTAGACAGGCCCCACTGCCCTGCCTCTTTCTGCTGTGAGGTGGGGGCTCGGACTGGGCATTCAGGGGCCCGCAGGTCTGTGCCAATGGTGGTGTGAACAGCTGAGCCCGTAGGAGCCTCCCTGCGGGAACCCATGTCAGCCAAAATAAAGGGTGTCCCCTTCTCACGGAAGGTGTCCCGTAGGACTGCCGCATTCAGGCCTGGGCACCCAGAGGATGAGGACGTCCATGGGCCCCACTCTGCTGCCGTGGCCACGTGGCTTGTGAGCCGGGAACAAGTCTGTGTCCGTTTGCTAGCCCAGAGCCTCCTTTGCAGTGAGGACACCTGGTCAGCATCACACGGACAAACCGTTCTCAGAGCCTGGGTTTATTCCGAGAAGTCCGTTCAGAGGGCGTCTCCCCCAGTCTCGTCGCCATCACCCACGTTTCTGATGACCTGCCCAAATCATCAGCCAGAGCATAGGAGTTGGCACCAAGAACGTGATTGGGCAGGACAGTGTCTGCTCGGCCTTGGTGTGGGGGGCTCGTGCTGTTGGGCCCAAGTGTCCCCAGCATCCCTGCTCCCTCGGCCACTCCATGCACTGGCCTTCGCAGCAGCACCGGGTGGCCGAGGAGAGAGGCTGGCCGACATCCATAGGCTGTCCACCTCCTCTGCAGTGGACTCTCTCCGGGGCCATCACAGTGAGAGGCAGAGCCAGCCCCCCGTGCTGGCTCCCCCAAGCCTGCTCCTGCCGCCCGCCCCCCCCCCCCCCCGGTGCCTTTCCCAGCCCTGCTTGTCTCTGTCCATTTCCGGCTCCTGATGAACCAGCCAAGCCTTTCCCCGTTGTCCTGGGGGTGGTTTTCTGCGCCCCCCAGGCCACTCTTCCCATCCACGGGGAGTAGATGACCAGGTGCCCCCCGGAGACTGTCGGCCCCGCTGCCCCGCAGGGTCTCCTGACGGAGGAGGACGACAGCGGGCAGTCTGAGTTAGCGCCTCCGGGTGGACTCGGCTGTGTGTGTTCCGGCCGAGGCTTCCTCCACTGTGCTGTGGGCTGAGGAGAGGCGTCAATACTACAGAAGGGAGGAGAGCGTGGCACGGCTGTCTGGCTCATGGAAGGGCTCAGGCCTTCCCGGCGTTTCATTTCTACCATGCGATGGATTCCCACTGTATCTGCCCGATGCCAGGAGTCCCTGGAGTGAGGACCGCAGGTTGGGTTGGGTTCCTCGGGCGGCATGTTCTCTCCTGCCCTGGTTGGACTCCCATCCTCCACCAGGGCCAGGAGGTCAGGAGCTGTTCTCCAAACCAAGAAGAGTGTTCTGCCGTGGAAGGCACAGCCTTACTCTAGAACCTTGGAGCCCTGCCGCACCTCTCCCGTGGGGGCTCACCAGCGGTTCCACAGGGCACCCTTCTGCCCACAAATACCTACAGCATGTCGGACCTGCTGATGAGGTGGCCCCAGCCTGGCAGCTCATGCCTCAGCCACAACCTCTGGGCCCTGCTGGGACCATTAGCCTTCTGGGTCTCCCAGCAAATGGGGTGTGCGGTATTCCCAGAGACATGATGCTGCTCAGATGTCCTAACAGGCTTGCCCACCACTGGGCTTCTTTCTTGAGGAAGGAGGTACAAGGCACAACCATTTATTTTTTACCTTACGATGTCCTAGCAAGCTCCAGATCCACGAACCCCGAAAGCTTCCCCAGACTGGTGGTTTTGTCTCCCTATGTCTGGAAGTCTGAGGATCGGGGCGGCACCAGGACGATCTAGGTTCCCGTGTTAGCTCCCTATGGCTGCAGCCAGCACACATCTATCAGTCTAACACAGGGCAAACTTATTCTCTTGCTCTTCTGTAGGTTAGAAGTCTGACACGGGCCTCAGTGGGTTACCATAAAGGCCTTGGGAACTGCAACCCTTTTTGGAGGCTCTAGAGGGAAATCTGGGTCCTTGTCCTCCACTTTCTGGAGGTGCCCATGTTCCTTGGCTCGTGGCCTCCCGCTGCCTTCCAGGTCAGCACTGTTGCATCTCTCTGACCTTCCTCCGAGTCTCTTCTGCCTCTCTCTCCCCTTGTGATTACATTGGATCTACCCGCATAATGCAGGATGATCACCCTATTTTAAGGTCACCTGATTAGCAGCCTTAATTCCCTCCTGCATGTAACACAGCACATTTCCAGGCTCCAGGGAACAGGACACGGACATTTGGGGTGGGGGGCCCTTCTTCTGCCTCCTACACTCCCTGTAAGCTGTATTACCACAGGAAGCCAGAGCGTGGCTTGGTCCTGAGAGAGGACAGTGATGGTGCATTGCTGTCTTGGCCAGATTGGGGTGGGGAGGTGCTCTGGATCCTCCCAGTGATGGATGTTGAGAGGAAAGCGTTTGCCAAATCAGTTGTGCACAGCCCATCTGACCGGTTCTGCCACCTGTTCAAGTTCATTGTCGTCCGTCTTCTTCCACCATTATTCATCTGTTTTCTGCAAAGGCCAGACAGGTGAATTCAACGGAGATATGATGGGGACCACTACTCCTGCTCTCCTCAAACCTGTCTGTCTTGGGTCTTTTCTTTCTTTCTTTTTTTTTTTTAGTTAAGGCTTTATTTTTTTTAGAGCAGTTTTAGGTTCCCTTCAATTGAGGGGAAGGTACAGAGATTTCCCATACACCCTCTACCCCTGCTCATGTAGTCTCCCCAGTTATCATCATCCCCACTAGTGGTGCATTTGTTACGGTCGATGAACCTACGCGGGGACATGATCATGAACCATCATCATCACCCAGCGTCTAGTTGACCTCAGGTCTCACTCCAGGTGCTGGACCTTCCGTGGGTTTGGACAAACATGTCATGACGTGCGTCCACCAGTAGAGTGTCATACAGAGTAGTCTCCCTGCCCTAAATCCTCTGTGCTCTGACTGTCCCTCCCTCCCTCCCAACCCCTGGCAACCACTCATCTGTCTCCATGGTTCTGCCTTTTCCAGAGTGTCAGAGACCTGGAATCACACAGTATGGAGCCTTTTCCGACTGGCTTCTCTCACTTGGCAATATGCATTTAAGGTCCCTCCATGTCTTTCCATGGCTCGAGAGCTCATTTCTATGTAGCGCTGAATAACATCCCATCGTCCGGATGGACTGCGGGTCACGTATCTGTTCACCTACCGAAGGATGTCTCGGTTGCTTCCAGGTTTTGGTGACTCTGAATAAAGCTGTTACATACATCCATGCACAGGTCTTGATGTGGCTATAAGTTTTCAACTCTTTGGGGTAAATACCAAGGGCCATGGTTGCTGGATCACATGGTAAGAGCGTGTTTAATTTTGTAAGAAATCTCCAAACCGTCCCGCAAAGTGGCTGCACCGTTCTGCTCTCCCACCAGCCACGAGTGAGCGTTCCTGTTGCTCCGCGTCCTCACCAGCATCTGGTGTTGTCGGTGCTCTGGGATTTTGGCCATTCCAGCAGGTGTGTCGTGGGATTTCGCTTTAACTTGCATTTCCCTGATGACATATGATGTGGAGCATCTTTTATATGCTTATTCGCCATCTGTGTATCTTCTTTGACGAGGTGTCTGTTAAGGTCTCTGGCCCATTCTCTAACTGTGTTGTTTCCTCACTGTCGAGTTCTTGGAACATACTGGGTAACATGTCTTTACCAGATACATCTTTTGCAAACATTTTCTCCCATCTGTGGCTTGTCTTCTCACTCTGACAGTTCTTTCACAGAGCAAAAGCCCAGCATATCGATTATTTCTTTCACGGATGAGCCTTTGATGTATCTAACAGTCATCACCATACCCAGGGTCATCTAGGTTTTCTCCTATGTCCTTTCTAGAGCTTTATAGTTTTGCATTTTACATTTAGGTCTGTGATCCATTTTTTATAAATATTTATTTATTTATTTATTTATTTGAGAGAGAGTGTGCGCACACAAGTGGGGAGAGGGACAGAAGAAGAGAATCTTCAAGCAGACTCCCCGCTGAACACAGAGCCCAACACAGGGCTCAATCCCACGACCCTGACATGATGGCCTGAACCGAAACCAAGAGTCGGATGCTTAACTGAGTGAGATGCCCTGGCACCCCTGTGATCCATATTTTTAAAAAGATTTTGTTTTTTAAAGTAATAGCTACAGCCAACATGGGGCTCAAACCTACAACCCAAGAATTGGACAATTGGATCAAGAATTGGACACTCCATTCTGAGCCCGCCAGGTGCCCCTGGTCTATGATCCATTTTGAGTTAATTTTTGTGAAGGGTGTACGGTGTGTGCCTAGACTTTTTTTATAGGGATGACCAGTGTTCCATCACCATTTGTTGAAAAGACTGTCTTTGCTCCTTTGTAGAGATCAGTTGACTATATTTATGTGGGTCCCTCAAGTCTTTGATGTTGCTGTTAATCTCTACAATTCCTCTAGGAAAGTACTATTTCTATCTTGTTCACTATCTTGGTGGGTATGGGTAAGTTCCATGGGCTCCCACTTGGCTCTTCCTGCTATAATGACCCCATTGGTCAAGGACCCAATGTAAGCATTCTGCTGGTGGCTAATTATATCTATCCCAGCTTATTGGACAGACCCACGGACCTGTGTCTAGTGGCAGTGGACTCAAGCCACGGCGCCATCTTTGATTGATCTCCATTCTATAGACAGAGGACCCGGATGCTACTGCAAATCTGCAGTCTCAGGATCAGTTTAGATACTGTATCTAAGAGTCCTCAAAAAGTGTGTGTATTCCCCTTGCCCCCCATGTACAGTTAATCCTGGTAAAGGGCCACCGACTCCTCGGAGGAAGGACTGGGAGAATATTCAGTGTCAGGAGAGAACTTGTGACATTGCTGGATCCTCCTTCAAGGCCAGCTGGCTTCCCCTCCAGTCTGAGAGCCGTGAGTCTTTGACCTTGGTGCTTGTCTGGGAGCAGTGAGGGCCTGTGGTGGCTGATGTCGGATTTCTGATCGGCAGAGCCTGGTGTTTTTCTGGTTTTACAAATTGAGCAGCACCCTGCATACTGCCCATCCGCCCCATTCCAGGTCAGAACGTCGTGACCACCACTCGGACTTGCTGCCCCTCACGACCATCGACACTGTCTTGCACCACTTAACCTCTTCTCTTCTAGAATCTGGCCATTCGCCCCCACTCCCCCAAGAATGAGCTCTGCGTTCACTCACAAGTGTCTTTCTTCTTGTTCTAGTGAAGGGCGTCTTCTCTGAGCCTTTGCAAGGATCCTAGTCAGGTGAAGGGTTTACAGAGTAACATTAACCATTTCCTGCAAAAAAAAAAAAAAGTTTTTTGGAAGCAGGCTACTTCTTCCTGGAGCCGACTTGCACTTCCCTGCTCAATCTGTTCTGACCCCTGACTGGTTACCAGCCTTGGGTGCAGTGAGGGGTGATGGGGGCCTGTACTTGGGCTGAGGTCATGACATGGTTCAGAAAAACTACTCTCATCCTGGCACAGAGCCCGCTGCATGGTCCTTGCTGGGGTGGCGTGAGAACAAGCGGACAGGAAAGAGGAAATCCCTTCTAACCCCCCGCCCCGTACCCCCTGTTGGCAGAACACAACAGGAAGCTGGCTGGGGAGCAGCGTGGCGCAGCCCCAGCATTCCGGAGCTGAACGGAGGAGGACCTGCTCCAGCCCTTCGGCTGCGGCCTCCGCTCGCGCCTTCACGCGCTCGTGAACTTCCCCTTGCAATGCCTCTGCCCAACGAAATGCATCCTCTGTAGGGATGAAGATGTTCTCACTGTCCTCCCATCAGCACACCTCTGACTGATGTTCATTACACCCCAGATTCCTTCATGTTCCACCTGGAACCCGGATCTTCTGACACTTAAATACTAAATGGTATAAAGTTTCCCAGTATCAACAAGTCTGACATAAAAAATGAGAGAATAAGGGGTGCCTGGGTGGCTCAGTCAGTTAAGCGTCCGACTCTTTATTTCGGCTCAGGTCATGATCTCAGGGTCGGGGATTGAGCCCCACGTTCGGCTCTGTGCTCAGCAGGGAGTCTGCTTGGGATTCTCTCTCCCTCTGCCCCTCCCTCCTGTGCCCCCTCTCTCTCTCTAAAATAAATAAAATCTTTAAAAAAAATTAGAGAATAGGGGCGCCTGGGTGGCTCAGTCGTTAAGCGTCTGCCTTTGGCTCAGGTCATGATCCCAGGGTCCTGGGATCGAGCCCCGCATGGGGCTCCCTGCTCTGCGGGAAGCCTGCTTCTCCCTCTCCCACTCCCCCTGCTTGTGTTCCCTCTCTCACTGTGTCTCTCTCTGTCAAATAAATAAAATCTTTAAAAATAAAATAAAATAAAATAAAAAAATAAAAAAGTTAGAGAATAGAGTAGAAAAAGATATTAGTTAATATATACAAATGTATGTAACAAATGAGGAGGAAGATACGCACCCTGTTCCTGAGGCCGATCGTGGCTCTTAGAACTTCTCTCACTGCCCTTTCCATGTGCCCTTTGCCCTCAGCTAGGGCGTCAGTGGGCCTGGGTTCTCTCCCTGAAGGGTGTGAATCCTCATGGGCTCTTGCCCCCCAGGGGACACCTGGGTTCCAGACATAGTCCTCCTGGTCCCCGTGAGGACCAGGGAGCTGACCCCTATTGGAGGTCAGGACATGTCGCCCCAGCTCATATGGAAATGCCCTTCTTTGAGTGTCAGGTTCGTGCGCGGGCAGAGGCCTCCCTCTGCGGTTCGAGCCATTCTTCCGTCGCCTGGTGGAAGCATTCACTGGGAGCTGAGACCTCCCCCGGCAGACCTCAGAGCCCTGCAGACAAGAAGCACAACTACTGTGGGTAGATCACGGGGACGCTGGCGACAGAAGCCACTCCTGCTTCTGCCTCCTGGTTACGGGATGGGTGTGTGCTCGCTGTGGCGGGAGCAGCCCCGTGTTAGTTATCAGTTGCTGCTTCACACCTCCCACATCTGGTGGCTCCGGTGTCATCTCTCAGTCCTGTGGGTCGGGCGTCCAGGCACAGCCCACAGGAGGCTCTCTCGGGCTGCAGTCTTATCCCAGGGCTTGACCGGGGAAGGGTTTGCTTCTTTGTGGGCCGTTGGGTGAGAACCTTGCTTCCTCCTGGCTGTCGGTCCTGCCACATGGGCTGCTCCAGAGGGCGTCTTACAGCATCTAAGGGACACGTCCAGGAACTGGGGGGAATAGCCATATGGTGGGTCTGCGAGCTGGGGCCCAGATCCCACTGTCTCCTGCCCAGGGACGCCCCCATACCCCCTGGGGGACCATCGCGGTGTCTGAGGTCTGGCTATACTGTTGCTCCCCCAGGGACGGTCACCCACGTCAACGGACAAGGGTTGTTTGGGAGGCTGGGACAGGTCGCCGGGTTCCTCCCGAAGGGATCCACGGTGCTGCTTTGGTTCATTGTGATGCTGTTTCTTGCCGTGGATTGCTGCCGCTCACTTCCTGTCGGCAAGGAGCTCAGCTATGGTGTTTGTATTCCATTGGTAAAGTAAGTGTTTTATTTTAAAATTTCACCACTATACCAGAAATTGGATCCTTTGCAACTATTTAAACTTGTTAGGAAAAATTTTAAACATCAACTTTAAAATGGGCAGGGAGGTACATAGTTTTACATTCTTTTTTTAAAAAACGATTTTATTTATTTGAGAGAGAGCACGAGAAGGGGGAGAGGGAGAGGGAGAAGCAGACTCCCCGCTGAGCAGGGAGCCCCATGCGGGGCTCGATCCCAGGACCCTGGGATCATGACCTGAGCCGAAGGCAGACACTTAAGCAACTGAGCCACCCAGGTGCCCCCATAGTTTTGCATTCTTAAATGAGATATGCAAGTTTGATGACTGAGTTCTAGACAGCTGGAATTTTTTTTAAGGTTTATATATTGAAGTAGAGGCACCTGGGTGGCTCAGTTGGTTGAGCATCCAACTCTTGATTTCAGCTCAGGTCCTAATCTCAGGGTCCTGGGATCGATTAACCATAAAACTGAAACCCAAGTCCGCACCCTAGAAAGCAGGTGGAGTGGCTATCCCTGTTCTCGGGGCTCACGTGGTGATTTCCTGACAGGCACGATCACGCCTGGATTTTGTGTTCATGTGCCTCAGTCTCACGTCTGTAACATATAAGATTGTTTTCACAAGGTCACAAAAAGCCCCGTCAGCCTTTGATCTGGGAATTTAGGGGTGTTTCACTTGCCGCTGTCTTCCGAGGACCCCGCAGTTCTTGAAATTTGCACGTTCTTCTACTCTGACCCTCTCGCAGCGAGAGCACAGAGAGAGGAACACCTGCAGGGGTGGGGTTCCACCAGCCTGGGAAAGGTGCACCACTACTAGATGTCACCCCCAAAAATCCATTTCCTCATAACAATGTGAAGCCATGCCAGAAAGTCGCCCACTCTGTCACCACTCAGAGCGGGGCAGTGTGGAGACGCGCCGGCCTCCTGCTTCTGCCGCCTGCTTCCTCCGGGTGGCTGCAGGGGCTTCGCACGCCGGAGCTGAGGCCGGCGTTGCTCCTGGCCTTGCCTCCCTGGTTCTCTCTTCCCCCACAGGCACTGACTGTGGGCGCCGGGGGCTTACGGAGCTTGACGGGAGAGTCCGCCCTGGCGTCTTCCCCCGGGCTCAGGGGGCTGACCACTCCTGCATTTCACGGGGGGATGTGGCACCAACCCGTTTACTTTGTCCTCCACACGAGGCTGAGCTTTCACTGCACGTGGCCCTCGAAGATCTTGTCAACTGTATCCTTTACTCTTCGCGATTTGAAGGGGTCACGGCTTCCACCCAGGTGGTCCTTGAATTTCCGGACTTGATTGCTTTTGCATTTTCCTGGCAAAACATACAGTTGTACTCTGAGCTCCTCTTTGTGAAGAACCTTGTCGGAAGCGGCCAGCGCTGCCTAAACCTGCCGCACACGTGTTTTCTTGCCTCATCTCCTAGAGCTACAAGTTCACGAGATACCTCGTCTGCCGTGCAGTCTGTCCCAGAGGCTGGCCTCCGACCGCTCAGCCTGCCTCCTGCTAGTGTGGGACGGGGCTGCCCTCCCCCGGCCTCCGCCTCAAGCCCAGGCCCCCTGTTTCCGCCCGGGGCTTGTGGTGGTGGCACCCGCCTTCTGCTACCAGTGTCCGAATCGGTCAGGACAGGCCAGGTCTCCAGGAGCAAGTTTCTTGCTTTAAAATAACAATAGCTTAGGGTTGCCTGGGCGGTGCAGCCGGGTAAGTGTCCGCTCAGGTCATGATCTTGGGGTTGTGAGATCGAGCTCCGAGTTGGGCTCCGTGCTCAGTGCAGAGTCTGCTGGAGGTTCTCTCTCCCTCTCCCTCTGCCCCCTCCAAAATAAATAAATAAATCTTAAAAAAAAAAAAATAAGAAAAGCTTATTTCCCACTCGGGCTCTGCTGCGGGGCCCGGATCCACAGACGAGCCGGCCCCTTCTCCAGGCCCCACACAGCTTTCCCACGGGGCGTGGCCATGAACGTTCACTCCAACATGCTTCATCATTTTCTTTGTGTTTTCCCCGCTGACGCGTGGGTTATTATAAAATGTATTTCAGAATTTCTAAATATATGGGTATCTAGTTATTTTATTTGATTTTAAGCTTAATTCAGCTATATTCAGAAAGTGTATTTTTTTATGATTTGAACTCTGTGATGTCTGTTAAATGTGCTTTATGGCTCAGGTTACAGTCAGTTTTGGTAAGTCTTCCGTGTGCGCGTGGGGAGAACGAGCCTCACGGTGACCGGGTTCAGCGCTCTCAACCCGTCAGCCGGGCGAGTCTGCCAGCACGTCGTGGACGTCTGCTGTGTCCTCGCTGGCTTATGGGGCTGTTTGTCCAGACCAGTACTGAGAGACGTGTGCTACTTCTCCTACTACGGGTTTAGATTCGTCAGTTTCTCTTCATAGTGCTGACGTATTTTGGAGTCTGGTTACCGGATGCCGACGGCCTTGCAAGAGCCATGCTGTCTTGGCGGATGGCTCCCTTTATTCTGGGGCCTTTTCCCTTAGCCCCCGATGCTTATTGCTTCAGAGTTCACTTGCCACTAGCAGTCGGGCATAACTTTGCATTTCCTGCTGCTGCCTAACAAGTGGGTCTGCACGGAGCAACCAAAGACAGCATGCTCCCCATCTCGGGGTCCTGCAGCGGCCATCTGGATGCTGGCCGGGCTGCAGTCTCATCTGGAGGCTCGTGTGGGACGCACGCACTGCAGGTTCTCTCGGGTTGTTGGCGGGTTCGTCTCCCATGGTCGCGGGCCTGGGTCCCGGCTCCTCGTTGGCCACCGGCCGTAGGTGCTCTTCGGTCTCACGGACGGCCCGCGGTTCCTCAGCGTGGCCCCCGGCTGCTGTAAGGCCAGTCTGCCGGAGGGAATCCTATAGGGTATAGCGTCAGCACGGGAAGCGCCATCGCCTTTGCCGTGCTGTATTGGCCAGAAGCAAGTCACAGGTGTCGCCCGTGCTCAGGGAGAGGGCTCGCGCAGGGCATGCTGCGCTGGGCTCTGCCTCATGCTGTGTCTGCCACGGTGTTTCTAGACTAATCTTTTCGTGGCCACCTGCCCTGGAGTTTTCAAGCCTAGTGTGACTGCCTGCTGTCCTGACATCGCATGAGCCTCCGCGCCCTTAACCACCCCTATGATCCTCATATGCTCTTATTTTGTGGGTGTGTGAACGCTCAGGTATGTGTGATGTTCTCTCTGTTGAACCGCATCCCTGCCCGCACCTGCACACCGGGCTCGGCTGCTCTCTCCCACCAGCAGCACACCCTGTGTCCGTCTGCCCAGCGAGACCCGCTGCCCAGGCCCCTCCAAGTTCTGTTTGTCCAAAGGTGTGTTTATTTCACCTTAATTTTTTTTAAAGATTTTGTTTATTTATTTGAGAGAGAGAGCGAGAGCATGAGAGCGCACACAAGCCAGGGAAAAGGCAGAGGGCGGAGGAGAGGGAGGAGCAGACCCCCCGCTGAGCAGGGAGCCCGATGTGGGACTCGATCCCAGGACCCCGGGATCATGACCTGAGCCGAAGGCAGACGCTTCACCAGCTGAGCCACCCAGGCACCCCTTGATTTTAATTTTTTATCCCTTTGAAGGTAATATATCTTTTTTCCTTTAATTAATTAATTAATTAATTTTATTTTTTTCCCCCTAAGATCCATGCTTTATAAACACATTATTCTCACATGTCTGTGTGACAGGTTTGATACACAAGATTCTTGGTTCATTTTACAGATTCTGAAACCAATTAGCTCAAAAGGTGAATTCTGAAACCATGGTTGGTGTAGCAAATGAATATATCAAAACAAACTTTAAAAACTTCATCCAAATATTTACATTTAAAAAAGACATTTAAAAAATAGGCTACTTATTAAGTGTGCTTGAACAAACCATGTGTGGAATTGAATTCCATTCATTACGGAGTTAGTTTTCTGCTAAACACATACTGGTACTGTAGAAGACCCTGGCAGTTGAGGATTTAAGTTTTCAACTGTTCCCAATCGATGCTAAAAAAGAAAACGTGACAAGTGATTTCCGAGGCACAGATTTGAACCTCAGCACTGGAAAGGCCAGCATGTAAGGCAAATTCCTTAGGAGTCAGAAGGGCTGGCACCTGTAACTCAGTGTGGCTTTGCCAGTAATTTATTTTTTTAAAGATTTATTTATTCACTTCAGAGAGAGAGAGAGAGAGAGCACACAAGCCGGGGAGGGGCAGAAGGAGAGAGAACCTCCAGCAGAAGCCCCGCTGAGCGGGGAGCCCAACACGGGGCTCCATCTCGCGACCCTGAGATCATGACCTGAGCAGAAACCAAGACTCGGACGCTCAACTGACTGAGCCACCCAGGCACCCATTCCTTTAACTAATTTAAAGATTTTTCCCGCTGTGTTTAGTTTTTAGCAATTTTACCGTGGTGTGCTTTGGTGTGTGTGTGAGTTTCCCCGCTTGTTTTCATACTTATCCCGTTTGGAATTTATAACACATGTCAACGCTGTGACTTGATGTCTCTTAGTTTTGAAAATTTTTCTTTAAACGTTGCTACCTCCTCCCTGTCCTTTCCGTTTGCAACTCGAGTCACCTGTGTTAGACCTTTCCTCTCGTCTCTGCGCCTCGACGCTGACCGCGTTCATTTGCATCGCGCCCCAGCTTACCGGTTCTGTGGGAGCCGTGTCTGTAATGCCGTTAGGTCTACCTATTGGACTCTTAATTTCAGGTTTTGTATTTTTACATTCTTGAACTTCCATTTGGTTCTTTATTATTGTTTCCAGTTCTCTGCCCAGACTTTTTAATCTGTCTTTTAATTCCCTGAACATGTCACTTGAAGTCTGCGTCTAAGAGCTGCTCATCAGCTCTGTCTGGGTCTACTTCTGTTGTTTACCATTTTCTTCATCTTTCCCTCGTACTGTGTTTCTTCATCTGCCTGATTACCTTCTGGGGGCATACGTTGCATATTAAACATTTTGGAGGGGGCTGCTGGGTCGCACAGCCGGTTAAGCGTCCGACTCTTGATTTCGGCTCAGCTTGTGATATCAGGTCCTGAGACCCAGCCCTGCCCTGGGCTCTGTGCTGAGTGTGGAGTCTGCTTGGGATTCTCTCTCTTCACCTCCCTCTGCACACCCCCCGACTTGTGGACACACACTCTCTCTCAAAAAAAAATTTTTTTTTTGGAGATATGCCAAAGTTCTGGACGATGTTCTTCTTCAGTGAAGACTTAGTCTCCGGCCAGCATCAGGGCGAGGGGCAACTCCAGAGCGCCCTGATCCCATTAAGCACTGAGTGATTTGCTGCTGGGCCTTCCATTCCCATGAGGGTTTTCATTTCCCAAATAATGGAGTTCTTCAGGATTTCTACCCAATAGGGCTGCCAGATAAGATACAGGGCACTCATTTAAATTTGAATTTCAGATAAACAACGAATCCTTTTTTTGTGTGTACATTTCCAAAATAGCATTTTGTATTTTTATTAGCTCAATCTGGCAAGCCCAAACCCAAAGCCTTACTGAGTGCTCTGGGTTGCACACAGAGTTTTGTCCCCTTGGTGCTGTGGTCCGCCCAAGCCTTGCCCCGGCTGTTGGCCTCCCTCCCGTGGGTGTTGCCAAGTGAAGCCCCCTTCCGGGGCTGGGGCCACCCTCCTGCACTCCCCTACGGCTTTTCCACCCAGACGTTATGATAGAGTCATTCTGTCCATCTTTCTATCGCAGTCGGTGGGAAGGCTGGGAGAAGTGCGTCCTGAATTTTCCTGAGCTAACGCTAACCCTTCAGAATTCTGTGGACACTGATCACCGACTTGTAACATGCGCTGTGGCTGTGAAATGTGAAGCATTTCAGCAGAGCCCGACTTGCTTTCTGTTTCTAGCTGGCTGCTTGAGGAGCTTTTGTTTTTTTAAGGTTCAACAACCTGGTTAGGATGTGCCCGGTGCCAGTAGTTTTGATTACCGGTATATTTTTTGTCACTCTTAAGATTTACTTCAGGGAATTTTTCTGTATTTTATCTCTAAATATTTTCCGCATTGCTGGTCCCTGCTTCCCAGAGTTTCCGCTCGTTTCATCCACGATCGCCATCCCCACTCCCCGCGGTAGCGCGCCCTCCCTCGGTCTCCTCGTCTGCACCCACTCTCCATCCTGACTCTCCATCCTGACTCTTCCCGCGTCTCTGACCCTGGCTCACTGAACCCCTCCGAGGCTCCTCCGTGACTCACGGAGCTGTCGGAGAGTGGGCTTCATGGCCTGTTTCCGTGGGGCCACCACGCCGTCGCCGTGCTGTCCGCTGCAGTCCGTCCCGCCTGTCCCGCCGAGCGTGGGCAGCGCTGTGAGGCCTGGAGAACTCCAGAAGCACGCCAAGCAGTTCCGAACATTTGCGAGCCCGCGAGTGCTCGAGCATTAGGCTGTTGAAAAGCCCTGTGGGGAGTGACGCGGAGGCCCGAAAGGCAATCGCCCGAGCTCAGGCGGGCAGAGAGCCCACGGGGTGGGGTGCAGGCGGCGTCCAGAGCTCGGCCTCCGCTCAGACGTCCCACCGTGGCTGGTGTGCGGGGCATGACAGCCTGGGCTCCCTCTTCTGAGTCCCAGTGGGCTGGTGGATGGAGACCCCCGCTTCAGCCTGGCCAGCCCGGCCTCCACACGTGGCTGCCCGAATGCTAGGGGGGCCTCCGGCTTTTGGGGAGGGGTCCTAGGGGGTGCACGGGACTTCTGTGCTGGAGGCCATCTTCCTCACCACCCCTCAGGTTCCCTACTAGCTCCTCCAGCTGGTCCTCCGCAGCTGGCTCTCCGGGGGCCCCAGCTATGTCCCGGCTGGGGAAGGAGGGTCAGGAGGCCCCGGGCCCGTCGTCTGCTCTCAGCTCAGTTCTCATACCTCCTCCTCTGCTCTCTGCTGGTGGATTAATCCAGTGTGGCCTCCTTTGCAGATTTTAAAGATTTTATTTTTAAGCAATCTTTGCACCCAACGTGGGGCTCAAACTTAAAACCCTGAGGGTTTTTTTTTTTTTTTTTAAGATTTTATTTATTTATTTGACAGACAGAGACACAGCGGGAGAGGGAACACAAGCAGGGGGAGTGGGAGAGGGAGAAGCAGGCTTCCCGCAGAGCAGGGAGCCCGATGCGGGGCTCGATCCCAGGACCCTGGGATCGTGACCTGAGCCGAAGGCAGACGCTTAACCCACGGAGCCACCCAGGCGCCCCTGCCTTTGTGGCTTTTAGAACATTTCTGGCCCTTGGTTGGGTGGGAAGGGATGTGGACCTGGAGATGTGGCGCACCTGGTGTGGGAGGCCCCAGTGGCTCTGGACGGCAGCTTGGAGGGACCCCTGCGCCCCCTCGGCCCCCCAGGACCGGCTGCGGAGGACCGAGCGGCCACCGTCATCCAGCGCGCCTTCCGGCGGCTCCTGGCCAGAAAGGAGCTGGCCCGCCCGCAGCGGGCGCACCAGGACCCCCAGCGGCAGAGCGAGGTGAGGCCGGCCTGCGCGGCAGTGGGGGCGGCCGGGGCCCCGGGACTGGGGCGGGGCTCCCTCGGTCCGGGTCTGCCCGCAGGCCTTCGTGGCCCTGGTGCGGAGGGAGCAGGAGGCGGCGCGGCGGCGGCGGCGGGAGAAGCAGCGCGGGCCCGGCTGCGGGAGGCGGCCTTCGACGGCGACGTGGGCGAGATCCAGGCGGTCCTGCGGGGGGTGGGCGCCGGCGGCGGGCAGTGGCGGTGGGCGGGGCGGCCGGGGGGTGGGGTCCCCGCGCGTGTCACGTGGTCACCGCGAGCCTGCGCGCAGGCGGACGAGCTGCTGACCCGCGAGGGCGTGGGCCGCGACGGGGCGGGGGTGCGCGGCGGGGGCGGCAGCGCGTGGCCCTGGTGGGGAGCGAGGACCGCAGCGCGCACACGCCGCTGTCGGAGGCGGCGGCCGGCGGGCAGCCCCTGGCCATCCAGCTGCTGGCCGAGCGGGGCGCCAGCCCCAACAGCAAGGTGGGCGCCGGGGCCGGGGCTGGGGGCCACGGCCGCCCCCGCGGAGCCCGGCTCAGGAGCCCCTCGCGCAGGGCGCCTTCGGCCGGACGCCGCTGTACCGAGCAGCTTTCGGGGGGCACCTGGAAGCCGTGGAGGTGCTGCTGAAGCTCGGAGCCGACCCCCGGCTGTACGCGGATGACGGTAGCACGCCGGAGCAGGTGTGCGTGAGCGCGGCCAGGAGCACCCCCTCCCCTGCAGCGGCGAGCCCCTTACCGCTCCTGGAGGGGTGTCGTGCGGGCCCCGACGGCTGCGGAAGGGAACTGCAGGGTGGGCCCCGGGTGTGCCGACGGGCAGTGGAACGCCTGCCGGGGGCTGGGGGACTGGCCAGCGGGGTGTGTGGAGCGAGGAGGGGATCCGGCAAAGGGGTGGAGAGGCCAGGGGACCCGTGGGTGTCTCATTTTGGGGGGCAGCTGCACCATGATAAGGCTTTGGGGCCATGTTTCTGCCAGTTGGCGCCCTTTTTCCATAAAATGGGAGAGCGAGGCAGAGCGTGCCACACACGCTCTGAGCTCCCGGCCAGTGTCGTCTGTGCCTAGGTGGCCCCCCTGGACACCGTGTCTGGTGTGCTGCGGTCGTGGGACCTGAGCCTCACGGAGGCCATGCTCCAGAACATGGAGGCCGAGCGGCAGCGCCGGGCCCAGGAGGCGGCAGAGGACAAGCGGTGCGGCGGGGGACTGGGGGGGGCAGGGAGGGCCTCTGATGACCGGGCCACCCCCCCCCCAGCATGAACCTCAACGTCCCGCAGTTGGCAAGGGCACAGCAGCAGCGGCACACACAGGTGAGCGGCCCCCTGGTGCGGGGACGGGGGGTGGGGCCAGGCAGGCCGGCCCTGGCCGCAGAGGGACGGAGCGGGTCTGGAGGGCAGCAGGCCAGCCCGGCCCGGTCCCCGCGCCCAGCTGCAGCAGGCCTACTGTGAGCTCGCCCGGAGGATCGCCGAGCGCGAGGAGTGTGAGCCGAGCTGCCCAGGCCGGGCTGAGCTCGCCCTGCAGGTGGGCTTTCTCCCTCTCGGGCCTGGGCTTCCGGGGGCCCGCGTCCCCTCCCCCCGAGCGTGGGCGCCACCTTCCAGCAGCAGCCCCCCGGGCTGGAATGGGGGCCGCTCTCCCCTCCTCAGGTGTCTGGGCCGCCCCACATGGAGGGGTAAAGCCTCGCTCTGAGTGGAGCCTGGGGCCCCTCGTCTCCCGCAGGCCATCAGGGACACAGAGACCCAAGTGGACCGGCTTCGGCTGGAGGTCCGGAAGGCCGAGGAGACGCTGGCCATGGCCAGGCTAGAGCTGCGGGAGCAGACCCAGGAGGGTGGGCGGCGCTGGGGGGCCGGGCCCAGGGAGGGGGATCAGGGATCGGGTCCTCCCGTTGGCGCCCCGGCCCGCTTATGACTCCGCAGGGGAGGAGGTGGGGCCCGGGCTGAAACGCCAGGTCACCGAGCTGCACGACGTCCTAATGAAGGATGTGGGCGACCGGATCCACGCCGATGGCCGGTCAGTGGTCAGGCTTGAGTGGGACAGCGGGCGGAGGGTTTGGGTGGGCAGCGGTGACCTGGTGGCCGCTCCCAGGTGGCCTCTTGTCATCGACCCTTCGGGCCAGGCAGCCACTTTCCTGCGCTACCAGGACACCAACTACATGGACGCGGTGAACCCTGCGCACCTGCGGCCGGACAGGATCCGGCTGGCACTGCTGGGGGCGCTCAGGTGAGCCGGCGGAAGGCGGGGCCCCTCGACCGGGCGCCTCACCCCCCGGCCTGCCCCGCAGGGACGGGAAGCCGCTGGTGTTCGAGCTGCGCGAGGCGGACCTGCTCCCCGTGCTGCGGCCGGGGGCTCCTGGAGCGGGAGGGCTGCCTGTCGCTGCTGCGGCCTGCCGACGAGCCCGAGTACAGCCCCTCGCGCTTCCAGGCGGCACACCTGGGGCACTTCCGCGTCATCTTCGTCACTGGGGCCCAGTGGCCGCCGGCCGAGCAGCTGCAGCTCCCTGTGTGGGTGCTGCGACCCCCGGGGGCCCCTAGGGCTGAGCCCCAATAAAGCTTGGGCCGCTGGCCTCGGGGCCTGGGACTGCCTGCGTCCTGTGTGCACGCACCAAGGGGGGAGCGGGGCGTGGGGGCCCAGCCTTGCAGGGGGCGGTGGGTAAGACAAACGGACAGACAGGGGGTAAAACGTAGTCAATTTTATTCTTCTTAAACCACAAAATAGAGTCTTTGGTTGTACAAACGTCACTAGTTACAGTCTTGCCAGCGGGTCCCAGCTGGGGAGGGGGCAGTTAGTCAGCGGCCGGAACTCCTGAGGGGTCTCTTTAAAATGCTATCACCCAGGTTAAAAGACTCGGGGCAAGGGTGCTGGTGCAGCCGGCAGGGCCCCGCCCAGGTCGGGGGGCGGCACCGGAGCCCCTAGGAGGGCACAGGGCCCAGGCCGCGGCGCCCGGGCCGCACGGGGCGGCGACTGCTGCAGAGAGCCATGTCCTCAGCGCCCACGGCGCCGGGCGAGGGCCGGCCCAGGAGCACCATGGCCACCTCTCCGTCCTCCTCCTGCGGGCCTGGTGGGCGAGGCAGGGCGCGCAGTGAGCGATTCGGGGGGCGGGGCGGGCACCCTGGGTGCACCCTGAGGGCCGAGCCTGCCAACTCACCAGGGCTGGGAGATGGTTCCAGGGACCTCAGCTCCTCAGCAAAATCTGGGGACTGTGAGGGGGAGAAGGGTTAGGTCAGGACTGCACCCCAGGCCTGCCTGGAGCCGCCCCCAAGAGCCTGGGTGGGGGTCCCCGTGGCGCCCTGGCCAAGGACGGGAGCTGGCTGGGGAGGCCCCGCGCCCACGAACAGGACTCGAGACAGGCAGAGAGAGAGAGGGACAGGCCCGGGGGGCGGGCACAGGTGCAAAGCTGAGCGCGGCTGGCCTGTGGGCGGCCCGGTACCTGCATGTCATAGACAGGTCTGGAAGAAGGGAGGGCTGCAAACACCCTGTAGTCAAACTTCCTCCCAGACAAGGCCTTGCAAGGACAGCGTGAGGGAGAAAGAGAGCGTGAAGAGGGGGAGGGAGGGGGAGTCTGGGGAGGGGGTTCAGGGCAGGCGACAGCTGCTGCCTCCTCACCAGGCGTCCGGGGGAGGTGCTGGTCTGGGGCCCGAGGTCTGGGGGGACAAGAAGGGGGCGTTGGGAGAGGTCTGGGCCGCGGGGCGGGCCCCCCACCTCTGCCCGGCTACAGACCTTCCACGGGAGTGGGCGACGGGGTGGGCGCGGGCGAGGGGGCCTCGGCCAGCCGCTCCAGGGGCCCGCGCCTGCTCCGGCCCTCCTGGGACTTGCTGAGGACCATCTGCGCACGGAGGGCGTCCTGCTCCAGGGACTTCATCCTGCGGGCGACCGGGAGGTGGCGCTGGGCGGGCGGGCGCGGCAGCGGGGGTGGGATAGGCCCCCCGGGGCCACCAGGGCCTCACCTGGCTGCCCTCCACAGTGCGCGCTTCTCGGCCTCCAGGGCGCGCCGCTCGGCAGGGGACAGAGCCCGATCAGGAACGGACAACTCCGGGCTCTGAACGCGGAGTCGCTCCTGATGGCGCCGTTCGGCTTTGGCTGTGCGCACCGGGGCGCCGCCCCCAAGGGGCTGCGGGGATGAGGGGCTGAGCCTGGGGCGGGAGACAGGGCAGGAGGACCAGGTGGGTGGGGTGCCGCGGGCACGGGGACGCCCGGGAGACGTTCGGGGCTGCCGCTCACCCTGGGGCAGGGCCGGCCCAGGCTGGGGGCTCGGGTTGCTCCTCCTCCTCCTCCTCGGGGGCCTCCCCGTCCAGGTCCAGGGTGAGCCCGCTGTCCTCCGCCTCCCGCATCAGCTGCGTCCTCTTCTGCTGCAGCTTTCGGGCTGGGGTGGGGGTGGGGGGTCAGGTGAGACCCCGGCCCAGGCCCTCCCCACCTGCCCCTCTGGCCACCTACCTTCCTCCTCCTGCATCTTCCGCAGGTCGTCGGCACCCACCAGTGACACGCGCTTGGGGGGACCCTCGGCCTGGGGCACCCGCACCTCCAGTTCAAAGTACTTCTGCCGCTCACGGAAAGACAGCTGCTCCGGGGAGGCCGTGGGCCCGGGTGCGGGGGGCTGTGGGAAGCGGGTCCTGAGACCCGGCCCCTCTGGGCGCATGCCCCAGGCGCACGCGCGGGAGAAGGGCGGGCTGCCCACCGCGTACCTGGGCAGGGGTGTCCTGCGGTGGGTGCGGGCCAGGTACAGCAGCGAAGGTCCTGTAGGCCTGCTTCACGTTGGCGGGCAGTGCATCGGGGGAGGGTGGGGATGGGGGCTAGGGAGGGGGGCGCGTGTGAGCCGGGGGAGGACAGCCATCCTGGCTGCAGCCGCCACCCCCCCAGCTGTCCCCACCAGCTGCTCTGACTCCCGTGTCCTGTGGGTCTGAGCACTCACAAGGCGGGGATCCCCTCTATCCCTGGGGGCCACGGAGCCCCCCAGCCAGGCCCAAACCAGTTTTCTCAGCAAAAGGCAGGGGCAGAGACCAGAAAGAGGGATTGGGGTTCAGGTAAGGGGATGGGGGGATGGTGGCGGAAAGAGACCTGGGGGGGGGGGGGGGGGGGGGGGGGTGGACGGGGTGGGTATCCAGGGGCACGGGGCCAACACTCACCTGTCTGTCGTCTGCTGGGAAGGGGCAAAGGCTGGGAGCTGGCCCGTGCTTACCCCCTGCTGCAGCGCAGCGAGGGGGGTGCCCATGGCCTGGCCCTCCCGTGCAGCAGACCCAGGGAGCCTCAGCAGGACCAAGCTGGCCCCCAGGGACTCATACACAAGCAGGCAGGTGGCAGTGACGCATCCCTGACCACCCAGCTCTGTCTGCCCAGGGGCCACAGGGAGCCCCCAGCCCCATCGCCGACCACCCCCCACCAGGGAGGCGCTCCCGGGCCGTGCCCTCAGTCAGGAGTGGCAGCTGGAGGGGAGCGGCTGTCCCGTGGCCCCACCTCCCTGGAGGAGGGGGCGCTGCCCTCCACCCCCCCCTGCTGGGCACTCACCTGCTGGCAGCTGGGGGAGCAGGGGCCCTCAGCCATCTTCCCTCCTGTCGCCCCAGACAGTACCTGCAGGGGTCAGGCAGTGCCGGGGGAGGGTCAGGCAGGGCTGCGGCCCCAGGAGGAGGAGTTCTGCTTCTCCGTTCCCCTGTCCGTGAGCAGCACCCCCACCCCGGCTACCCTCCCCATGTACTCTGGAGGGGTGTGAGCCAGGGAGGCCCCAACTCTCACCTGCCACCCCACAGCTAGGCCCCCCCCCCTCCTGGGGGCTTCCCACTCAGCTGCTCGTGGCTAAGGGGCCAAGGTCTACACTAAAGCCCCGGCACAACCCCCCCACCCCGCGGAGCCCGGGCAGTGACCACTCGCCCTCCTGCAGGACTTCTGAGCCGCGGCCGGCTGGGCACAGCCTCGGGCAGGGCTGTTTATGGCTCTCGGGGGAGGGATGAGGCCCACCTCTCCGTCCTGCCCAGTGCCCCCCAGCTGTCAGCACTGGGCCACTGCCCACCCCCCCACCCCCCCCAGTCTCCATGGCTTCTCGAAGCTGCTCCAGGCTGTTCCTGCCCGATCCCATCAGGACCCCCAAAGGTTCCGGTGGCCTCGAGCTGCCTGTGCTCCCCACTCCCCAGCCTGCTTGGTGACTCTGAAGGGGAGGGGGGCTTCCCAGGAGCCCCGAGGACGAAGAGGGACCCGTGTCAGGTCAGGACGCAGAGCTCCAGCGTGGGGGCCCATGGCCCCCGCAGACCCTGCCTGCAACCTCCGTGCCCTGGGGTCTCAGTGATGAGCGGGGGCTCAGACAGGGGCAGGACGGAGCTAAGATGAGCAGACGGAGAGCAGGCCAGTGACTCGGACACTGACCCTCTGCGTGCCCCCAGCACTGGGCACGGCGGCCAGAGTGCGGTAGTCCAGCTTGAGGCTCTCCGAGCTCCGGCCCTGGGGAGCAGAGTCCACACGGGGGAGGCTGTGGCTGCACCCAAGCGGGGGGCCGGCAGAGGCTGCCGAGAGCGGGCTGCAGCCCCCTGCCCCCTGCACTGGGTCCACCCTGCGCCCTGCAGCGCCCCAGCGGGGAGGGGGCAGCCGGAGCCCAGCACCCCGGGGCCCGAGCGTGAAGAGAAGCCCCGTGTGCAGGGCAGGGGCGCCCAGTCACTCACCACGGCCTCTAGTCCCCACTGCGGGGTCTGTCCCGGCAGCTCCTTCTGCGGGCAGAGAGCACACAGTCAGGGACCAGCAGCCTTGGGCTCCCCAGCCCCGCGGCCGCCGGCTGCACGTGGTTCTCACCTTGCTGGGGCCCTCGGGGCTCAGCTCCCGGTCGATGGAGGAGATGCTCTCCAGGCTGTTCCGGCGGCCGAGGCCTGCCGCAAAGGGGTTGGCAATGACGCCCGGGGACACCTGAGGACAGGAGCAGGCTGAGGGCAGGGCCCCCCGGTCTCCAACGTCCCCTCCACAGGTAGGCTGGAGCCCCAGCTGAGGACCTGCCAGCGACCCACACAGCCAAGGCGGCCTCTGGGGTGGGGAGGCCTATGACGGCGCCGCTGGCCACGCAAGCTAGCCAAGGTCATGGATGCACATCATGGGCGCCGGGGCCATTCTGACGCATGGCGGGAGGCAGGGGAGGCCGACTGTGGACACTGAGCCGCGGGGTGCTTGGTGGGTTTCTGGAATCTGCAGCGCGAGCACCCAGAAAGGACTCTGAAACAAAGGCCACAATGCAGGAGAGACCCAGCGGCTCCGAGCAAGGGAGAGCCCGCTGCCTGGTGGCCGGGACCCGGCGGGCAGGGCGGGGGACGGAGGGCAAGAGCGTGTGGCCATGAACTGTGCCTTGACCACAGACTCGGAAGGTGAACACAGACAGAAACAGAATGGCTCTCTCCAACCTCACGAGAGACGAGGGGGATAGCTTGGCCTTGACCGACAGCAGGAACCAGAGTGGGGGCGGCACGGGAGACCCCCCCCCCACATGAACGGCCCCCACTGATGGGGGGCGGCTGTTGGTGTGGCCGAAACACAAACCCAGTGCAGCTGCCGTTCAGAAAGGCCAAGTGAGAGAATGAATGAGGGGAGGGAGCGGGGTAGCAGCCCCCCGGAAAGCAAGGACAGGAGGGGTCCCCTGCAGGGAAGAGGGAGCTCAAGGCCGGAAGCACGGAGCAGACACGGGGACGCTGTCACGACAAACGGTGCTGCTCACAAGGTGGGTACGACGACCGTGAGCTGTGGACAAAGACCCTAGAGATGCGGGCTCGGCAGGGACACGCGGGAGGCCCAACCAGCGCTGGGATTCTGACAAAAGTAGAAGATGTAGCGAGAGACACTAAGGAGCCCACCTTCCCGACTTCTGGAATGCCCCAGAGAGGTGGGGCCCTCAGACCAGGGAGGACGGCAGACCACGGCGGGGCCGAGCGGGCAGCATGCGAGGCAAGGCCACCGCCTGGTTCCTCTCGCCAGAGAAGGCCACGCGCACAGGGAAGGGCTGGCCCGTGGGGCAGGACGTGAACGCATGCTTTTGCGCAGTTGGAGACACTCACGCGCTGGCCATGAGACGTCCCGAGGCCGCGAGCACACCCAGGGCCCAGATCTTGGCTTCTAAATACCACCTTCCGCTAAAAGGAACCAGTGCTCCTTGGAGAAGCGGGACGCAGGGCTGGGCGGGAGAGAACGGGCCGAGCGCAGGGTGTCAGGTGCCAGGAAGGAGGCTGCTCACGGGACGCTGAGCCACGTTAGAAGGGCCGGCCGGAAGCCGGATCCGGGGCACAAAACCAGCAGCCACAGCGACAAACCGCCACCCGTGAAAGAACGCAGAGGCCGGAGAGGGGCAGTAACAGCAAACGGGGGAGTCCCACCACGGGGAAGGAAGCCTCGCCCTAGCAGCGCAGAGCCAACGGATGAACGCGGAAGGAGCCACGAATAGAACATGGCTGTGGCCCACGCGCCGGACTGATGCAGCAAACAGCACGGTGCTAGCGCTGGCGGGTGGGGACGTGCCCAGGAACGGGACGAACACTCTCGAAGTACCCCCACAAAACACATACTAATTCCAAAGGGGAAAGAGCCACTTTGGGGTGGGGCAACCCGGGGACAGCCCTATGGAGGCCGTCGGCGACGGGCTGCGCCGCCATCCGTGTGGCGGTCAGCAGCCCTGGGACACTCTGCATGAGGTCAGGGTCGGGGACACTAGGGAGATGGGGCGACCAGACGCCTGTGCAACCCTGGACCGAGCCCTCTGCTATGAAGGACGCCGTGGGTCAGCTGGAGAGTTAGAGAGGCGCGCACAGGGCCTCTGAGCAAGACATTCTATGGCCTGTTCTTGCCACTTTTTTCCAAGTTTAAAATTATTTTACGTATTTGCTTGTATTTTGCACAAAGAAATAATAGAGACACGTGGGTGGCTCAGTTGGAAGAACCTGCGATTCTTGATCTCGGGGTCATGAGTTCAAGCCCCACGTTGGCCGTGGAGGCTACTTACAAAGTAACAGTACAAGCTCACAGCTTCTCTCTAGAAACATCCACAGCCCAGGCTCCAAGTGCTGCCCGGCCCGACTGGGCTCTCAGGGCCAGGGTTCCCTGGAAACGGCCGGCTCCAGGGCCAGGGCAGGAAACAGCTGGATACCCGCTCACTCCAGAGAGCAAGGAAGCTGTCGAGTGACAGGTGTCCCACCGGGCAGACAGCCGCACACCCGACAAGGGCACAGTGTGGCCACAAACATCAACAACATACGGACCCGTGAATTCAGCAAGAGAAAAACACTCCAGCTGCCATCTCCGGAGATCTCCAAGACCCCAGCTTGTTCCTGAAAATGCGGACAAGATGAAGGGAAGGGAGCCTGGACGGCGTGGCTGGGGGGGGGGGGGCTCCTCCCTGCAGGCAGCTCTGCAGAAGGTGGGAGAGCGATGCACAGAGGACAGACCGGAGCACCCCCCCAGTGCGGGCGGTGAGGGAGGGCTGAAGGGGAAGGTGAGTGAGGACACGGCCCAAGCACCGGCTCTCTGGGGAAGCCGGTGGAAGATGCGCTTGGGCAAGTGTGAGCCGGAAGCCAGAAGGCTTAGATTTCTAAAGCCTCAGAGAAGCCCTTCTTAAAAAGTAAGAGTGACAAAAACATTTGTATTCTATGAAACAAGAGGCTGATACTCAGAAGGTGAAAGAGCGCACGTCAGTTATGGGAGGACAGAGAAACGAGTCCGAGCGCCCAGGCTGGCGGCCGGGGTGGGGGGCACGCAGGGTCAGGTCACCCCAGGGCGCCTTCCTGCACAAACTCCCTAAAAGCCAAAGACGGGCTCCCAGGCTTGCTGGCTGATGTGCTGGGAACCCCCGGATAGCCACCCGCGGGAGGAAGGCACACGTGACTCGGGGAGGGACCGCCAAGACATCCAAGTGTGCGCACCCCCCCCGGAACTCAGTGGATGTTCGCGCCCTTCACTGCGCGGCTGTTTTTTTCTTTCTCTTCGAATAAAAAGCTTTAAAATCAGTAAACGTACTGATTGAAACACCTCTAAACGCACGGATGAAATAGCCAAAAGGTAAAGGCTTCTCTGGACCACCCGGTCTAGCCGTAAGTCCTACGAGAAATTCCTCCCCGGAAACCACCAGGGTTCCCTTGAAGACGGAGGGAGATGTGGTCGTGGGCGTCCGGGCCGGAGTGAGGGGCGCGAGCGCAGGCTCTGTTCCCGTCGGCAGACGACACCCAACGAAGGACGAGCCCTCACTGGTAGTAAGTCACCAACCCAGAGACCCACCTCGCACGGGCCGACCTGCGCTGACCGGCCTGTCCCTCTGCAGGTGAGGAGTGTCAGTTACGCCCAGGGGCCCCAGGGACAGCAGTGGAGAAGGCGGGACAGCGTGGGGACAGTGGGACCCTCCTGAGCAGAGGGGACGCCAAGGCTCAGAAGCCAGAGTCGCTCACTACGCGGGCCGGGCTGAGGGCCGGGCCTCTGGAGCCCAGTCCTGGTCCTGGCCGCCGGCCCTTGCTTTGGGGGGCCGGGCAGGACAGCTGGGCCCCCCACATGCCCCACCGGGGCTTCTGCTCTGAGGTGGAAGGTCCCGGGGAGCAAGCTGTCTGCTGAGGGGCTGCCAGCGGAGAGGAGCGCCTGCACGGGCCGGGGGTCCCCGCGCGTGTCTGCAGGAGCGGTCCCCAGGGGCCGCAGCGTCGCCGTGAGCCTGGCCCGGAGGCTGCCCCGCCCCACCCTGCAGACGCCGCCCACCTGCACGGCTCCATCGCGCCCCCGCCCTCACGCGCCGCCTCGGGCCGCTGGCGGGACAGGCACTGACCTCGGCGGGGACAGCGGTGGCGGTGTCAAAGCCGTCGCACACGAGCACGGTGAGCGTGTCGCCGACGCCGCGGAGCATCCGCACGGCCTCGCCGTGAGTCAGGCCGAGCAGGCTCTGCTGGTTCACCTCCAGCAGCCGCAGCCCCACCCGCAGGCGGCCATCGCGCCCCGCCGCGCCCGTGGGGCTCACCTGCGGAGACCGGGGCCTGGAGCTTCCGGACCGGCCCGGCACCTGGGCCCTCGGCCCCCCGCCCCCCGAAGAACCCAGTGGGGCGGGTCTGGCCGAGGGGGGGCCTCACCTTGGAAATGAAGATGCCCTCATCTGTGGGATCACAGGGGTTCCCTGCATGGCCCTTGGCGCCGCCTCGAATGCTGATGCCCAGCCTCTCCCCGGGGGCCTTCTGGATACAGAGCTCCCGCATGCCCGGGGGCGGGGGGTCCCTCCGCACGAGCAAGACCAGCTCCAGGCAGGGCCGAAGCAGGGCACTGACCGCCTCCTGGTGCGTGGCCTCCCGAATGTCCTGCCCGTTCACTGCCAGGATGCGGTCCCCAACCCGAAGGCCGCTGCGTGCAGCCAGGCCCCGTGGGAGCACCTGTCAGGAGAGGACGATGTTCCGCGGGCCGGAGGCCTTGCTGCCCCGTGCCCAGGCTGGGCCCTCCTAGCACGGGGACGCCCGCGGGGCCTGCTCTACCTTGGAGATGAACACGCCAGGCTCCTGGATACCAAACGGGTGGCTGGAGTGATCGGAGCCCCCAACGATGCTGAGCCCCAGAGGGCCCCCGGCTCTCGGCAGGCAGATCTCCTGGGGATACCGAGGGGCTGGCTGGAATGAACCTCTTGGAGCAGCAAAGGGGCGCCTCTCCAGCCCAGAGGGTGTACGAGCCCCAGGTGGGGGCAGTCAGGTTATTAGGGATGGCGGGGGGGGGGGGGGTCCCTGACACATCAGAACACACAAGCACATGAAAGGCCACACGCAGACGCGGCGACCTATGGAACAGACCCATAGGGGCCTGGCGCCAGAACGGAGAGCGCGTGAGCACCTGCTTTCCCACCTGGAGGAACTGACGCCCCAGACCTGAAACTTGACGGGGGGCGGGGGGGCAGCAGGGCACAGGCACGGAGAGGCCTGGGGTCTTACCTCCACTGGGTACGGCCCCTCCAAGGCAGCAGCCAGCAGGCTAGAGGCCAGCCTCAGCGGCCCAGAGTCCCCAGGGGTGGCAGTGACCACGGCGGTGGTGGCTGCAATGGGGGGTGGGGGGGAGTGTGGCAGAGGGCTGGGGGGAAGGGGCCCCCCGGCCTCCCGCTCCAGCAGTAGGGCGATGGTGGGGGAAGCGGCGGTCAGCAGGGAGACGGCGTGGTCGTGCCTGGCCTCAGTCATGTCCACCCCGTTGATCTGCAAGAGTGTGGCCAGTCAGGGTGCCCTGTGGGGTGAGCGGAGTGGATGGGGCAGTGAGCAGGCCCCGCTACCCCCACTCACCGAGAGGACACGGTCGCCAACCTGTAGAGTGCCCGCCCGCTGGGCGGCGCCCCCCTCCGCGATGCGGGAGATGAAGATGCCCTGCGGGGGGGGTGGGGAGAGCCAGGGGCAGTGAGTCTAGTCCCTTCAGGCCCCCCCCGAAGCACGCCCCGGCCCCCTGCCGCACCCGCCTCACCCCATCGCCAGCCCGGTAAGGCGTGGAGCCTTTCCCGCCGGCGATGCTGAAGCCCAGCCCCTTCTCGCTGCGCACAAGGCAGGCCACGTGGCGCTGGCGGGGGGGCCCGGTGGGCTCCGGCGGGGGCAGGGGCAGGCGCAGGCCAGCTCCCCGCCGCTCCCGAGGGCTGTAGTCGTCCTCGGGCCGCAGAGGCGTGACGGTGACCGCGTTCTCAGGCTCCACCATGCGCTCCCGCCACAGGCGCATCTGCACGGTGGTGCCGGCCCCCCGCAGCGCTTCCACAGCCTGGTGGTGCTCGGCGCTGTGCAGGGCCACGCCGTTCACCTGCGGAGCGGGACACCTGTCCGAACGGGGCCACGGCCACGCGAGGGCTCTGCGCATGCCGCCCGCCCTGCCCCGACGGGAGACAGGAGGAGAACGAGCCGCAGGACTCCGGGCAGGCTAACCAGCCCCCAGACTGCGCGACCCCGGGGGTGGGGGCGGGGCAGGACGCGAGCCAGGCTGACGGGAACACGGGGATGCCCTTCCTGCTGGTCCTCACCTGGGTCCCCAGCCCTGCAATCCCCCGCCACCTGTCCCTCATCCAAGTAGTCCACGACTGACGACGCCCAGGGTCACTGGGCGTCTGACCCTGTGCCTCCACCCTGACGCGGCTCCGTGACGCTCCCTCCCCTCAGCTCTCCCTGCCGTCTGGGCCGCGGCGGCTCCCCCCTAGAAGCTGCGGTGCAACCTCAGCCCTGCCTGGGCCAGCACCCGCCTGGCCCGACAGCCTCTGTCCACGGCCCCCTCCAGGCCCCGCAGAAAGGGCCGGTGGCCCTCAGACTCCATCCTGGGGCGTCAGTGATTAGCACAGCACACAGTCTCCCAGGAGCCCCCTGACACAGCTGCCGAGGCTCCAGGGCACGACTAATGCCCCCCCGCCCAGCTCGCTGAAGGGCTGACCACCTCCCCAGGTGACCCTCTGCCCCCGACACAGCCGGGGCCGTGTGGAGCCCCAGACGCGTCACTGACTCACCTCGAGGAGCTTGTCACCCACTCGGACGCCCGCCCGGGCTGCAGGGCCCTCCTCGGACACCCGAGAGATGAATATGCCCTGGAGAACGAGTGGGAGCTGAACAGAGAGAAGGGACAGAGGCCGTGGAGGGGCCCCCCTGTCCTGCTGGGGTAGCAAGGCCTGGACACCCCCTACAAAGCCTGCAGAGACCCCAGGGCATGGGAAGAAGAGAACTGGGCCTGTGGCCACCTGGGCTGGCTCACCGCTGCAAGTCCCACGTGCCGCGGAGCCCAAGGCCACAGGTCAACCTCCTGGGACGATCTGCAACCCCAAACCCAATAGAGGCAAATACGGGAGAGAAGACAGACTGCCACGGAGAACTCTGGCACCCCCACCGGCTCTAACTAAGCCGCCTGGCTCGGTCCTGGGCCAGCAGTCACGGCCAGGCACCGGGGGGGGGCAGGGAGCCCTGAGCTTGAGCAAGTGCCCAGAACAAAGTGGGCTGTGAGGTCCACAGGGTGGCACAACACCCTCAAAACCACAAAAGCCTCTTGGAGAAAAGGCGGGGATGCGGGGAGAGGGTCCCCGAGGCGGCCACAGCTCCTCACCTCGTCGTCCCCCTTATAGGGCGTAGAGCCCTTGCCGCCAGCGATGCTGATACCCAGGCCCCCCGTCTGCCGCACGATGGTGAGCGTCAGCTGGAAACAGAACAGACCCTCGCTGTCTGGGGGCCGCCTGTGGGCCTGGCAGGGCACGGGGAGGGCCTGGTCCCGTCCGGCAGCCTGGGCGGCCCCACGCAGCACAGAGGGGCTGCACAGGGCAGGGCACAGCTGCATGGGGGCCCGAGGCCCTGCCCCACCCGCACATGCCGCCTCGGCAGCCCCGTCCAGACTGGCTGCCTCCCCCAGGCCCCAGCTCCACGTCTGTCCGTCTGTGTCAGAGGCCCGGGAGGCCCCAACCCTGAGAAGGTGGACAGAAGCTCTTATGGGGCGGGGTCCGCACAGGCGAGCAGGGCGGGGGCAGGAGGCGCGAGAGCCCGCAGCCCAGGAAGCAAGGCCAGCAGCCCGGGACCCAGAGCACGAAGCAGAGAGCGAGTACAGACCTCTTCCTCCTCAATGCGTGCGGGCTCTATCAGCAGGTTATTGGCCTGGTCAAACGACACCCCCTGTTAGGACGGGACCAGCGAGGGCATGCAGGTGAGCTGCCGCCCGCCACCGCCTCACCCGGCCCCGCCAAGAGCAGAAAGGACAGGAACCACCACACCAAGCTCCCGCAGCCTGAGCACCAGCCCCTCCCGTCCAGTCTGGAAGTGTGGCCACGTGGGGCAGCCTCAGCTGGTCGGGGGGCACCCCACAGCGGGCTGAGGCCGAGCCTGGCTGTCCTGGGCCCCTCAGCTGCCACAGCATCACGCCCGTGCTCAGGACAAAACCTCGACATCAGATACACGTGGAGCGAGATGTCCCCAGGGAGCAGGCGGGACCTCTCGTGCGCCCCTGACGGCCACCTGACGGCCAGGGACAGGAGTCGCGTGAGGGTCCACAGTGGGCCCGAAGGCCAGCTCTGAGGAGGACCCGAGGAAGGAAGAGTCCAGGCGGTGATGCAGCCGCCAGACCCCGGGGCCCGTCTGAACCCAACCCAGGAGCACCTTGGAGTCAGCAGCCCTTGGGGGTGCCCTCCACCCCCCAATCCCCCGGCCCCTGGCAGCCAGACCCGGGACGTGGGCCCAGAGCCACTGGGCGAGCCGCCGGAGACCCGGCACGGACCGCGGCCTGACGAGGAGGGGCCAGGGCAGCCCGGCTCGAACGGGTGTGTGAACGGGAACCCACCTTGATGGACGGCGCCGACACCAGCGCTTCCTCCTTCTCCTCCTCGGCCACTGCCGCCTCCTCCTCGTCCTCCTCCTCCTCCTCCTCGTCCTCCTCGGCCTCCTCCTCGGCCCGAGGAGCCCAGGGCGCGTGGGGGCCGTTGTGCCAGGCCGCGGGCCCCACGGGGCCCTCCCCGTCCGGCGGCGTCCCCTGCAGCAGAGCCACGACCGCCTCGGGCTGCGGCAGCTTGGAGATCTTGAAGTGCTTCTTATAGTGAGGGGTGTCCTTGCGGATGAGACGCTGTCGCCCGCCGGGCAGGGGCCAGGGTGCCGCGAGCTGCCCCTCCTCGCTCTCGCCGTCCTCCCCGGGGGGCAGCAGCAGCGTGTCCTCCGCGAAGCGCACGGTGGGCTGCGGGAAGCCGGGCATGAGCACCGCGGCAGGGCCTGCCCCCGCCCCGAGGGCCCCGGCGTCCCAGAGGCGCCAGACACCGTGCTCGGGGCCGGGGAAGAGCCCGCAAGGGAACGTGTGGGGACGCACACGGCTGGCAGAGGCCCAGCTGAGCTCCGGAGGGGAGAGCCCGCCCGGGAGGCCCAGCCGCACGCTGACCGGTCCTGCCCACACGTCTGCTCAGCCTCCGGCGCGAGCCTCACCTCCTCATAGGTCTCCTCCGCAGCCTCCTCCTGGGTGTTGGCGGCGGCTTCCTGCTGGCTCAGCCCCTGGGTTTCGGCCAGCGGCCCCTCGGGTTCACCCTGGGAAGCTGTACCCGCGGACGTCTGCGAGTCCTCACTCAGACCAGACCCGGTGCTCAGCCTCTTGTCCTGCGGCCGGGTGGGCAGGGGGTCAGTGTGCAGCACCCCGGGCGGGCTCACCCCTGCACAGGTGGGGGCGGTGTGTCCCAGCCTCAACAGAGGCCGTGCACAACCACAGCTCCGTGGCGCGGCCCCTCAAAGATCTTCCCCACACAACTGAAGAACAAGAACCAGACGAGCTCCCAGGAGAACGGCAGCCTGAGAAAGCCCCACGGCCCTGACGGGAGCACGGCTCTGCAAATGCAGCTTCGCAGGGTGGGGGGGCCTGCCCTACGTCCCCCTAGGTGTCACCCTCAGGATCCCGAAGCTTCCCCTAGCCCTTGTGGCTGCAGGCCTCTAAAGGAGCAGGATTGGGTTTGCACGCTCTGGTCCCAGCTCCCTACGCCGAAGCCGATCCTGCCCCCGCCACCCGCATGCGGACCCACGGGTCTCGATCTCCATCGCCTATGCCACCGGGAACGCGGCCGCGGCCGGCTCCCCCGCGCCCCTGCCCCGCACGCCCACGCCACACGCTCTCCCGCGGCCACCCCACAGCCCTTCGTGACATGACCCTGCCCCGTGGAGAGCACAGCACGCTTGGCCCCGGACCCCTCCCCTCCCCCCCCCCCCCCCGCCCCCTCCCCCCCCCCCCCGGCCAGCCCAGGCCCCCAGAGCCCCACAGCCAGGATGACAAGACGCCCAGGGCTCCCGAGAGGTGCAAGCCTGCCGTGCGGGTTCCCACAGGCACCTCCTCCAGGGGTGAGGGCGGCCTGGACTCCGGCCGGCGGGTGTGGGCTTCGCCTCGGCGCTCCTCGACACCCCTCTTCATCACCTTCAGCTCGCTGGGGTGAGGCGTGGCCCGACGCTGCAGGCCCTGCAACGTGCACGAGGGTGCGGGGTGGGGCAGGGCAGGGCAGGGGTCAGGGGAGGGCAGGGAGGACGCAGCCCACCCAGGCAGCCCCCCGCCATACCCGCTTCTCAGCAGCAGCTCCGTCAGCATCGTCGCCGCACGCGGGGACCTCCAGAAACTGGATGACGCTCACGCGGCTGGGCGGGGCCTCGCTCCAGCTCTCCGAAGGGCTGCCCTGCTGCCCCGGGGCCTCTAAGGAAACCGAACGTTGGCGGGCCTGTCTGAGGCCGCACCCACCCCGGCCGCAGACGCGGTCGCCGGACCTACCAAGGCTGGGCGGAGGTTGCTGCGGCAACAGGTAGCAGGTGAGCACCTTCTCGCCGGTCTGAGCGTCGTCCTCGGTCTGGAACCGGAGCATCGGCTGTGCCTGGTTCTCAGCCAGCCATAGGGCCTTGAGGTTGAGGTGGGTGAGCGCAAACGGCAGACTCTGCAGCCTGGCGGCCGGTGGGCACGGTCAGCTCAGCGGCGGCCGGTGGGCACGGTCCGCTCAGCGGGGGCCGGGCGGCTGGGCACTCACCGGTTCCCGGCCACGTCCAGCACGTGTAACTCAGCCGTGTGGGCGAGCTCCGGCGGCAGGGCGGCCAGGCGGTTGTCCCGCAAGGAGAGAACGCTGAGCGCCACGCAGCCTCCAATCTCTGCTGGCAGCACCTCCAGACGGTTCCGGTCCGCGTTGAGGTTGGTCAGCTTGGTCAGCTTCCCCAGAGAGCGGGGCAGAGCCTGGCCAGGAAGAGGGAGGGCCAGCGGTTGGCAGAAATCCGCTAGGGTTTGGAAGGAGAGGGGCACCCCTCAGGGCAGTCTCCAGCGCCCATGCGGCATCACCCCCCGCCAACTGCTTCCTGCCAATGTCCCCCCATCCAAGCAGACAGCCAGGACCCACCACACGGCGGCCCCCCAACCTCGCTCCCCCGGTCCCGCCAGGCCGGGCCGTACCGTCAGCAGGTTCTCCGTGAGGATTAGCTCAGAGAGGTTCTCACAGTCGCCGATGGCCTCGGTCACCTCACAGAGCCGGTTCTGGTCCACCTTCAGGATGGACAGCTGCTTCAGCTGACCTGGGGTCGGGGAGACGTGACGACAGGGCCGAGTGGGGTGGAGGGCCCGGCTGCCCATGCAGCACCCAGCTCGGAAAAGCCCCACCCAAGCCCAGGGCAGCACTCCTCCCCGCCGCCTGCCCCGTCCTCCCCAGCCCCAGAGGGGACAGCTCTGCACACCCGCGTGCCCTGCCCCGTTCGCCGTCCACACCCTGCCCCCACGAGACGCCTCGGCCCCTCAGGTGCAGCACCCAGTCACCCCTCACCCCAGCATCCTTTCCCCTTCTCGGGGGCATCTCTCAGGGCCCTCCCCCCAGGGCCCCCTCTAGGCCAGGGTTCACCACCAGCCACGCCCCTCCAGCGCCCAGGCTGGGGCTGACCGATGCCATCAGGAAGCCGCTGCAGCGAGTTCTGGGACAGCAGCAGGTCGGTGAGCAGCAGGAGCCCGCCGAGCTCCGCGGGCAGCTCCTCCAGCCGGTTTTCCGACACGTCCAGGCATACCAGACGTCGCAGGTTCCCCAGCTCCTGAGGGTGGGCACAGAGGGTCAGGGGACGGCCAGGTGCCAGCCAAGGGCTGCCACACCCTCACTCACCGGGGGCAGTGCTGACAACTGGTTCCGGTCCAACCACAGCTCACGGAGGTTGGGCAGCGCTCCGAGGGTGTCAGGCTGCAGCAACAGATGGGGACAGAGGGGCAGGGTCAGGGGACAGCCTGAGATTCACCTGCCCCCCGGCCCACGACGGCCCCGCCTTCTCCATACCAGTACTTCGAGCTCGTTGCCTCCCAGATCCAGCTGTTCCAGCTTGACCAGGAAGGACAGAGACCTACAGAACAAACAGCAGGTTCTGCTGTGGTCGCGTGGCCCAAGCCCCCCAGGCCCGCGGCTCAAACAAGTGCTGGAGAAAGACCCGCGCCCACTCACGCAGGCAAGGACTTGAGCAGGTTCTCCCGGAGCTCTAGGGTCACCAGGTTGGCGAGGCTGGAAGAGAGATCAGGGTGGGGAGTGAGGGAAGCAAGGACAGTGGGGAGAAAGGGAGGAGTGGGGCTGAGCCGAGCACCCCTGCCCTGGAGGGCACGCACTTGCCCACATCCCCGGGCAGCGCCTGCAGGGACACGTCATTCAGCGCCAGGTGGGCCAGGCTGCGCAGCTGCGTGAAGCCGTCGGGGAGCCTGCGCCAGAGGAAGAGGAACTCAGGTGTCCAGAACAGGCTGTGGGAGCCCCGCGCCCGCCACCGCCCCCCACCGCGGCCACCACCCACCTAGACAAGGGGTTCCCGCTGAAGTCTGCGATCTCCAGAGCCTTGCAGAACTTGATGCTCTCCGGGATCTCGGGGATATCTGTGACAGGAGAGGGCTCACCGTGGAGACACACCCAGAGTCCCCAAGAGCTCAAAGCCCTTCCTGCCACCCGTAAGCTCCACCCCAGCCCTGCGCTGGGCTCCGCACCGTTCCGGGACACGTCCAGCTCCACCAGCTGCATAAAATTGGCCACCTCGGGGGGCAACCGCTGGATCTCGTTGTCACTCAGGCCCAGCTTGCGCAGGTTCAGCAGCCGAAAGAAGGGCTGTGGGCAGGAAGTGGGCTCAGGGGAGGACAGACCCTGTAGGAGAGGGCCGCTCCAGAGCAGACACGAATTCACAAGTCACAGACCCCGTGGGCCTCTGCCTGCTCCAGGCCACACAGGAACCCAGGGTCCTGCCTCATCACCCCCGTCGGCAGCAAAAAAAAAAAAAAAAGGAGAGACAATCGTGTACCCACACCTGCCTGCACTTCTAACTTCTTAGCTTCTGCCATCTGGTGCCCTGACATCACCTCAGACACCTTCCCTGCCGCCATCTTCCCATAGGACGGACCTCACGTGCCCAAAAGTCATCTGCTCCGGGCTGGGTGGTTCTCCGGTCCTTTCCCTGGGTGCTCCCGCAAGCCTCCACTCGCCACCTGCAGCCTCTTCTACCCACCCAGGAGGGGAGCCTGCCAGGGCCCACAGTGCCTTCTGCCACGGCGCCCAACCACCCCGGCCCGAGTCTGTGGCAAGAACTTGACAGCTAGCTACAAAAAAAAAAAACCAAACTCGACAAAAGCAGTGTAGCGCCACAAGCACAGGTAGCTCTGAAGGCTCCTGGAAACAGCGGGGGACAGAGCCCTCCCATCCAAGCCCAGGACGGGGGGCGGCACTCAGCCCCCAGGCCCTGGGCCACTTAGCACCCTGTCTCCAGAAAGGAAATCCTTTTATGAGCTGCTTCCCTCAGCGTCTTCTCCAGAGCGGCCTTAGAAGGAAAGCAAGCTGGGCAGGAGGCGCGACAGCAAGGAGAGCCGGAGAGCCTGCAGACCTCAGACCTACCAGGGCCAAGGATCTCTCCGAGCGCCCGCCCACCCCACCTCAGCCCCCGGAGGAGAGCAGGCCGAGGCGAGGGCTGGGCTCCCCGCCTCCGGAGCAGCCCAGCAGGTTGGTGTCCACCTGCCAGACCAGGCTCACCGTCCCCTGCGTCCACCCCGTCCCACCTACCACGGCCGCGGCGCTCGCCCCACCGCAGCTCTCCCAGGCTGTGCCCGGCCTCGCCACTCCCAGGCGCGCACCTGATGACCACTGCCACCTGGTGCCAGCACCCGAGATCGGTGAGGAGGGTGGGGCCGGCCAGCCGGCGCCCGGAGCCGGCCCGACCCCGCCGCCCGGTGCCCAGGTGCGGACGGCCGCTCACCTTGGGCAGCTCGCGCAGCTGGTTGGCGTCGAGGAGCAGCTCCTCCAGGCTGCGGCTGTAGCGGTAGATCTCCTCGGGCACGGCCTGCAGCGAGCAGTGCCGCTTGTCCACCGACTCCACGTGCCGGTTGCAGCGCCACAGCGGGATGCACTTGAGCATGGTGCGGGCGGGCGGGCGCGCGGCGCGGGCTCAGGCGCGGGCTCGGGCGGCGGGCTCGGCCGGGGGGCGGGGCTCGGTCCGCATGAGCGCCGGGGCCGGCCGGGCGGGGGAGGGGCGGGGCGGCGGCGGCGGCGCAGGGCCCGGGCCGCGCTCGGAACGCTCGGCCCGCGGCGGCCGGAGGCGGGGTGAGGGTGTGTGTTGGGGGGGGAGAGGTGGGGGCCGGGGGCAGGGGTGGGCGCGCGGCCCGGCCGGCGCTCAGGCTCTGGGGAGGCGGCGGCGCCGCATCCCGGCCAGCCCGCTCGTCCGCCGCTGTGCCGCAGCCGGAACAGCCGCCGCTGCCCGCCGGACTGCCCCGCCGACAACCGCCGGCCGCCGCGCAGCCCGCCGGGAAGCCGAGGCCCGCCCTCGCCGCCCATCGCGGCCGGGAACTGCAACCCCCACAAGGCCCCGCGGCGCCGGCGCCTCCGAGAACCCGTAGCGGCCCCGCGCACAGCCTGCCGGGAAGCTCCGCTCCGTCCGCGGGCGCAAAGTACGATGGGACATGAAGTCTGCGTAAGAACCGGGCTCCCGCGGCCTGCCCAGAGGCTTCCTGGGGCCCCTCCGCCTCGGCCCCCTCCCTAGGGTCGGCCCCGCGACCCCCACCGCGGCCGGCCAGCCGTCCCCCCCAACCCGCTCCATCTACAGGCTTCTCCCAGCACTCGGCGGGAACAGGTGATACCGGGGAGGGGTGGGGTGGGGTGGGTTGCCCCCCGCCCTCCCCCGGCGGCAGGGCAGCCCCTGCGGACTCTGCGGCCGGCCCTCCCCCCTTGCCCAGGCCCCCGGGAGCCCAGAAGCACAGGACCACTGCCACACAGGGATGTCGAGGGCCAACGGCATCTGCACCTTTATCCCCCCGCGGGCGGCTGGGCCTGCGACACCAACACATCACTAGAAAACCCAGAGGGAACAAGGAGCAAGTGCAAGTCCAGGCAACCGGGCCAAGGTCACGCAGAAAGGTCACTGTTATCAAAACGCTCCTGGTCATACACTTCAGCCACCACCTTGCGGCCAGCAAACCAGCGCCCATTGAGGGCCTGGATAGCCTTGTGAGTCTCGGAGGCTATGGAAAACTCCACAAAAATCTTGACGATGATCTCCGCATCCTCCTCCTCGCCCTGCTTCTCCTGGTAGATGATGACGCGGTTGACAGCACCAAACTTGCCACACTCCTCGGTCACCTCCCCCTCCAGGTCGTCGTCGATGTCCTTGGGGTCCACCATGTTGCGCAGAACCATCACTGTGGACTGTGTGCGGGAGGGGACACTGAGTTACGGCTGGCTGGACCACTCCCCTCACCCCCTGCGGCGCCCCTGGCCCGGCTGCGCACCTCCTGCTTGCGGAGCAGCTTCTGCATCACCATGTGGCGGGCGCTGCTGCCCGAGATGCTCATGTGCTCCTGCTCACTCAGCATCTCTGGCCGCTCTGACTCGGGAAACAGCTCCTCCTCTTCCTTCTCCTTCTTGGGCTCCAGGAGACCCAGCGTTGGAGGGCTGGCCAGGATGGGGTTTACCACTCCCACAGAGGGGATGGTGACCGGAATGGGAGGCCGGGCTGGGGTCACACCTGCAGCAAACCCACCAGGTCCAGCAGTCACACCCCCCCCATCTCTGCCCTTCCCAGGAAGGCACCCCAGCACCACTCAGCCGTGACTGAGCAATGTCTTACCTGGGGCGCAGAGGGCTATGCCCAGAGGACTGGCAGGGGAAGGAGGGAAGGCCTGACCCACCCAGGCTCACCTGTGATGACTCCTGGGGCCTGGGCAGCCATGACAGCCTGGGGCAAAGCCCCCAGAGGCTGGGCCAGAGTCAGTGCAGGGGACACCAGTCCAGGCGTGGCCAGGGTACCCAGCACCGCTGCTCCAGCCACTGCTTCCTGCAACCCAGAAGGCCACCACACTCAGTCCCCAATCTGGCTGCCTCCGCTCAAGACCACACAGAGCGCCAAGCCCCAGAGGATGAGGGAGGGAGCTGTCCCCACCAAGTGAACTATGCGACCGGACCCGCCCTCACCTGAGCTGTGATCTTGGCCGTGGCTGCAGCGGCAGCCACAGCAGCAGCAGGTGGGAGGCCCCCAGGTGTGGCAGGTGTAAGCAGGGGCATCGGGGGGGTGACAGCCTTGCCCACTCGCAAGTACTGGCCACCCAGATCAAAGAGGTTCATGGAAGACACGGCATCCTGGGACGACTGGGCCTTCTCATACTCTGCAGGGCAGGAACAGCACTGAGGGTCAGCCGCCGTGCCAGGTGGGCCCCGCCCTCACCACAGTCTCTCCGAACTCACCAATGAAACCATAACCTTTGTGCTTGCCAGTTGTAGGGTCCCGGGCGAGCGTGCAAGATTTGATCTTGCCAAAGGCCTCAAATACACTCTTGATGTCGTCATCTGAAAGGTCCTGGTGCACGGAAGCCACATAGATGCGGTTGAAAGCCCGTGCCTCCTCAGCCAGCTGGTCTATGATAGGCTGGGCCTGCCCTATGTTGCTGGGTCTGCCCACCTGGGAGAGAGGCAGGGCACAAAGCCCCCCGTCAGCACAGGCCTGGCCACGTCAGCCTTCAGGCTTCTGGACAGGCTGCTCTGCATCACCTGGCTGACTGAACAGAGCACACTGATGTGCCAGCCCTGAGGCCCACCTCCTCGGCCCTCACCTTAATGTTCCTGCCTCCTAGCATCACCGAGTTCATCTGCTCCAAGGCGAGCTGTGCAGCTTCTGGGACCTCATACTCCACAAAGGCAAAGCCCTGGGTGCAGGAACGTGCCGTGAGGCCAACAGAGCCCAAGGTGGGGAGGGTGGAGGGTGGGGAGGGGCAGACTAAAGCCCACCTTGTGCTTCATGGTGACAGAGTCCCAGGACATGTCAATGCTCTTGATGGGTCCAAAGGGAGCAAAAGCCTGGCGAATGGTGTCCTCCCCAAGCTCATAGTAGATGGAACCCACGTAGACCCGGCACATGATGGCCAGTGCCCGCTGCCGCTGAGCTGCCATCTGGAGCAGGACACAAGGGGAGAGAGAGCCACTGGCTTGTGAGGGGGTGGCAAGAGGCTGAGCAGCCCACTCCCCTCCTGGCCCACCTACCCAGCTCCGCTGTGGGGAGGGCTCCCCACGCGGCAGCACGGTGCTGGCTCCGCTCCTGTAGTCAGGGTAGCAGGGGTCAGCAGGACCCTACCCCCAGGAAGGAAGGCCAGGCCCAAAGGCAGGACATGGACGCACCCCGGCCCATCCAGGTCCTGGGCAGACTGGCAGCAAAGCTGACAGGCGGTCGGGAGGCAGGGCTGCGCGCCCTCCCACCCTGCCCACCTTCCAGTCTGGGGGCCAGGTACCCCAAGCTGGGCTGGAAGATCCTCCTAGGGTCCTGGTCAAGTGCTCCGACGGAAGAGGGAAGGGGAAGCCATCCAAGCTGGAGGGACCCACTAGTGTGGAGGCAAGAGAGGGGGCAGAAGACAGGGCAGCTACTGCCCAGAAGAGAGCCCAGGGGAGGAGGTCAGGAGCCCAGATGGGGGCTCCCTGGAGAGAGAACAAAGAGCAGCTGCTCATGCAGGGCCAACTCAGGTAGGGGCTTAGCATTTTGCAAGCCCCCCAGTGTGTTGAACTCCTGACAAAAAAGGGCTGGCTGGAGCTCACATCTGCAGCCACAAGACCCGGCCCCCAGGAACATCAGAAGGTGGCAGAGCAGCCAAAAAGAGGAGCCCCGGGGCTCCCTGGAGCAGGGAGGTAACAGGCCCAGCGGGCCCAGAGCTCTGCTTGGGCAAACACTGCCCCTGCACTGGGGCCAGCTTGGGCCAAGGGACCTCTCCACGCCCTCAGGGATGGGCTTCCCACCCCTGCCACCTCTACACGATGTGGTACGCAGGGGGGTTCCCACAGCCACACGCAGTGGGCCACCAGGAGGAGCTGAGCCCCGGGGAAGACACCATAGGCCCAGGACAGGCAAAGACAGGGCCCTGGCTCTAGCTTCTCCATGAACCGGGGCTCCCCTCACCCTCAAAGGGCCCCCATAACCGGAGACCAGTCTCCCTCTTTAGACACCAGCTGGCCTAGTATATAGACCAGGCCTTCCCCTCCCTCAGAGAGGAACCTAAAAATAAGGTCCACATATCCCCCAAACTAGGAATCCCGCCCCCCAAATGGGACTGCCCTCCTCAAACTGGGCTCCCGACAAGTAGGCCTCAGGCCCCTGCTGAGACCAAGGACCACCAAAGGTGGAACTATGTCCCCTCTTGCACCAGGCACCCCAACATGAAACCATCTACCCCTCGGGTCAAAATTCCCCAAGATAGGAGTACGTCTCCTCTTCAGTGCGGGCTTCCCAACAGGTGGGCCAAGAGCCCTCTCCCTGACATCTCCCCACAGACAGCTGCTTTCCAGAGAGGACACTGGGTCTGTCTGGCCCTCAGAAACGGGGCCACATCTCCCCTGTTAGAGCAGCACACTCAGGGATGACCCCCAGGAAAGAGCCACATTTCCCCCTCAGACTTCCTGGAGCGGGGCCTGGCCTCCTCCTCAGCTTGCCTCTGGGGGATGGAGGAGCATCTCCTTCCCAGACTCCTCCGCCCACGGCAGCCAAGGTCTCAGCTACCGCCTCTGCCTCCTCCCTGGCCCACTCTGGGCTCAGCCCAGCCCCTGCCTGCTCCCTGGCTGCATGGCCCCTACACCTTGCTGACAGCCAGGCCCAGAGGACCAAGTCCTTGCCCTTCCCTCTGCTGCTTGCTTGGGACCCCCCAGCCCCCCACCCCATCCATCCATCCTCCCTCCAGGGTCTGATGGGGCCGTGAGTTAGGACTCTTCTCTCCTCGGGGGCCTGACCCCGACCCAGGAGCCCGGGCAGCCTGGAGACTGGCAGAGCTGGAGGCCCAGGCGCTGTGCCTTGTGCGTGAGGGCGACATGGGTGCAGGTGGGCCTGGCGTGGGCAGCTACCCTCCTGGCCTGCTGCCCTCTGCAGTTACCTGGCCGGTTAGTTTTAAGGCGGGACCTCAGAGCAGATGGAGGCCTCCCCAGGGGCGGTCCCGGGTGGGTGCCCGCCCACACCACTGGCCCCGCCACGCCTGGCGCTCTGCTGCGCTCGTCCCGAGCTGGCGGGCAGGGCCGGCTAGGGGAGCAAGGTCCCCAGCACGCGGGCTGCACTGCCCCCCTCTAGCCCTGACTAAGGACATGAGCCCCGGAAGAAGTGAGCATTTCTATTGACCGATTGCAAAGGTGAGAGAGGATCTCCAAAGCCCATTGTCACTGCTGCCATCTGAAAGACAGTAAAGACAGAGTTCAGTCTGTTGGAGCCGAGCAGTCTCCCGCTCTTGTCACACCTCACTCAGACAGCGGCAAGGCCCGGAGTCCCCGCCCTGCCAGGGAGGTCCGCCTGCCTTCCCAAACTGCCAGCCAACTGGCCAGCCGCCGGCACCTGCCCAGGGGGGCCTCAGAGCCCCAGGTGCCCCGCCCCACAGCCTGGCCGGCGGGGCAGAAGGAAGGGAGGGGGAGGAGGGAAGGAAGGGGAGGAGGAGAAGGAGGAGAAGGAGGAGGAGGAGGAGGAGGAGGGTGCAGATGGAGCACAGTGAAGAGCCAGGGCATCTCCTGAGGGCTGGGCAGGGGGCAGGGGGCTCGAGGCCCAGGCGCCTGTCAGCCTCGCCCTGGCCTCCCCCCCACAGCCACGGCTGCTTCTGGCCACGGGGCTGGAGCAGGGTGCTGCCGGAGGTGCCCCCGGCCTGTCCTCTCTGTCCTGGACCCCAGCTCAGCTGGTGTGGACTCACTGCAGGGGCCGGGGCCTGACGGCTCTTATCCGAGGCCATGGGGATGGGGAGGAACGCCCCTACATGCTGCACCACCACATGGGTGCAGAGGCGACCTGAGGC
The DNA here is from genome assembly GCF_004348235.1 of Phoca vitulina. Classification (NCBI taxonomy): domain Eukaryota; kingdom Metazoa; phylum Chordata; class Mammalia; order Carnivora; family Phocidae; genus Phoca; species Phoca vitulina. The sequence goes on from NW_022589721.1 coordinate 34,572,218, forward strand.
GACAATTTCAAGTCCAAGAGGAGGAGCCAACTCAGGGTGCGGGCACGGCTACAGCGAAAGGGCGGGGAGGGGGCCATGGGCACTCAGCAGCTGGGTAAGGCTGGGCCACTCGTGCCTCACGGAGGAACCTGGGCGTCCCAAGAATGAGTCCTTGAGAAACAGAACCACAACACCTTGTGGGGATGGCCAAAGGCACAGGAGGAGGAAGAGAAGGAAGAGGAGGTGGAGGTGGCGGGGGGGGGGGCAGCGGAGGCTCCCCGGCCCAGGGGGGGGGGGGGGCGGCCTCCAGCGGAGCCAGCGCCAGGCCAGAGGGTGGGGCCCTGGCGGCTCACCTGCAGGTTGGTGAGCTGCTGCTGCTGGTGCGCGATGGTCTGCTTCACCAGCACGCTCTTGATGCTCTGCTCCATGGCGTACTTCTTGGCCTGCGGGAGAAGGCGGTGAGGAGCACTGGGGGGCCCGGTCTGTGGGGAGATGCGCCTTCCTCCGCCGACTGCCCCCCTCCATGCCCACCAGTCCCCAGGAGGTACACTCTCACCTTCTGGAGGGCCTCTTGCTGCTCGGGCGTCAGAGGAGGCAGTCCCAGCTTCGCGGCTGTGCTCTGCCCGTTCTCCATCTTGATGGAGTCTGTCCCCTGGTGGTGGTGAGCAGGGGAGTCATTAAGAACAAGCTCAAGACCTCCCTCATATGGCCCCAGGAACCCCACCCCACCCATCTCCCCCTACAACTGCACAAGGCCTCCAGCCCAGCCCATTCCTAGGGACAGGCAGGTCTGCCCTTCTGCCATCCCTGTGCCTGTCCCTAGGCCTGTCTCTCTCAAGACCCATGCCACTGAGGAAGGCAGGTACCTTGGGGGCCTTGGGACAACCCAGAGCAGCTGCAGGGCCCAGGCCACAATGGCCTCCTCAGGAGCTATGAAGACAGGCAGCAAGTAGTAGAAGGGGCCCAGCTCTTGTAGCAAAGCTGACCCCAGAACCTCAGTCCCCTACCATGCAAGAGAGCTGGCCCTGGCCATCCTTTATAAGGAAAAGGGGCCGTGGTTCGTTCTCTGGATGTGCAGGGACTCCTCATTCCCGGACTACCTGGCGTCCACCCCTGCCCCCACACCTTCCTGCAGCCCCAGCCAGGGCCACAGACTCAGCGTCCCTGCTTGGGCGGAGTTCCAGGGATCACTCAAGGAGCAAGTAAGGGAAAGGACCTCCCTCCCAGCACACCTCCATGCAGCGCCCCATCCCCCATCTCTGCACACTGTTGAGAACCTGGAGCTGCTCTCCCAGGTCACAACAGCCCAGAGGAGGGCTCCACCCAACCTCCACCAAACTCCTCCCTGGGCTGTGCTTAGCCCCCTGGGAAGAGAAGCCAGGAGCAGACAAGCCACAGAGGAAAAGTGGACCTGCCAGCACCCTACCCAGGCGAGCATGGGTAGATAGAAGATATTCTGGGGGATGGGGATAAAGCAGGCACAGCCCGCCGCAGACAAATCCAATGGAACTAGGATTAAGTTTACATTCCTTCTGTCAAAATTCATTTGTAAGCTGTTTGCAGGGGAAAGAATATAGCCATGCGAGCAAAAAGAAAAACACAGCCACGGGACCAAAGAGTGTGTGTATCAGGGATCAGATCACACCTGCCTGCCCACGAGTTCAGAGGGCCTGGGGCTACCCAGCAACTGCAAGGACAGACCACCGCCAGCCCCCTCCAGAGGGGATGTTCTGCAACTCCCAGCACACAGCCTTAGGAGGGACAGCAGAGGAGGCAGATCCCCAGTGCAGATGTGACGAGCAAGGACAGAGGTACGAAGGAGGCAGGAAGGGGCCAGCCGACCCAAACCCCAAGAACCACCATCCTGACGAGCCCAAGTACTGGGTTTCCAGCACAGGGTCAAAGGGCAGAAGGGGCCTGGAGGCCCCTACTCTGGTGACCCAGTCTGGCCCCTGAAGCTTGTCCTCTCCGCCCTCCCAGCTGGCCCCAAGCCCGGTTCTCTTTAGTGGGACAGAGGCCCTGAGAGCCAGGGGCTGTGACTCTAGAGCAGGCTGTCACCATGGTAATCAATGCCAACCCCCTTCCAGCCCCTTAGAAACTTTTCAATCTCTTCTTTGTCTTGGTAAACAAAAGGCCCTTCTCCCATCAACCAGGGCAGGGGAGGGCTGGCTAGAGGGACGCCCTGGCCCCTTTGCCCATCTGCTTCAGCCCCCATAACTTCCCAGGATCCAGGCTGCATACCATGGCCAGCCCTCCCCTGAGTGTGCTGGGGGGCCCACAGGAGGGCCCAGCTCCAACAGGCCCCCAGGCCACCTTGTTGAGCCCCCACTGGAACCGAATGGAGGCAGACGCTGCCATGGAAAAGCACAAAGAACCTTATTACCCAGCAACAAGGCCTGGCTCCACCTCCTATAGGACAAGCTCCCAAGGGTGAAACAACCAGAGCAGGACAAGATCTGCCCATGCCCCCTCTGAAGCCTGGCCCGCGTCCCACACAGACCCCGTGCTCTGACTTGCACGTTATTCTGCTTTGTTGTTTTATTTAAATTCGAGATTTCAAATGAAAATCTGTGTTTCTGGCTCTTAATACCCATCACATTCTGAAACAGCATGGCTGCCATCTTGTAGGACACGGACGACTAACAACTTACATGGCTCAGGTTCAACCCCACCTGACCATCGTCACTATCTGCCCAAAGTCTGAAGACACATGAGGCTGCGAGCCACCACAGAAGCAGGTGGGCGCTACAGGGAGAGGCGGGAGCCGGGCCGGAGGCTGGGCGGTAAGGGAGCAAGACGGGCACTCCACCCAGAAGGCAGAGAAGAGTCCCTAGGGCTCCTCCCACCCCACCCCCATCTCTCTGGGCCCAGGGACACGCAGGCGGGCGGGCAGGCAGGCAGGCAGACAGGTGGGCGGGCGGGCCTGAGGGAAAGGATGCTTAAGGTCAGTACCTGTGGAGGTTTCCATTTGTCTCCCGCTGCCACCACTGCCGCCGCCGCCGGCTCGGACCCCCCTCCTTGCTGGCCATTGACCTGCTGCAGGCAGGAAGGAGATGTTGTAATGGACAGTCATAAGATCCACCCGCCCCGGCCCTCTCTCCCCTTCCCTAGCTAAGGGCTAAGTGCCCGTGGACGAGAAAGAGAGGCCAGCAGGGGCACTGGAAAAGCCCAGCTCTGGCTTGGCCCCTGAACATCCCACAGTATCCACCCGCCCCACCCATTCTTCCAGGACACCTGCAGCTGACCAGGGCTCTGGCACAAGGGGCTGCCCTGGCAGAATCTAAGGTAGCCTGGAGTTGGCAAGGAGTCATCAGGAAAGGACAGGACAGAGGGTAAGAGAGCTCCTGCCCCATGCCAAGGAAAGGCATCCTCCCCTGGGCCTAAACCTGGCCCCTGGCCACAGAGCTGAGGTCCTAAAAGATCAGTTCCTTTCCTGCCAGCAGGCTGGGCCAGGCCAGACAGGATGACAAGGGGCACAGCTGGCCATCTCCCCTCATCCCCTCCTGAGGCAGACAGGGAAACCTCTCTAGCAACCCCCCCCCCCCCCCCCCCACACACGGCTCAGCATCAGTCCCAATGCCTTCCACAGGCTCTGGTCAAGCCCACACCCCAAGCCCCTCCTGAAGACACCTCTGAGGAGGGCTGCCCTCTGAATGACAGGGCCAGGCAGTGGTCTGTGCGCACAGGCCTCCCTCCCCCAGCAGTCAAACTGTCCAGGGCTGGCAGCTGAGAGCCTGGCCCTACCCCACACCCAGAGGGGCCGTGGGGCCAGGGCTATGCAGAGCCTACTGGAAGGAACAGCTCCCAGCTCAGCTTAGCAGGATGGCAGGAGCAAAGACAGGCCAAGGGCAGGAGGTGGGCAATGTCGTGGGCAACGTCGTGGGGGACTTGGTAAAAGGGCCCTGAGACCCACTCCACCTTCTCAGGGGCTACACAGCAGGAACTGAGAGCAGAATACACTTTCCCCACTCCCACCTTGCAAGACCTACCGATGTATAGGAACACAGGGGACAGCCATACCCACCCTTGTAGCCCTGTGCACAAAGCCAGAGGCTAGGCTGACTTGGTCAGAGCGTGTCTCGGGCTCTCTAGCCCCAAAGGAGATAGCAACACAAGCCTGTCTGTGCTAGAGACGTGGCCAGTGGGCACAGAACCTGCGGCTAACGCCCACGCGGAGACTTGGCTGAAGTTGCTCCGAACTCAGCGCCACTGCTTCTTAGGGAAGAGAGAACCAAAGGACACGGGTGCCCCCCGAGTGGGTGTATGGCAGCTGGGGACAGGATCAGTGTCTGGCCTGCCTCAAGTCCCCTGGCACCCCAGGAGCACATCCGGAGCAGAGGCTGCCCTCTCAAGGCTCACAGCAAGAGATCACTTCAGGTCTGGGGAAGCAATCCAGTCCCCTGACCCATGAACACAGCCAACTTGAGGGCACATTTGTAAACAACTTCCTGCTCTCCCAAATTAACGTAACAGCCAACACAGGAAACAGGACATTGCTGAGAGCAGAACACAACTCAAAAGAGACTTCTCCGGAAAAATCCGTCCAGGCGAGAATGCTACACAGGACATCGCCATCGCCTCCAAAGAAACCAAGCTCCTCGTCCCACAGAGCCTCAGCTTCTGTTCTAAGCAGATACTAAAAAACTTGGAGAAAACTGCTATTTCTTACCACAGTTGGTCATATGCTGTCACCCTGTGGCAATGAAAATAGGAGGCTTTGTGGTCACAAAGCTCCCCAGCACCAGGCAGCAGTGCCTCAAGGGGGGAGCGGTCCCCTCTGGGAGGCAACGCAGCCCATGAGTCTGGGACCCAAACTCCAGCACTGCTCAACAGCCCAGGACAAAGAGGATCATTTCCATTAGAAAACCAGAAAAGTTAAGTAATTACTTAACATTTCCAGGTTTCTGGCTCTTCAGGCCTGTATCCTGGGGCTGGCATGAAGATTCAGTGAGTCACTCCAGGTAAAGTACTTCAGATTATCCATGCACAAGACCAGCATGCCGCAAATCTTAGTGATTATTAGCATCGGTGTAACACCCAGGGTCCAATCCCCAAAGCAGAACCGTTGGCAGTATGCTTTCCATCTGTTCCAGTCCTCTTCACGTGGTGCCCTGCTCTCTACCAGATGGCTAGGCTCTGTGCTGGGCACTTTGGATGCAGCAAAAACCAGATGAGACACATGCCAACTGGCACCTACGTAAGAGGACTTCTGTGGTTCATGAGCACTAAGAAGAAAATCAAGCACAAAATGCAAAGAAAGGGACTGAAGCACACTGGGCCTAGGCAGCCAGGGAGGCCTAGGAGGTAGCATGCATGCCAGGGTCTTCAGGAGGAAGAGAGGGACGGTGCCCCCAGGGAAGGCAGAGGGTCTGGTGCCCCTGCTAGATGGAACCCAAGGGTAACGGCCCCAAGCAGGAGTGAGCCCAGCTGTCAAAGGTAGGGAAGAATGGTCTGGTAAGTCAGACACACACTATGCCACCAGAAGACTATGTCCCTGATAGGAAGGGGCTGAGGCCTGTTTCCGCAGCCACCAGGTGGAAGGCACTTCTGCATCTGTCTGTGTCCTTCCTTACCAGCTCACTATCAGCCAAGTTCAGTGCCACTCTATCCTCCCAGAAGAGCTGAAGCCACATCTTAGGACAGCAACCAGCACTGTTCAGCATGCATGGACCACAAGACAGAACAAGCTCTCACTACGCCCAACTAAGACGACAAGAAAACAGGCTGCCTAGAAATCTGTCCACTGAACAGGTTAGAAGAGGAACATATCAAGCCACAGCCTGGAACTCACTCCCAGAATTTGATATAAGCCTGGATCTTTACAGTTCCCACGTGTTAACCTCTTGAGAGAATTCAACGGGCAACAAACAGCCCTATTGAAAACCTCAGCGTACAGGGTTCAGACTTTCTGCCCACGCCCACCTCTACCGTGATGCACCTGTCTGGCCAGCTCATCCCTCAGTCTCCAGAGGTACAGGGTGCTGCTAGTCACAGCTTCGAGCAGCCAAGGCTGAGGCTTGGTGTTCATGTGGCCCTAGGACGCTCAGGGGAGACCAATCATCCACTCTCATTGGCTTCTCTTCCTCCTCCACATTCCATATGTTCCCAGGAGTCTGGGTCCCTGTCTCCAAGCTTCCCTCTCCGTCACTGTCCAGTCCTAACCGCTCTCTGGGACAGTAACCCAAGTCCTCCACCTGCCTCTCTTTTCTAACTTCTCTCTCACAAAGGTCACTTGCTCCTGTGGCTTCAACAGGAAACAAGATGTGGTAGAAAAAGGTTAGCCAGATCTGAAAATCACACACTGGGCTCCCCGCACAAGCAGGGGCCTCTCCCCCCCTGGGAGGCAGTTCCTGCCCCAGTGACATGGGTCCAGCCTCCCTCACTGGGTGTCAGCCCCCAGCCCAGGGGCTGGCCAAGGCCTAGCTCCAGCCTAAGTATACTCCCTGACCCCCAAATGTCTCCCCTATCCGTCCAGCCTCCAGCCACCTGCAAACGTTGCCCTCTCAGACAGGCTTCACGGTGTCACTCTGGCTATGCGTTGGTGGCAGGGTGGCAGGTAAGTAAAGGGATGAAGTGATGCCATGAAGGGTCCAGGAGGACAGACACTCATTTAAACGGAGTAGGGAGGCAAAAGGGTCAAGGGAGACTTCACCATGGAAGCGTGGTGTGTACAAGGGTTCTCCGTCTATGCCACTCACTCGATGCCACTAAAAAGTAGGTAAGCACTGAGCAGAGGAGGCAGGGGTTCCTTCCTCTGGGTGCCCACAACACCCTGAGCACAGGTCCCTCGGGCTCGCAGTCCACGGGCTCCGTGTCCACCAGACCCCCGAACAGGGCAGGGACGGCCTCTGGTTCCCCGTTGTGCCCCGACACACTGTGCTCGAGAAACGCGTGCTCAGACAGCACGTTCTCTCCTTCCTGAGACAGGACGGAGTCCCTGTTGGCTGGTAACCCCTTCTCCGCAGAGCACCAGCTGGCAGCAGAGTCACAGCTGGGGATGCAAGCCGCCGAGGCCGCCACCCTTCCCAGCGGGCCGAGATTCCTTCCTACGGGCCCTGCACGCCCGGCGGCCCCTTCACTCGGCCGAGCAGAGACGCCTTCGCTCCCCGGAGCCCCGCCGTCAAGTCCGGGCTGCAGGCGCACCCGTTGGCAGAACAGTACGACGGCCGCCTGGCTCCGCTCTGAGGCTGCAGCTCAGCGGCGCCATGCGGGGCCGCTCGCCTCGGGCGGGCCGGCCGCACCCCGATGGGGCCGCGCTCCGCGCGCTGCACGGCCCCGCGACGCCGACCGCCGGAAGCTGTAGCCCGCGAGCCGGAAGCTGAGGCCGCAGTCCGGCCCCCGCCTCGCGCCCGCCCCGCCCCGCCTCTCGCGACTAAGAGCCGCGGGGGCCCGGGAGCGACCGCCGCGTCTCCGAGGGGCCTTCGGCGCCCTAGCCGGGCCGACGACCCACTCCCGCCAGCTGAGCGGCGGCCCACGGTCACGGGCGGCTCACTTACGAGAGCTATGGTCGCCGTCGCCATCTTGCGTCCGTCGCGGCCGCCGCGCGCGCCACACGCTCCTGCTCCCTCCGCGGTCTCGCGCGATCTGGGCGCCGGCGGAAGCGCCCGAAGGAGGACGGAAGTCTCGCGATAAAAGTCCCTTTCGCCTTCGACTGGGGGGCGGGGGAGAGAGAGGAATGAGCTTCCGGTGTGGGGAGGGACAGTTAAGGCTCCGAAGCGGAGGGGACGGAAGAGGCGGGGGCGGGCGGTGTACGCCGCGTGCCCGCTTTCCTCGGTGCTGTGTGTGTCTTGTCTCCTCGCCGGGCTTCCCCTTAGTCGGCGGAGGACCGGCCCACCTCAGTTTGTCTCAGTTAGCCCCTCGCTCCACCCTCCTGCCCCGCTCTGCCGCTGCTCCACTTCCCTGCCTCCGCGCTCGCACGTAAGGGGCAGGGCAGGGGAAGTTCGGATCCCCTCCGGCGCTGAAGAACTCCCATCTGCCCCAAAGATCATGTTGAGAGAGTGATAAAGAGTGGCCGCATTTCGGAGTCAGATTCCAAGTTGCTTCTTCGCGTCGTGCCCTCTGAAGTCGGGGTGTGCCTACCAGTGGATGGTGGGCGCTCGTGTAATTAGCGTTCTCTTTCCTAGTGACTCATAAAACAGTAGTGCATCTTAAAAATGATGGCGTCCTAGATTCAATGATCTACAGTCGGTAGACCCGGAATTCAAGACAGGCTTGTGAACCAATTCAGTGGAAAGGGCCTGCACCCAGGGTCCCCTAAGTCCTCCCAACTATTTTTTAAAGGCTCCAGGCACCCATCATGGCGTTGAGCTGCCCTGGACGTCTGCCACATGTCACACCCAGCCCCAAGACCCTAACTCAATGAAACCACATCTGCAAGCTCAGGCAGTGAGATTGTCAGTCCAGCAACCTCAGCCTGCCTGAGGCAACAAAGTGCCTTTCCCAGTTAGGCAGGTCCCTTCTCAACCCTGGGAGGGTTTAAAATAAAATGCAGACACCTCTAGTTAAACATGGCAGAATATTTTCTTCACATCCCTCCCCTCTAAAATGATAGGAAAAGAGTTTTGTAAAGGCAAAACCCCATGAACACAGAAGTGAAATATTGTGCAAATGGAGAAAGGTGGACAATGGGATCTGCTTTAGCTGACTGGAGGTTAGTGTCCGAGGGGTTGTGTGTGAAAATGTAGTTGGAAAAAGGAGACCCCACACCTCTATCCCTACTGGCAGTGGCTGGGCTCTCAGACCAGGGTCCTATTCCAAAAGTCAGGGAGTTAATGAGATTCTTGCCCTTTTCCCACCTCCACCCAGCTCCAAGTCTAGGCCCCAGCCACCCATGTGCCACCCATGAACCTCAGAGCTCCTCTCTGCAGCAGCTCCTGGCTCAAAAGAAGACTGGCAGCTGGAGGGTGCTCAGGAGAATGGCCTGGCTAGATCCCTGGCCTCAAAACTCACCAGGCAATAAGCCCCACCAGTAAGATACCACTCTTAAGAGCAACTGGGCAGCCCAGGATCACCAGACACCTAAGGAGGAGGAAGACAAAAATGGAAAAGGGAAAGGGACTCAGAAGACAATAAAGCAAGAAGAAAAGCTAAAACCATATCCTCAGAGATATTAGAGAGGATGTTGCATCCAAAGTCAAAACAATATGTTGCACACCTGAAACTAATAAAACACTATATTTCAACTATCTGGAAGTAAGATAAAAACTTAAAAGAAGACCAAAATCAAGAACAAGAGGCCATAAAGAAAGAACATTCAGCAAATGAGAAAGAGTGCTTATGAATTAAAAATAAAGGAAAATGAACAATTAATGGAGGGTTGAAAGATACAGTTGAAATCTTCCAGAATGTATAAAACAAAGCCTGATAGGTAGAGAAGAGAAAATATAATCAATCACACTGAGCAGTATTCTCTAGTGCTTAGAACTGGTCTGGTACCTCACCAGTCTCCATAACAGAGGGGGACGGATGAAGTGGTGAATGGGCTGGGACTTGCCATCACCACTGCAGGGGGTAGGGGCACAAGCACCACTTTCTGGTAGCAGCTTCCCCTATGAAATTTGACAGTGATATATAAGGGATTCAGAGTGCTTGTGTGCTGGGCACTGTTCTCATTACCTTACAAACGTTACCTGCGTGATCTTTACAACAATTCCATGGAGTGGGTACTGTTATTATCCCATTTTTACAGACGAGGAAGTAGGGGCACAATATCACACAGCAGGAAGCAGCAGAATGGCCCAGAGCCTATGCCCTTAACTACTGCATATTGTGCCTCTCAAAAGATAATTCCAACATCTAAATAATAAAAGTTCCACGAAATAAGGAGAGGGGAAAATAAGCAAAAACAAACAAAAAAAACCCCACAGAAACAAAAAACAAAACCAACAAAAAATGCCCCAAACAAAGAAAATTTCCTAGAACTGAAGGGTTGGGATCTCTGGACAATAGATGAAAGAGAAGTTTTTTAATCCAGAAACATCATTTCCAAAGGGAGGGAGGGAGAGAGGGAGAGGAAGAGGAAGAGAGAGGGAGGGAAATCACAAAAGGTTAGAATTCAGAAAGGCATGGGAAGTCTTGGGACTAGAAGAAAATCACATGATACCTTCAAAATCCTGGGAAGAAATAGTTTTCAACTTAAGCAAACTTTTGTGCCTAGCTACACTAACAAGCAGATATAAGAGTAGACTAAGGACAAATAGGCAGACTCCATAACTTCCCATGCACCCTCTCTCAGGAAACTTAGAGGATGTTCTTCCTCAAACAAAGGGTGAATGAAGGAAGAGGAAAGCGAGGGATCGAGTAAAAGGAGAAAGGAGGTGCTCCAGGATGCTGGTGAAGGAGGAACTCGTGCTGACAGCTGGGCCACAGGCCCAAAAATAAGCAGCTTGGGGCAGAGAGCTGTTATAGTGGGGGCTCTGGGAAAGATGAAACTGAGCAGTCAATTGTGCAATGAATCTCAAGTATTGAGAGGTTCACACTTCTGCAGGAGAATCTAAGAATGAATTAATACATGTATAGAAAACTAAGCAAACAAAAAAGAAAGGCAATTATTAACTCCAGGCAAAACAAAAAGTTGTGCAAGAAAGCAAATAAAACCCTAGGACACCTTGTTCTCTGCTAAGACCTGCAGTAATGAAGCTGTAATAATACACACCACACTGGGATGATGCTGGGTCAGGAAACTGAGGCCAGTGACCCCCCCCCCTTCTCCAAGGACACCCAGGGGACACCTGATGCAGAAAAACCAATAAAAAGCAGTAAAAGCATGTGTGGTTTGTGAAAAATGGATTTTACATGCCTGAAGAAATAGCTAAGGGTTAAATCTGGGAAGGATCAAGAGCTGGAGACTGCATTGATCATTTATTGTTGGCTCTAAAAAAACCCATTCTACTTTTAAAATGATATGTATATAACTTTGAAAAGATAAAAGTTAAAATGAAAACCTCAACATAAGCATGATTAAACGAAGCAATGATTGTATTGATACTTTTGAGTTCAGTTTAATCATGGGTACAATCTGTTATGCATTTGACACTCAAATTGTTTAAAATAGCATCAGGATTTCCAGCTAGACTTGTATGTTATTGCAGATTTGTTATTTTAAGTTGAAAGAGTAACTTTGTAGAGTATTGGGATATTTAAGACAACTTGAGATTCATTATGTTTGTACATTTAATTTATTTGATACATCTTGGTAATTTTGTTTTGGTTTTTGGTTAGCGTAATGTAGTAGGTGGAAAAATGATACCCTCTCTCCAGGATGTCCATGCCCTAACCCCCAGAACCTGTGAATGTTACTTTATATGGCAAAAGGGATTTTGTAGATATGATTAAGGAACTTGCGACGGATTATTCAGGTGGACCCAACCTAATTACATGAAGCTTTCCTGGCTGCAGAAAACCACAGATGGTTCATGAGAAAGACTCTACCGGCTGCTGTTGGCTTTGCAGATAGAGGATGAGTACATGAGCCAAAGAATGGCGGTGCCTGTAGAAGCCAAAAATGACCTTCAGTTTATAGCAGGCAAGAAGATGGGGATCTTGGCCCTACTGTTGCAAGGAAATTAATTCTTGGCCAGTGCCCTGTGCCCATGCCATGCCTGACACCTGCAGGCCAACAACCTGAAGGAGCAGAATATGGAAACCTAGGAAATAGTTCTAGGCTCACCTAGAACCTCCAGAAAGAAATGCAGCCTTGCTAACACCTTGAGTTTAGTCTGGTGAGACATGTACCAGATTTTTGACCTGCAGAACTACAATAAATTTGTGGTGTTTTAAGCCACTAAGTTTGTGGTAAATTCTTATAGCAACAAGAGAAGTAACACAGTGGTGAGCTTTCCTGGTTTGACAATAGAAATACTTCAAAAGAAACCTGAATGCACTAAGTTTATACATGCAATTTAAAATGCTGAAGAACGTTTAACTCAATTTGAAGATGGAGGGGAGGTGGTCCAGGAGAAAAGAGGCTAGGGCAGTGAGGGGTGGGAGGGAGTTGAGTGGGAGAGACAGGGAGTCAGGGGCTGATATCCTCAGGACTTGGGAGGCAGCTGCCACAGAAGGGGCAGTTACATGGGGGGTGGTGAATTTGAGAGGAGGCACATCGAGGAGCAAGGAGGATGCCTAAACCCAACCCCTCCAGGCCCAGGAATGTGGGAGAGAAAACAGCCCTATGGAGAGGGCTGCAGGGGCCAGAACAGTCTGCAGAGGGGGTGGCAGGTCCCTGTCCCAGAGCAGTGGAAAGTCAGCAGAGGGCTCCAAGATGGGCGTGCACTGGGCAGGGGCTGGAGGGCTGCGCAGGAGCCGTGTCAGGCTGGGGACTCTTGAAGCACCTCTGCCATGTGCTTCCCCTGCCCGGCCGTGGCCCTGCCTAGTGCCCAGCATCGTGTCTGCCGCCTGCAGGTATGCTACCACTGGCTTAACGTGGGGGTTCCCGGTGTGCGGCTGCGGTTCCAACAGGGTCTGGAGCATTGCCCTGGGCACGCATCTGTCCAGGACTGATCCCCCACCCCCACACTCTGGCTCCCTGCAGGGCAGCCTCCCCCATGCTGAAGGCTCAATCACTGACCAGGTATCTTGGGGTGGGGGAGAACTCTTGGCCAGGAAATGGACGATATGGGAAGGGACTGCGAGTTGTGGAAGCTGCTAGGTGGGGGAATCCTGATCCTAAGGACATGTGGGGCCTAACTACTCCCCTGACCCCCAACCCAGGCTCCTTCACCCCCTGATGGACCCCAAACCCACCCACCCCCGGCCCCACTCCAGGGCCTCCTTGAAAGCTGTGGAAGGCAGAAGTTCCTCACTAGCAGGCATTTGGTCATCAGCCCCAAGCATGTAAGCAGAGGTCAGCCCCTGGTCCCCTGAGCCCTGGGCCAATGCTGAGCTTTCCCATGTGGGTGGCCAGGGCTGGTCCCTGGGGGCTGGGGTGCAAGGTCACGGCTGAGCTCCGAGGTACTTGAGGAAGGTGCTTTCCAGGAAGGCAGCCAGCTTGGTCCGGTCATCCTGCAGGGTGGGAGGGAGGCATGGGGTGACAGGGGCGCAGACTCTGCTGTGTCCCCCTCGCAGCTCGGCTGGGTCAGCCCACACACCTCGTGAACGAAGCCATAGTGTACCAGCTCGGTGGCAAGGTCCTGGGCACTGTCGGCTGCAGCAGGGGCACGGGCAGGGGCAGGACAGACATGTGAGGCCACCGCCTGGGCCCACACCCGCACCCGTCCCTGCCTGGGTCCCCGCCTGGCCTACTTGGGAGCAGGTCATAAGTGAGCTGCCGGTGCAGCCGGTCCTCCAGCACCAGAAGCAGAGTAAGCTGCGGAGGTAGGGGGGCATGGTTGGCTCCCAGAGTCCCCCAGCCCCCCCACTGCTTCCCCTCCCTTGCTCCTCTGTGGGCCCCAACCCCTGCCCTGCTCACATGCCAGCGGGCCTTGTCCTCGCTCCTCTCCAGGTTGCACTGCATCTGGATCACCTGGGGATAGGGATTGACCAAGGTCACCCACACAGGCTGGACCTCAGCAGCTGAGCAGTAAGAGCAGAGGCCGCCTCAGGGGGCAGAAGGAACGGTAAGGACCAGAAATGGGGGTAAGTCTCTAAGGAGAGCCTAAGAAGCACATTCACTACCAGCAGCCTGGCAAGTTAAGGAAAACTTCCAGAAGAGTAGACACTGAGTCTGGGCACTGAAGGATAAACAGAGTTTTCACAGGTGGGGAGAAGACCTGAACAAGGAGAGAGCTGTGAGAAGTGGTGGAAGGGAGGGGTCAGCGGGAAAAGGGGCAGAGGCATGGGACGCCAACAGCGCCAGGCCTCAGAACACCTGGGGGGCAGCTGAGGACCTCCACCATCCCTGTGGGCAGCTTTGGCTGTTAGGACATGAATCCTGGCTGCACCGTGGAGGGAAGCCAGGAGGAAGGAGGCTAGGTTGGGGGCTGGTTCACCATCCAGGTAGGAAAGGGGGGTGGCCTAGATCGGGGTGGAGACCACAGAGACATACCCAAGGCCAAAGCCAGAGCCTCTGGAACCCAGTAGGCATGGACGTGGAAAGGGACAGAGGGGCTGAGGCTGATCAGGGCAGGCCCCTGGCCAGGAGGGAGCCTTACAGGAGGAGAGATTGGGGGAAACACAATGTCTGGGAGGCCCTGGAGGAGACACCAGGACACGAACGTCAGGGAATCAGCCAAGGGTGGGAGATGAGAGAGGCCTGGGGCAGATGAGATTCTCCGATGAAGGCTGCTTGGAGCACAGCACGATGAGGGCAGGGCTGGGGGTCGGGCAGCAAGGGATGGGGGAGGGGTCTGCAGGGGGCAAGGAGCCTCTGAGAAGGGGGGTATCTTAGCTTGTCCTACCATCTCCTATGCCCCCATCAGGGTCAGCCAGGACCTGTTTCTGGCAGCCTGGAGGAGTGCTGCGCTGGGGGGCACTCAAAGCCCCTGGCAAGAGACCCCTCTGGGCTACGGACAGGCCCGCAGATGGGCACGGTGCAGCAGGAGCAGGGGCTCACCTTTCTGGTCTCCGAGTCAAAAGGTTCTGGCGTCGGGGTCTTGGCCTTCTGGGCCTCCTCAGGGGGTGGGACCAGCACACGGGGCAGCCCCAGGGGCCGAGCCGCCGCAAAGTTCATCAGCGGGTAGATCCCATTCCTGAGGATACACTGGGGTGGCTAGGGGCTCAGGCCTGGTAGCCACCGGTTCCCCAAACTCACGGCAGCTCTCACCTGACATCCTCCAGGAATTTGTCGAGCTCCAAGCAAGAGACCTCCGAGTACCTGGCACAGGTGTGAGAAGCACATGAGGGGGGCCAGCCGGCCCGCCCCACCAGTGGGGCAGGACTGGGTGGGGGCTGGCCATGTGGAGAGGAGAGGCCTCTGGGCAGCCCTCGCTCACCGCCACTGCAGCGGGGGCCGGGGCGGCCGGGGGATCTCTGCCAGGACTGCGTGCAGGTCCACTGCCTTGGTTTTTTCCTCCACCACGTTCTCAGGCATGAGGTCTGCAGGCCGCAGGAGCACTCAGGGTCCTGAAGGGGGCCCTTTCACACCCCGCCCCCAGGCCCTTGGCCCGCCCCCAGACCACGGGCCCCTCACATTGGTGCTGGATGAAGCAGTGAGCTGCCAGGAGCTTCAGCGAGTGCACTTCGAAGAGCACGCGGTGGAAGAGGAGGTTGTGGGCAGAGGGCCGATGGCTGGGGTCCCGGGCCAGGCAGGAGAGGATGAACTCCTGGGGGCGTGGAGAGGAGAGGCCGAAGTGGGTGCAGTGTGAGGAGAGGAGGCCCCTGAAGTCCCCAGACCCCTAGGGTCCAGTCCTTACGAGAGTCCTCTTGCAGGAACGGGCGTAGGGAGAAGTATACTGTTAGCAGCCAAGCTGGGACCTGATTCTACAAGTAGGACAATCAGGCCCTGGGCCCAGAACCTGCCATTCTCTACTTCCTGTAACCCTCACAGAAATCGTAGGGGATCACTGTCGTCATCCGCAGTTCACAGATGAAGCCTGCACTGTGGAGGGAGGACTGAAGCCCTGCCCTGCGGTCCCGGCAGGGGGAGGAGGGGTGCTGGGCAGAGGGCCAGCAGATCAGCCCAGGCTCCTGGAGGTCCGTGTAGCCCAGCATAAACCCGCCTACCCACAGACTGCTCCTCTTTTGGTTGCCTCAGCTCAGGCCCAGCTCCGGAGATGACCTGATGGGTCCATACCCCACCCCACATACATGTCCTCTGCTGCCCCTCACGTCTATTCTGGCTTCACTTCTCACCAGCCCCATCCAGTCCCCATCACTTCTGACCCTGATCCCCAGAGGCCACGTGATCAAGCCAGATAGCCTAGAGAGACTGTGGACACAGCCTCCATCCCACACTCCCTTTGCCTCCTCCCCACCACGCCCCCGACATAAGCTGGGGCCACGCCGCCTCTAGCTGGCTTCCTGGAGCTTAAAGGCAGGGACGTGGAGTGGAACACTGCCTCTCCAAACCTCTTTCTCGTCTCCAAAACAAGCATAACACTAGTGCTCACAGATGGAGTATCTCTCTGGCCTCTCCTTCCTTAGAAAGTCACTTAAGGCCTGCAGGCCTGAAACCCAACATGCACCATGGGTAAGGCCCTCCTTGTGGGTAGGCCTCGGGGCAGTGCGGCTGGCACACCCCTCCACGGCACTGAGCCGCTGCACCTCTGGGCCCGTCCCTGCACCACACTGGCCCTACCTGGGACTCCTGAGAGCCAGCCGGGAGGGGCAAGGCCAGCTGCTTACCCGCATGTTGGGGTCGCTCAGTGAGTGCCTGGCACGAGTTATGGCCTCTTCTGTGACCCGGGTGTCCCCATTGGCTTGGATCTCCAGCACAGCCATCTAGGAGGCAGGGCCAGGTCAGGCATGGAGAAGAGATGCAGGGTGAGCTAGCTGGAAGGCCATGAGGCCATTGGGCTAGTACCTCCAGTGCACACATCCCAAAGGAGAAGATGTCCACAGCAGTGCCATCAGCAACCTCTAAAAGGGGGACAGCAAGTCAGGCTGGATAGGGAAGAGGCAGCAACAGCAGAGGCTCCCGGACTCAGGACTCACCACCATACTCTGGCGGGAAAAAGTGCAGGTTCCGTAGCTCCTCACGCTCGGCACGGATCGGGCTTCGCAGATCGTCTGGGAGCGCTGTGGAGAGTGCAGAGGATGAGCAGACTGGACCTGTCCGCGCCCTCCACCCCCCTTGAGTCCCCACGCACCATTGGAGAAGATGCGGTGCCACACTGCACCGGCCACCACAGGGAGAAAGAGTAGGCGTCAATGTGATGGGGCGTTGGGTGTCCTCTGCCCACGGTTTCCGGCAGCCCCCCCCCCGCCCCGCCAACCCCCCTCCAAGCCTGCCAGCACCAGAGCCAATCTTGATGAGGCCGTTGTGCTGTATGAAGATGGTATCACTGGTCAGGTTCCCGTGGATGATGGGGGGACTGCAGGCGTGTAGAAAGCTGAAGGAGGGAAGGAGAGTAGGTGTAGTCAGGTCAGGGGGCACTGAGGGCATAGGGGCGTGGCAAGGGCAAGCCCAGGCCCTCACCTGAGTGCAGACAGGATCTGCGTGCACCAGCGCTTCCAGGCCTGGTGGTGGACAGACTCCATCGGACCGGTGTGGAGAGGCGGCTGGGCCTGTGGTGCCCACCCTACACCCCCACCTCGCATCCCTGACCCGGCCCCAGCCCAGTCCTGTTCCCAGAGCTGCCCCTCACCCACATCCCCAATGCAGCCCCAGCCCACTCCCCATACCCGCGCGTTCATGGCCTTGTGGTTTTTCTTGGTCTTTTTGAGGAATTGCTTGAGGCTGCCCGATGACACGTACTCTGTGATGAAGATGACCTGCGGGGCGGACGGGCTCCGCCAACTGCAGGTGGGTCCCTGCCACCACCCCCACCCCCACCCCCGCTGTGGCCACGTCCCACCCTGTGGTGGACCTGTGCCCATGGCTCACCCGCGCCCGGGCTTCTGAGGCATCCAGCCAGTATTTGTGCAGCTTGACAATGTTGGGGTGGTCTACCAGCACCAGCTGCTCAAACATGGTCTGGATCTTCTCCTGGGAAGGGGGGTGCGGTCACCGGGTGGTGGGGGGGGGGTGGGGCGCGGTCGCTCAAGGGGTGGGAGGCCTCACCTCATGGGCCGCGAAGGCCTTCCTATCCCCGAAGTGCAACTCATTCCACACCACCTCCACCCCCTCCTCTGTGTCCATGGCCAGGAAGGTGCTCTGGACCCCTGGCATGTTCCCCTGGTTCACCTGGCAGTGGGGGTGGGGGATATGAGTGTGCTGGTACGTGTCAGGAGACAGAGTGGGGGCTTGGTCTCTACCCACATCCTTGGAGGGGAGAGCAAGCATGGGATGCTGGCCCTGACCCCCTCTGGGGGCCTGGAGGAGGGTGGGCCTCTACTAGCCAAGTAGTGGTATCCAAGGGCTGGGCTGAGGGGCTTTGGAGCAGGTTTCAAGGGATTCAGGATGGTCTTCATGGGGCTAGCAGCTGGTCTGGTCGCAGAGGCATGGGGAGGTGATCCTGGGAGGAGACTGGACCCTAGGGAACTGGGGGTCCCTCAGCAGGGCGTGGGGACCAGGCCAAAGGGGTCCAAGGGCCGGCCAATTAGGGGGGCTGCCTGCGCGAGGCCGCGGAGAGATTTTTGGCCTCCTGGCTTGCCCATGGCCCCGCGTGGCCTCCTCCGCCCCTCCGCCAGAGGTGGGCGGCGACCACCCTCTCCGTCCCCCCCCCCCCCCCCCGCCCGGCCGTGCCCACCTGCTCTCGCCGCTTCTGCCAGCGGCCGCACGGGCTCTCCTCCAGGATGTCGCTCTCGTCCTCGCTCTCATCCTCCCGCTCCCGCTCCCGGCCCCGCCTCGGAGCCGGCTCCGGGGCCGCCATGGCTCAGCCGGCCCAGGCCGCCGCCCTCCGTGGTATCCGCGGCCCCACGCCGCCGCCGCCGCCGCCTGCCCTGGCCCAGCGCCCAGACGTCCAGGCGGGAGCGGAGCCGCCGGCCGCCGCCTCGAGCCCCCACCCTGCTCCTGGAATTGGGAGGCGAGGGCGCGCGGCCGGCCGGGGGGTAGAAGCCGCCCGCCCCTCCGAAGCCGCGGCTTCGGGCCAAAGCCCTAATGGAGAATCCCGGCGGAGGGCAGACCCCGTGCCGCGCCCAGCCCGGGCCCCGCCCACTCCCTGGCAAAGCCACGCCCTGTCCCGCCCGACGACGAGGGCCCCGCCCACCCCGCCTACGGCCACGCCCCACCCGAGGGCTCGCCCGGGCAGAACCCCCACTCGCGAGCCCCATCCCTTATGAGTCTCTCTCCCTGCCTGAAGCCCTCCCTGTCCCTGACTAAGGCCCCGCCCCACGGAGTCCGCCCCGGTCGGGGCCCCGCCTATCCCGTCTAGCGCCCGCCCCCGGAGGTCCTGCTGGGAGCCAGGCGCCCCGCTCCCGCGGGACGCCTCCGCTGTCGGCTGCAGGGAGAGCAGTCCCCGCCACCAGCCTGACTCCAGCGAACCGACCTCAGGGCTTTCGGCGCCGGCCTGGACCCGGGTACGTCGGATCCTCCCTGGGCGCTCTGCGACCTGCGTGGGACCGGGTCAGGGGCTCCGGGAAAGGTCCCTGCCCAGCTCTTGGAGCTGCAGGTTCTTCCTGCACCGCCTCCCCACCACACTCATGCTACGCAAACCCCGAACCCAGCCCCAGACCCCGTTCAGTCTCCAGGGGCTTGGACCCGAAGGTCTGGGGGAAGGCCTGGGGTGGAGCATCCCCTCCCCCAAGGAACACGTGGGACGGTCACTGAAGTGATAATAGCAGGCTGACCCAGTGACTTTAATTCATGATCACAAACCTCCCACTGCTCGCAGCTCTGTTCTTTCTATTCTTTTGCACGCGTTTACTGTCCCACACTCCGAAATGGCCATTTCTTCCCTTTCCGGTGACACAGAGGAGGCCAAAGCAGGGAACCCTACCCTACTCACATGCAGCCCCTTTCTCTTCAGGAGGCCCCTCATCACATCCTCTGGCCATGTCAACGAGAGACACGCTCTAGAATTCTTGCTTAAAATCTCCCTTTACCCCACAACCCCCACTGCCTTCCCATGATCTCACTCTCTCGCACTTGCTCATTTCCTCCCCCATCCTTCATCGTCTCTTTCTAGGGAGAAAAGTGGTACACACACGTGCCTTCTCTCAAACTCGAACCCCAGCCCTGAACTCCTACTCCGTCTCAGTTCAGTGGTCTTCAGCCCCACTGCTGTATCAGAGTCCACAGGGACACCTCTCTTTTCCCCAGATGTTGCCAGAGATGGCGTCTGACCCCTTCACCATCCCCACTGCTGTCATCCCTGTATGACCCACGTTGCTCGCCAGGGCCTTGGCAGCAGCCTGCTCCCTGTGTCCCGGCTGCCATCTAGCAGCAGGAGGCACACCGAAATGTCCCTCAGCGGCTCACAACTCTCTCTGTAGTGAACAGGGAGACCAGGAAGGACGGGCCCCATGTCCCAACAAGACACCCTTTAATTAAGGACTGAAGTTCTAGGATCTTCCAGGGGTCATGCTCCAAGACCTGTTGCCCTACGTGTGTGACATGTTTTTTTTATTGTTTACTTTCTTATCTCTACATTTAAAACATCTGAACACTCAATCTGAAAAGAAGAAACTTTTGTTTATAAACATGAATATTTCTCTGTAAATTATGAAGGATATGGCTCCAAAACATGCCAGTCACACCCCTGTGAGGGGACATATGTAACAGACTGCTCTAAGACAGATTCAGACCCTCACTGACCACAGAGTGGGAAGCACGGACACCAAGAGGGACCCCAAAGAGCCGCAGACCACTGACTGATAGGAAATGAGTTAGTCCACAAGCAGAAGCATATCTTTCAAATGTATGAGAGTACATTCAATAAAAAAAGAAAACAACAATCAGATGTATACTATTCAGTGGAATACGCCAAAACAAAAACAAAAAACAAAGGAAAGGCTTCTTAGCGCTAACTGCAACAAAGTTTACCAGAAAAGGTCACCTAATATCCATCACTGAGATACACAAAGACTAAAATTTGACAAGTAAAACTTCCTGGAGATGTACATATGAATATCTTGAGAGCATACACTCATTTTAGCACAACATGGGAAAAGTGAAAACACTAGAAGGAAAATGGAAATTACTGGTTTGTCTCCAGAAATATGTATACTTATAACAAGTAGTATAGATTACTAAAATCATCGGACTTTCTGAGATTGCTGAAATACAGCAATATGTTTTTAGAAAACGAAGCAACAACACCAAGAAAGGCCATTCTGCTCAAATAACGGAAAGAAATAAGAGGCCCGTCTCTGGGTCGACAGTAGCTCTCTGGAGAAGCTCCACGTACGTGAGGTTCTCGTGCGTGTTGGGGTCGAAGAAGCCCTTGGTGTCGTCGCTCGGGTCCGCCAGGACGCGGCTCATCTCCTCGTCGAAGTAGCCGCGCTGGTAGGCCACGTCCACGGGCACGCGGTGGCTGTGCACGGGGTCGATGATGCCGCCCGTGGCGATCTGGGCCTCCAGCAGGCGGATGCCGTGGTCGCGGACGACGAGGTCCTTCTTCATGGCCTGGAAGAGGGAGATCTGCTCCCCGGTGTAGGGGTCCTTGTAGCCGGTGACGGCGCGCTCGGCCGACAGCAGCTTCTCCTGGATCTCGCCGCCCACCARGCCCRCGGCCACCGCCTCCTCCACGGACAGCCTCTGGTTGCGCACGGGGTCGATGACGAAGCCGGTGGCCGCCTGCGCCTCCAGCAGGACCAGGGCCGTGCCGGGCCGCAGGACGCCCTTCCACATGGCCTGGTAGATGCTCATCTTCTCCTGCCGCCCGGGCTCGTCCTTGGCGGGCACCAGCACGCCCGCGATGCAGCCCGTGCCCTGCAGGTAGCGCTTGACCGAGTCCATCTCCGTCACCTCCTGCAGGGTCTTGGTGCCCTGGGCCAGGTCACCCATCACCTCCTTGCTGATGATTTTTGCATCGATGAGTTCTGAAGCCGTGATTTGTTTTCGGATCCCTGGGAACCATAGTTGCTTCTTGCTTTTTTCTTTCTCATCTATTAGTTCTAAAATAATGTTTACTACCTTTTCCAATGCCTGGGTCACATGTATTTTATAGTCACTGATCAACTGGACTTTTATCTCTTGGGTCACGTACTCAGAGTTGAGCAGCTCCCACACTGATGTCCTCTGGTCCTTGTACCTTCCCACCGGGACCTGCACCTGCTCGGCTTCTAAGGCCCTCCTTGTTGCCTCGTCAACATAGGCAGAGGTTTGGTGGTCCCTGACTACCAGGAAGAGAGCCCAATCTGTCCCTGCTTCTTTGTGGCTCCTCTCCTGTAGCTGTTGGTATGTGACCCTCTCCTGAGTGTTTGGATCCACATACCTTTTGTTCATGTGCTTCTGATCTGCAACGAGTGGGTATGTGTCCTGGTGCAGACAGCCCCGTGTGTAGGCCACGTCCAGCGGGAGCCGGTGGTGGTGCAGGGGGTCGATGATGCCCCCCGTGGCCACCTGCACCTCTAGCAGTCTCAGCGCTTCCTCTCTTCCGACGTACCTCCTCTGCATGGCCTGGAACAGTGAGATCGTGTCTCCCGTGGCTGGGTCCGTGTAGCCTAGGGCGGCCTTCTCGGCTTCCAGAAGCCTTGCCTGCAGTTCCTCACCCACCAGGCCCTCAGCCACGGCATGCTGCACGGAGAGCCTCTTCTGGCTGCAGGGATCCAGCATGAATCCCGTGGCTGCCTGGGCCTCCAGCAGCTGAGCCGCAAACCCCATGGGGATGAGTCCTTTCCTGCTGGCCTCGTAGAAGCTCATCACCTCTTGGGTAGAAGGTACAGTCACCCCCGCAATGCAGCCAGTACCCTCCAGATAGGGTCTCACGCGCGCCAACCTGCTGAGATCCTGCCCCCCTGATCTCTCCCGGGACAGGGCATCCAGGGTCCTTTTATCAATGACTCCAGAGTTGAACAACTCTGCAGCTGTCACCTCTCCACGGATGGCTGCCACCTTCATGCCTTGGTATCGCTCCTCTGTTTCTTCCACCATAGCAGTGATGACCCCCAACAGCTGCTCTAGGGACGCATTCCGGGCTCTGTACTCATGGATGAGCTCCCGTTTCCTTTCTTCTGTGAAGTACTGAGACGACAGTAGGTCCCAAAGGGAGACCTTCTGACTGGCGAACCTCCCCACGTGCATGGTCGTAGTTTGGGACTGCAGAAGCTGCCTTGAGGCTTCATCAATATAAATGTAGGTTTCTCCTTTCTTCACAATTTGTAGCAGGTAGAGCCCCGTCTCGGGGTCCTCCACACAGCGCTCCAGCAGCTGCAGGTACGTGAGGTTCTCGTGTGTGTTGGGGTCGAAGAAGCCCTTGGTGTCGTCGCTCGGGTCCGCCAGGACGCGGCTCATCTCCTCGTCGAAGTAGCCGCGCTGGTAGGCCACGTCCACGGGCACGCGGTGGCTGTGCACGGGGTCGATGATGCCGCCCGTGGCGATCTGGGCCTCCAGCAGGCGGATGCCGTGGTCGCGGACGACGAGGTCCTTCTTCATGGCCTGGAAGAGGGAGATCTGCTCCCCGGTGTAGGGGTCCTTGTAGCCGGTGACGGCGCGCTCGGCCGACAGCAGCTTCTCCTGGATCTCGCCGCCCACCAGGCCCGCGGCCACCGCCTCCTCCACGGACAGCCTCTGGTTGCGCACGGGGTCGATGACGAAGCCGGTGGCC
This sequence comes from Phoca vitulina, assembly GCF_004348235.1. NCBI lineage: Eukaryota > Metazoa > Chordata > Mammalia > Carnivora > Phocidae > Phoca > Phoca vitulina. Next base: position 34,595,380 of record NW_022589721.1, read on the forward strand.
GCCTGCGCCTCCAGCAGGACCAGGGCCGTGCCGGGCCGCAGGACGCCCTTCCACATGGCCTGGTAGATGCTCATCTTCTCCTTTGTGCCCTGGATGAGGACCCCAGCAATGAAGTTGCCTCCCTCCAGGTGCCACCTGATGCTGCTCCTCTCCATCACCTCCTGCACTGTTCTTCTGCCCTGATTCAGCGCATCCAGCGTCTCCTTGTCAATCAGCCGGGACCTAAACAAGTCACTGGCCGACACTAGCTTCCGGAGTCCTCTAAAGGTGGCCTGCGAGGGCTGTCTCTCTGAGGTCTCAACCAGGGCGGTGATGGCCACAGCCACGTGCCGCAGGGCGGTGGCCCTCCCGGACTGGCAGAGCGCCACCAGCTCCCGCCGTTTGTGGATGTCGACGTACTCTGAGTGGAGCAGGTCCCACAGTGACACGTTGAGACCTTTGAACCTCCCAGTGCCAACAGGCACCTTCATGGCCCTCAGGGCCACCAGCGTGTGCTCGTCCACCTTAAGCACCCTGTCCTGGGCAAGTGGAAGCAGCCACAGGCCAGTGTCAGTGTCCAGGACACAGCGCTCCTTGAGCTGGTTGTACGTCACCTTGTCCTGTGCACTGGGGTCGAAGAAGAACTTACTGTCCTCGGCCATTGAGGTTAGCACCTGGCTGACCTGCTTGTCCAGGAGGCCAAGTCTGCAGGCTGCTGCCTCAGGCAGGTGCACCCCGTGGACAGGGTCCACTGCGCCCCCTGTGGCCAATTGCACCTGTAGGAGGGGGAGGCCCTCCCTTTGGGGCACCAGCCCCTTCTCCATGGCCTGCCACAGTGAGAGGGCGCCTCCTGAATAGGGGTCAGTGTGCCAGGTTACGGCCCTCTCGGCTTGCCGGAGCTGCTCATGCAGGGCCCCAGCCACCAGGCCGGCCTTGATGGCACCTTCCACAGATAGCCTCAGGTTGCTCAGGGGGTCAATGAGGGAGCCAGACGCCACTTGGGCCTCCAGCAGCCTTCGCCCCAGGCCCTCAGGCAAGAGGCCGTCCCTCATGGCCTGGCTGATGCTGACCTTGGCCCCCGATGGCTGCAACAGCACGCCGGCTACGCAGCCCGTACCCCACAGGCAGGCCTTCACGGCGGGCTGCTCAGCAACCTCGGCAGGTGACTGTGTGCCCTGAGCCAGCGCCGCCAGGGTCTCCTGGGTGATGATGCCAGCATCCAGCAGCCAGACGGCAGGAACCTCCCCCCTTGGGCCGGGCACCGTGACACGAGCCTGTGCCAGGAGCTCTGCCTCACGCACCCGCTTCTGCACCGTTTCCTGAAGCTGCTGCGTGGTAGTCTGCCCTGCCCTGAAGTCCTCCAAGAGGCTCTTCCGCTGCTCGTCAGTGAAGCGGCAAGAGCTCAGGAGCTCCCAGAGGGACGTGCCGTCCTCAGCCCCCGGCACAGCCCGCAGGGTCTCCTGGACCTGCTCGTCAGTGGGGACAGCGGCAGCATTTTCTGGCAGGGGCAGGAAGTAGAGCCCAGAGGCCTCGTCCCTCACACACTGGTCCAGGAGCTGGGCATAGCTGGTGCGTCCCCGGCCATCTAGCGTGGGGAAGGTCTTGGAGGAGCTGGACAAGGCGATCGCCATCTCCTGGTCGAGGTAGCCACGCTGGGTGGCCACGGGCATGGGGAGGCGATGGTGGCCTGTGGGGTCAATGACCCCTCCTGTGGCCACCTGGGCATCCAGGAGGCGGGCAGCCTGCTCTGCAGGGACAAGGCCCTTCTTCATGGCCTGGAACAGGGATACCCGCTCCCCAGAGAAGGGGTCTCTGAAGCCGCTGACCGCGTCCTCCGCCTGCCTCAGCCTGCCGTACAGCTCTGGGCCCACCAGCCTCCTGCGCACGGCCTCATCCACGGACAGGGTCTCCAGACCGTGGGGGTCAACAATGGCCGCAGTGGCCGCCTGAGCCTCCAGCAGGGCTAGCGCCGCGCCCGGCCCCAGCAGCTTCTGCTTCATGGCCTGGTAGAGGCTGAGCCGCCGGCTGGAGGGCTGCAGGAGCACGCCGCCCACAGCACCCGAGCCACGCAGGGCCCGCTGGACGCTGTCCACGCGCAGGAGGGCCTCGGGGCTCACTGCCCCCTCCAGCACCCGGTCCAGCAGCTCCTGGTCAATGATTTGGGCCTCCCAGAGCTGGTAGGCTGTGACTCGGCCCCGGAGCATGGGCAGCGTGATGTCCACCCACCTCCCCACTGCTCTCCCCAGCAGCTGGGCCGCCTGTGCCAGCGACACCCTGTGCTGTCGGTAGTCCCGCAGGACCTGCCTCCGCTGCTCCTCGCTGAAGCACTCTGAGTTGACCAGCTCCCACGCGGAAACCCTCTGTCCCCGGAACCGCCCATACCTCACAGACAGCAGCAGGCTCTGGAAGGCCCGTCGGGTGGCGCCATCCACCAGCTCGGGCTGTGAGCGGCCGAGGGCCAGCAGGCGCAGGCCCGTCTCGGGGTCCTCCACACAGCGCTCCAGCAGCTGCAGGTACGTGAGGTTCTCGTGCGTGTTGGGGTCGAAGAAGCCCTTGGTGTCGTCACTCGGGTCCGCCAGGACGCGGCTCATCTCCTCGTCGAAGTAGCCGCGCTGGTAGGCCACGTCCACGGGCACGCGGTGGCTGTGCACGGGGTCGATGATGCCGCCCGTGGCGATCTGGGCCTCCAGCAGGCGGATGCCGTGGTCGCGGACGACGAGGTCCTTCTTCATGGCCTGGAAGAGGGAGATCTGCTCCCCGGTGTAGGGGTCCTTGTAGCCGGTGACGGCGCGCTCGGCCGACAGCAGCTTTGCAAACACATCGGGCCCGATGAGGCCGGCCCTCAGTGCCTCCTCTACAGAGTACGTCTTGTTTTCCTTTGGGTTAAGGATGAAGCCCGTGGCCACCTGTGCCTCCAGGAGGATGAGTGCCGTGCCGGGCCTGAGAAGCCCCTTCGCGCGAGCCTCGTAGATACTGAGCCGCTCCCGGGAGCTGGTCAGCAGCACGCCCGCGATGCAGCCGGTGCCCTGCAGGTACCTCTGGACCGAGTCCAGCCTGCCCACTTCCTGGGCTGTGGTCTGTCCTCGCTTCAGCTGCTCGTACACGTCCTGGTCAATGATCTCTGCTTTCAACAGCTCATCTGGCGTCACGGGCCCCCTGAGCCCAGCAAAGGTGGTCCTGGCCGTGGCTGCAGCCTGCTCCAGGGTGGCCCTCAGCACCGCCGCCAGCTCCTCCAACGAGATGGCGCCCTCCTGGTGTCGCTGGGCCAGTGCCGCCCTCTGCTCTGCGGAGATGGGCTCGGAGAAGAGCAGCTCCCAGAGTGACACGGGCCGGCCCTGGAACTTGCCCACGGAAATGGTGGCCGTGGCCTCACTTAAGGCCTGCCGGGTGCTGTGGTCAATGAATGGGGGTCCTTGTGGCTCCCCTCCGAGGGCCCCGTCTGAGAGAGGAAGGAAGGCCAGCCCTGTCTCTGGGTCGGTGACACAGCGGGCCATCAGCTGCCCATAGCCAAGGCTCCCCTGTGTGCTGGGGTCTGAGAAGCCAGTGGCCCGGGAGACACACTGCCACGTCTCTTCGTCCAGGCATCCAAGGTGCAGGGCGGCCTCCAGGGGCAGCCGGAGCCTGCGGGCTGGACACACTGGCCCACCTGTGGCCAGCTGGGCATCCAGGAGTCGCAGCGCCAGAGGCCTGTCCACCAGCTCCTTCTTCATGGCCTGGAAGAGGGAGACTCGCCCTCTGCTGAAGGGGTCATCGTACCCCGTCACCGCCTGCTCGGCCACCAGCAGCTGCCTGTGCAGCTCCGGGCCGAGCAGGCCTGCCCTGACGGCCTCATCCACCCCTAGGCGCCGGCCGGTGGCTGGATCCACCAGCGTGCAGGTGGCGGCCTGAGCCTCCAGGAGCGGGAGGGCCGTGCCCATCGGGAGCAGGTGCTCGGTGATGGCCTGGAAGAAGCTCTTCTTGTGGCCCGCGGGCAGCAGGACAACCCCTGCCACGCCGCCCGTGCCCTGCAGGTAGCGCTTCACGGCGGCCCGTGTGCTCACATCTGACGCCACCAGCTTGCCCTCCTGAAGGCCCTGGGCAGTCTCCCCATCCAGGACCCCCACCTCCAGCAGCTCTGCCAAGCTCACTGCCCCACTCAGGGTCTGGAAAGTGGTCTTGAGGGGCAGCAGAGCCAGCCCTGTACTGGGGGCTCTCACGCACCTGCCCAGCAGCCCACGGTAGGACAGCCACTCGCCTGTGTTGGGGTCCAGGAAGCCAGGGGCACCGGAGCTGGGCTCGCCCTCTGCCAGGCCACGCCACGTCTCCTGGTCCAGGAGGCCCTGCTGGCAGGCCAGCTCTGGGGCCACTCGCACACCCTGAACGGGATCCACCAGGCCCCCAGTGGCCAGCTGGGCCTCTAGCCAGCTGTACCCCAGTGCTCTCTCCAGCACCTCCTTCCTGATGGCCTGGAAGAGTGCCAGCTTCCCGCCACCGTAGGGATCGGGGTACCCAGTGACGGCCCGCTCAGCAGCCAGGAGCCTCTCCTTTAGCTCCAGGCCTACCAGGCCCTGCCGCACGGCCTCAGACACAGAGAGGAAGTGGCCCTGCGTGGGGTCCACAAGGCCCCCGGTGGCGGCCTGGGCCTCCAGCAGAGCCAGCCCAAGCTCACCAGACAGGAGGCCCTGCTTCATGGCCGTGTAGAGACTCTGAGCCTGGCAGGAGGCTTCCACATATACCCCAGCGATGCTCTTGGACTGGGGCCCGGAGGGGGTGCTGGCTCCCAGCATGGCCTTCACGGTCTTGGGGACGGTGGTCAGCTCAGTGCCGTTGGTGGCCAGGACATCAAGAGGAGGAGAGGTGTGGCCATTCATCATGCTTGGCTGGTTGTGCAGAATTCACTCCCCCAAGGCCCACTGTGTTTGCTCCCTGCGGGGGGAGAAAGGCTCTGTTAGGCAGGCAGGAGGGGAACAGTCAGGGGTCAGCCCCAAGCCCGGAATCAGCCTGGGGGACGGGGATCAGCATCCAAGTGAGGTCCATTGCCTTGCCCCGTGGGGTCCCAGGAGGGACCACGAGGGACCTCAGGCCAACAGGGTAGCCTCCAGGATGTGTGGGCTCTGTTTTCTCCTGTGGGCCATCCTGTGGCCCCCGTCCCAGCCCAACACCCTCAGGGTCCTGGTGTGGGCCGGGCCTGGAGGGGCCTGCACGCTCCAGGTGGGGGCAGCCCCGTGCCACCCGGCCTGTGGCCCCACCCACCTTCATCCTCCGCCTCTAATTTACACCTTCCAGCCTCACAGGCCTCCCCTCTGCTCCCCAGAGCTCTTTCCTTATCCTGCCACCCCTTGGGTTCAGGGACACCAGTGCCCTTCCCCCTTCCAGTCACCTCCTCCAACCCCCCCACCCCACCCTGGAGCCTTTGCTCTGGCCTCTGTTCCTTCCCAGACCCCCAGTGGGCTCCAGGCAGGAACCCCCCAGAGTCTCCTGCCTCGGTCTGACTCGGTGTCCTCCCTGCCCCCACTCCCCAACCCCTTTGCTCTCTCGGTTATGTCCTCTCTGTGCCCACACCTGGCCTCGGAGGCTGAAGAGAGCAAAGACTCAGTGCTTGTGAGCTGGTCTTGCAGGAGCCGTGGGGAAGGCCAGGCACTGGGCTCTGGTCAGCTGGCTCAGAGTCCCAGCGCCCCATAGCTGTCCCCTCTCAGCAGACAGCTGTGTGCCCCAATTCTCTGAGCTGCGGGCCTAAGTACCCCACCTCCCATCCCCTATCACACCTGCGCACTAACCCCCTTCACCCACACCCATCCCCTTCCGGTGGGGTTCAATCATGTCCCCCCAGAAGAGATGTCTGAGTCCTAGCCTCCAGGACCTATGACCCTGGAAATAGGGTCTTTGCATCTGTAACTCAGTTGCGGTCACAGAGCAGGGAGGGCCCTAATCCCTGACACTGGTGTCTCTACGGGAAGACAGAGGCGGAGGGGAGCACCCGTGCAGGACCACTTCCCCGCGCAGAAGCAGACCCTGGACTCTGGCCCCGTGAACTGTGAGAGGAGTTTGTTGTGCGAAGCCGCCCAGGTTATGGTAATGTTGCGACAGCTCAGGGAGCCATGCCCTCCCTCTCTCCTCCGCCCCGTGAGCCGGCCCACACCCGGTTTCCGCAGAACCACACTTCATTCCCTGCTGGTGCTGGCCCTCAGCTCGGGAGCCTGACCACGCCTGCCCTGGCCTCCCGACCAGCTCTCGGCCCGCATCGCACGCAGGCCTTGGGACAAGGCTCAGGCGCACGCGCATCCCCACTCCACGGCTCTGGCTAAGGTGACCTTGGACTCTGGCTGCCAAACTCAACAAATGCACTTTGGATCTGACTACCCCGCCTCTGGGTCACGGCTGCGCGGCCTTCTCGCTGGTGACTTACCCATGAAACCAGGGAGCCCCTCACACTGCCCTCAGTCCCCCAAATCTGCATCAGAAGCCCAGCCTGCCCTGGGGTCCTGGAACCACGTGCCCGGCTGCCTCCTGAGGAGCCCCAGACTCCGCGGCACCCCCACAACTGCTCGTGCTCAGGTTCTGCTTCAAGCACTCTGTCCAGCCGGAGCCCTGAATCCCTCACACCTTCTCTTGCCCCTGCTGGCCCCACCAGGGGTCCTCATCATGCCCGCCCACCTCACGTTGGTGCCTATGGCCTCCAAGCACCCCTCAGCCTCACAGCTTGCAAGGACCTGTGGTGTCGCTTGAGACCACCTTCCCTGTTCCTGCCCTCTCCACCGCCTCCAGCCCTGGAGCAGGGTGGGGGCAGCAAGTGATCGAGGGGGTGGGCAGCTGAGACCTCCACGGGAAAGCCTCAGTGGCCAGGGCAGTGCGGGGGGCAGCATGGCCCAGCAGACACACAGATCTGGTAGGGTGGACGCTTCCAGGTGCTGCCCAGACCCCATCCGGGACTTAAGGAGGGCTGCGGGCAGATGGCCCCCACTTCTGTCCCCTCAGGAACTGCCTTGCCCTTCCTAGGGCTGCACTGGCTCAGTCCCTCGACTTGGCTTGGGACCCTTCTGCAAACCCCTGGGGTGGGCGAAATCCTGTCCCCTTCCCTTCCCATACACAGATGTGGGGCCTGAGCCTCTGGACCCCAGGAGCTATGTGCTGCTCAGAAGCTCAGACAGGCGGTGCCAGGACCAGGCAGAAACTGAGTGGGGCTTTGGAGGGTAGCTGCCACCTGGCTGGCCACGGGTGCTGGGCTCCAGGAAGGGCCTCGACCCACCAGCTTTCTCACCTAAGCGAGCGTAGCATCAGGCATTTGAGAAGGGGGCTCATAACGGAGCACACAGTGGAATTGGGGGGTGTTGCTAAGCAACCAAGCTTCAGAAGACGATCACAAACGGCTGTGAGGGACCAGCTGGGCATCTAAAGCCCATGTGGGCACCTGGGGCTTCAAAGTGGCCAGTGAAGAGGCTCTGGTCTCTGCAGGGCAGGCTGGGGCAGCGCCGTCGTGAGAGGGGCGAGCTGCAGCACCAGCTCCCAGGTGGCCCCATCCCCCGGGAGGGGGTGTACTACCTAAAATGTGACGCACCTGTCCCCCGTAGATGGACCACATGGGTCCAGGAGCCAAGCGATGGAAGCAGACGTGGCCCCCCACCATCCCTCCAATGACCCCACTCCCCGTCCCTGTGGCTCCGGGGTCAGTTCCAGAGGATGACGGCTTCTGTCAGGGACAGTCCCACTGCACTGAGGGCCATGGCTCCTTGTGTCCCGGACCAAGAGGCCAGAAGAGGAGTGACCTGACCACGAGGAGGACGTGGGGTCTGTGCCGGGGTGAGGGCGGCGGCTGGGCCCCAGAGGCCCACACCTGGTTCTAGTGGCCAACGCACAGTGTTGTCACCTGAGGGGGGCACTGAGCCCAGCACACATGCAGTGGGGACGGTCCGGGGAATGAGGGGCAGAGCAGAGAAAGGAGGCCCTTGTCCTGCGGCTTCCCCAGGACGAGAAGCCCATTGGTGCCCTGAGTGCCGGTGGTGGGTGCGAGGCCACCCTGACCTCCTCCCGGTGGTGAGGCTGCATTACAGGCCAGCTGGCTCCTGTCCTCCCCCCCACCGCCCCGGCTTCCTTCCGCAGGGGCCGTCCTGAGCCCACTCCTAACACTCCTGCTGTCAGATTCTGCTTCTGGGACCCGACCTGGACGCAAGCTTTGCTGCCCAGCGGCACCGATGACTGGCACGTTTGTAAAGTGTGCCTCGTTCCAGGACGGCCTTCAGAGGGCCTATGAGCCCAGGGGAGCCCCGCGCGGCCCGCACCCAGCCCTGCCCCAGTCCCAGCAGGAGCTCCAGGTAACAGGGCTGTGGGGTAGTGAGAACAGTGCGCCTTCCCTTGGCAGGGGACAAGGGTGGGGAGAGAAGAGAGGCACCTCACTACCCAGCAGAGGGACAGAAGTGTGTTCTGGGCCACGGCGGGGACAGGAGCAGCCAAGTGAGCAGGGCCGTGGGTGGCCCTTGGCCTGGACATGGGCAGCCAGCCCGGAGCCAGACAGGCTGTGCTGGGGGGGTGGGGGGCAGTGCCAGGCAGGCACTAGATGGGAAAACTAGAGCCAGTATGCGCTCGGCCGAACCGGAGGCTCCAGTTTCCTGCACAAAGGGATTCATGGTGGGAGGGAGGGGGCTGGGTGTCTGAGGGAGCAGGAGAGCAGGAAGTGAAGGCCAAGGCCAGGGAGTCCCTGTGCCCCCGTTTGGCTGACAGTGACCTTGAGCCTGGTCTGAGTCTCTCTGGAGTCTGCCCAGGTGGGGCATGAGGAGGATCCCGGGAGTGGGTACTTGAGTCTGCGTTGGGGACCTTGGGAAGGCGGCTGGACAGGGGGGTGTGGAGCTGGGGAGAGACAGACCAGGGCATGTGACTGGTGTCCAGGGCCTGGGGAGTGGGAAAGGGAGGGGTTTCAAGGGTGGGAGGCCCAGGCAAGCCCAATGTCACAGAAGCCAAAAGATGGGTATCCCAGAGAGGTGGCCACCAGCAGATGTGGGCATGGTGTGTGACCCAAGAGGCTAGTGGCCTTGGGGCTGGGGGAGAGAGGCTGAGCAGATTTTCCGGGAAAGAAAAGGGAATCTGAGAGGGGGGAGGACTCTTCCTGTGGCTTCCCTGGAGTGGCCCCATCTCAGGTGGCCCCCAGGCAACAAGGGGGGGAAGACAATTCCCGAGGAGGGTGAGTCTGCATTCCTTGGGTGTGGGCCGCCATTTGTCAATACCCCTGAAGGTCAGCCCCCTCTCCAGCCTGGGATGGGAGTGGGGCGAGGGCTGGCTGGCGGTCCACCTGAGCCACATCAGGACAGAAGGAGGAGGCCAGGCTGCCTCCGGCCACAGAGGGAGGCAGCAATCTTGGCCTTTGCCCGACTGTGGGCAACTGCAGCAGGATCCACCCACCTCCGTGGGGCAGAGACCAGTGGCCACAGAAGCTCGGCATGACAGGAGGGTACAGGGAAGGCAGAGCCCCTCCCGACCCTGCCTCCGGAGGATCTTGCCTGTGCCCACCCATCCCCGACAGCAGGTAGCACCCCAATTGGCCGGGGCCCCAGCCAGGAGCAGCACTCGCCCTCAATTTGTCAGCCTGATTACCTCGCACCGCCCACCACCGTAGGCGCCCGACTCACTCCTGCCCCTAGTGTCCGCACCCCCTCCCCACGCCCCGCCCCACAAGGTGCCCCACGCCCCGCCCCGGCCAGGAACCTGACCTGCCGGACCCCGCCCGGAGCGGCACACCAGCCCTGCCGGGAAACCGCTGGGTCGGGGAGGATCCCCGCAGGCGGCATCTCCCACGTCCGTGCTAGTAACCTGGACCCTCGCCCACCAGGGCTGTAGGGAGGTCAGCGGCCCGGCTGGAAGAACGGCCCAGCCCGAGCCCAGAGCTCAGGCCGCTCCACTGGCGCGTCGCGCCCCCACGCGCGCCCCCCGCCCCAGCCTTCCCGGACCCAGGCCCCGGTGCCCTCGGAGGAGTTTCGGTTTCGCTCCCGGGCCTGGCCTGGCCTGCGTGTCCCACCTGCCTGCACGGCGCGCCCGGCTCTCGGCTGCTTAGTCCCTGGCTCGCTGCTTGGCCGGTGCGCCCCGCCGCCAGGGTTTAAACGCGCCGCCGGCCCCTCCCCGCCCCGGCCCCGCCCCCACCGGAGGGCGGCGGCGGGGGGCGCGCCCGCGGGTGCGGCGGGCAGGTACCCGGAGACCCGCGGGGCCCTGTCGACGCCCCGGGCGCGCCGCTCTGGCAGGCTGGCCGCCTGCGAGCACCCCTGTTGAGGAACGCCCCTGAATTGTGGAGGGCGGCTGTCCTCTCCGCCGTACCCCCGGCCCTTGTGGACGGCTCCCCCAGAGCCACGGCGCGGGGTGCCAGGAGGGGGTGCATCCCGAGCCCCTGAGGGCGTTTGAATGGAGTTTGTAAGGGAAATGCAGACCCACCCACGCGGTTTCCCTCCCCAAAACTCGACTTTATTGCTGGGGAGCAGGCCTGCAGGGCCCGGTGCCCCCAGAGCTGCTCTGCTCCCATCTGGTCCCGGCCAGACCCCCTTGGGCTGTTGGCTGGGCTTGCTTGCTGCCCTGGGGCTGTCCTCAGGGGCTCCCCCAGTCCTGTCTGGAAGGGACGGCCAGGCCCCACCCCAGCAGTCCAGCGCCTGCACATGGGCTCAGAGGAGGTCCCCTGTCCATCCAGGAGGACCTAGCGCACGTCTTGGAAGCCCATCTGAGCACCTGCCTTCTGGGGCTGCAGCTGCTGCAAGGGGTTAGAGGCCCAGAGCCTTGGGGGCACAACCTTGAGAGCCAGCCTGCTGGGGGCCACGGCTGCGGGCAGGAACCTCTCAGGGATCTTTGGCTGGCCCCCCTCCAGGCTGCCCAGAGACTTTAGATGGACAGGGCAGTACTGGTGCCCCTCGTCCCCCCAGGGCAGAGCCCAAGGCCTCTCCATCCACCAGTCCCTACCTGGAGGGCTCAGTCTCCCTGCTCCCCGAGCCCTCACCTTTGCCTGGTTCATTCTTGACCAGGCTCATTCAGGGCTTCCCAGCTACCTGTGACAGTGGGGGTCTGGGGGGCTCTGTACTCACACCTGCTCACCAAGGATCCCTGCACCTGGGGCTGGCCTCTGCCCACCTGGGCGCTGGTCCCCATCCATGGGACCCACACTTGCCATTCTGTGTGGCTGCTGCTGGCCACTGGAGAGCCCTGACCCCAACAGAGTAGGAGCTCTGGCATGGGCCCAGGTCCCAGCGAGGTGTGTGGGGCCAATTGCATCCGTGCCCAGCCCTGCTCAGCAGGCACCAGGACACTGTCCATGATGTCCCACTGGGAAGCGTGCTATATTGGCCATAGCTTGTGGCCCAGCAAGTGCCTCAGGGCCACTCGTTCCCACGGCCAAGCCATGCAGGTAGCATGCCGGGCCACGCAATCCAGCTGTGTGCCAGGCCTTCACTGGGGGAAGGAGGTATGAGGCTGGCAGGCTTGGGTCTCTCTCATGGGCTCAGGCACGGGCAAGCTGGTCCTCGTGCCACTGGCGCTTCTCCCCCCGTCCTCGGTTTCCTGTGGCAGCCTTTAGGTCAGCTCTCCCCAGGACAGCCTGGGGGGCAAGACTGGGTGACTGTCCTACTCCCCAGGCCCCCAAGCTGACCCCAGAACTCCAGCCCAGTGCTTCTGCCCAGCAGCCCCCAGGGCCACGGGCAGCTCCTTCAGCAGCCCCCCTACCCCCCCGCCCCTGCCACCCGGGCAGCAGGGAGGGGCCTCCGGGAGGGGGAGTGGTGTCAGGAGGCCAGTGAGGTGCTTCCCCCTAAGCCCAGTCCTGCCCTCCGCTCTACCTGCGGTCATTTCTCCTGAGGCTGGTGTGCCCGGCCCAGCTCTGTGGGCCAGAGGGTCCAAGCAGGGGGTCCAGGGCACCCCAGAGCAGTGCTACCATGCTGACCCTGGCCTGGTCTAGGACGTAGCTGCATGGGTCCTGCAGGGCTTGGCCTGACTCAGCCTAGGGGTACAGCGGCCCCTCCACAGTGCGGCCTCTGGAGAGCATCACTGTGGCTTCCAGGACGCACAGCCTAGAGCGGGGTGTGGCAGAGGTGAGCAGGGAGCAGCGGGGCAGGCTGGCCTCTCTCTTGAAGGACTGGATGCTGAGCCAGGCTGCCCAGTGGCTCTAGCAACAGGCCCAGGCGTTGGTACCCATAAAGGCAGCCCCTCCGTGAAGGGCTGGGCCCCTCCACGGCAAAGATACAGACAGGAGCAGTTCTCCCCACCGCCCCCACGGGAGCCCCTGTCCTTAGCGGGGCCTCATAACCTGCCTGCCTCCCAGAGGCCCTGCTACCTCTGTCCCCCTCAGCACCCCCATATCCGGAACCCTCCACCCTGTACCTGATGCTGCTCCCTCATCAGCAAGGGGTCGTGACACAGGCGGGCCTAGTTGTGCAGCAGGAGGGCTGGGCCGTGGCCTGGCTCGGCCAGGGCGGCCATGGGCCTCAGGGCAGGGCCCGTGGAGGGAAGGCAGCCTCTGCCCATTAGGCGCCATTGCGCTGGACGCTCAGAGTTGGGGTGAGCCAACAGGCGTTATTCCCGATTAGGAGTTGAATTGTGTCCCTCCCCCAAGTTCACGTGTTGAAGTCTTAAGCCCCGAGCCCCTCCGAACGTGACCTTACTTGGAAGGTTGTTGCAGATGTAATTCGTTCGGACGAGGCCTCCTGACGTCCTGACTGGTACCCTTATAAAAAGGAGGGATTTGGACAGACGCACCCAGAGGGAAGACAGCATCTGCCGAGGGGAGAACAGACCCTTTCCCTCGTACCCCTCAAAAGGAATCAACCCTGCCAGCACCTCGACCTTGGATTTCCAGCCTCCAGAACCACAGTCAAGCTGTTTGTGTTGTTTCAGCCACTCAGCCGGTGCAAAACCAAGGCAGTGCCTGAGTGTGCAAACCAGAGCTGGGGCGGGTGGGAAGGGGACCTGGGACCTCAGCGCCCCGCGGCCGCCGGGGCGCCTCCTGTGTTGCAGGAGAGAGGAAGGGGAGGGGGGAGGCCCAGCCCAGGTGGGACGCACCCGTTGACCCCCAGACTGTGTCTCCAGGCGGCATTAAACTAGGACAGATGCCCGGCCTGGGCTTCAGAATTAAATTTCTTTACATCCTGCTCCAAATATATGTTTTCATGCACTGCATGGGTGGGAGTCATAAATAGCGATACTGAGCTCTTAATTGGGAGCTCTACTTGTTAGAGCAGGAGGAAGGTGCCCCCTTGAGCCTCTCTGTCCCCACCCCAACACAGCTTCAAGTTTGCCCAGTGCTGATGGCAGCCGGGCCTGCTCGTGCCTCCAGCCCTGACCCTGCTCGGGGAGGGGACTTGAGGTTGCGCAAGAGATGGGAACCAAGTCTGGAGATTGGTCACCCTGCCTGCCCCGGCTTTCCTTCCTCCTCAAGAGGGCAGGTCTCTCCTGGATGGACCCCTTCCACGGGCAGGCAGGGCCCCAGTGCAGAGCCCCCAGGTTGTCCAGCTTGTCTGGGGTCACCTGTCTCCTCCCCCACGACTCTGGGGTGAGCTATTCCCCAACCCCCAGTCTTCTGATGCACCTGCAGGGCTTTGGCCCAGCTGTCCTCAGGCTACAGCCCCTCCTCACCGGCTCCACTGGGTCCCACCCAGTCTGCTCACCCGGCCCCCATGTGACCTTCAGTTCAGAGTCCTGCTCCATGCAACACCCCCCCCAGGCTTCACCTCTACCTGGAACACAGTTGGGGAGGGAGAGGACCACCCTGAGAGCCCAGCCTTGAGTACAGCAGCCTGCCCGCCCCCCTACCTGGCTCCCTGCACACCTGCCCCACCCCACCAGCCCACTGGGTGGAGCCCCAACCTTCACCCCACCCAAGGCTGCCTTGGCCCCCAGGACTGGCTGCCCGGCTGGTCAGCAGGACCCCACCCCCTCCTCGGTCACTTCTGTCCCCTCCAGGGCACAGGGGTCCCCCCAGGCCCAGGAGATCCCTGGTGGGAGCAGCCCCGTGGGCCCTCGGGCAGGCCCAGGCGTGGCTCTTCCCCTCCCCCAGGCAGCCCAGCTTCCAGGCCGGTTTCCCTGAGGTGGGCAGGGCCTGGGGCAGCCTCTGGCATGAGGCATTGGCAGCGGGGTCGGGGAGCCGCATGGCCTGCCCAGCACCCCCATACCTCTGTGCATGAGGCCGGTTCTGGGCTCACACTGTGGACTTGCCGTCTCGGGATCACTGCCGGTGGCCCCAGCCCGAGCAGACTCAGGCATGCAGCTCCTGCCCTTAGCAGTCTGCACAGGAGCCCCTGGAGCTGTGGCCACGTTTGTCCACGTGGGGCTGCCCTGGCCTTCCCCCTCAGCACAGCTCTGCCAACCCCCGGATCCAGCCCCAGCTCTCCCCACTGCGCCGAGTCTCCCTGTTTCCTGGAGAACAGTCTCAGGGCCTCAGCCATGAGCGTGTGGGGCAGGTGGGGAAAGGGGTGCAGGGCTGGAGCTTCTCACCCCTTCCTCGGTTCCCTATGCCATGGAGGGGCAGAGGGCTCTCACCCCCACCAGACCCCATCCAGCCCACCTGCACTGCTGTGGGGCAGATGAGGGGCCACCGGTGATTGGTACCAAGCCTGCCTTGTGTGTGACCTGGGGGTCAGTGGAAGTGGGGGCAAGGCACACACATTGGGGAGCCCTCTGGCTGGACCAACAAAGCAGGGGCTGCAGAACCACCTCTGGGTGTTCCTGTCCCCTCCTCTACAGCCTCGAAGACCCCTCCTGAGCCAGATGTGAGCCCCCTGGGCTGCATCCTCCTCTCACCTCCACATGGCCCCCACTGGCCTCTCCCCCCTCTTCTAGCCACCCCACCTTGGGGCCTGGCCACCCCCCACCTAAGGCTTCCCAGCACGACACTCCCGGCTGGTGGCTCTTGCTTCCAGGAACCCCACACGCTGCCCACTCCCTCTCCTGTCCCGTCTGGGAGGAACCAGCCCCTCCTCCTGCCTAGAAGCCCCTTCTCCCAGGCCCCTTGCACAAGGGGTGATCCCCCCAGAGGGGCCCTCCCAGGTCCCTGCCAGCTCATGGTTTTCTAACACGCTTTTCAGTCGGCGGTCAGGTAGGCCCATTCACGCATTCATCTACTGATTCCTCCGTCCGCTGTTGGCTGCGACCACGGAGTGGACACTATGTGCAGCAGACAAGCCTAGAAACTTCTATGTCCATCACCATGCTGAGCCCCAGACCCTCCCAGGAGCACACTGTGCCTGGGGAGGGGTGCCCAGAGATCCAGCCTGCAAAGGAGGGAAATCCCAGCCTCTGGGGGAGCCTGGAGGCATAGACTGGGCCCCCCCCAACTGCGTGACAGCAGAGGGCTTGCCCCCCCCCCCCCCACCTCGCAGCCTGGAACCACGGGCCCGCCCTTGCCCGGGCTCGTCCTTATCGTGGGGTTTGTGCTGCTGTTGCCCTGGGAACTTTCCTTCAGAAAATGTTGGGTGGAGTGGGCAGGCAGACAGGCCAGGGCAGGCTGCAGACGCACTATGGGTGGATGGCCCGTCCCACAGTGCAGCCTGGCCCACCCTGCCCGTCCATCTCTGTTCTTAGCCTCCACCCTCAGGCCCAGAGAGGCCCTAGTGTGTGGGCCCCCACAGGGAGCCTGGCACATAGATGTCCCCGTGCGCCCACCCAGCTGCCAGGGTGTCCTCTCCGTGCCCAGGAGTTTCCGGATGAACTGTGCCATCTGGCCCCTGGGCCCCTGCCCCCTTTTCCCTGCTCTTCCTTGGGCCTCCCATGGGGAGGAGGGAGTACCTTGCCTCCTGACACCTGGTCATGTGGTTGGCTCCCCATCCAAAATAGGGCTGGATCAGACTTCTGTTCGAGCCTCCACAGAGCTGGCCAAAGGCCTGCGGCTGAGGACAGGGAGGCCAGGGGCCTGGAAAGGCCTTAGAGTGGACTTGGGGCAGCCCTGGCCTTTCCCAGGGGGATCTGGGGCCAGGGTCTTGGGCTGAGCCAGGCTCCCCCAGGGCAGGGACAGTAACCGCCCCCCAGGGGGACCCCGAGTGGGCCTCGCCCCCCTGGTGGCAGCTTGGGCTGGCCATGTGGCCCTCCTCCCACACTGAGCGAGGCTGTCTGGTCACAGCAGCAGCGTGGCATGGCCCACAACAGGAGGGAGAGGAAAGGAGCAGGGGCCCGGACCTCCAGGCTGCCCCATGCTCCCCTCTGCCTGCACAGCAGAAACTGGTGTGCTGAAGCCACGGCTCTGGGCACCAGAATTCCCAGGACTCCGGGCTGCTCCTGCATTTTGGCACCAGCTGCGTCCTCCTCCAAGACCTCCCTTCTGCGTGTCCTTCCCTTGCACCTTCAAGCTGATGCTCCCTGGGCACCCCTTGCTGAGGCCCCACCTCCCCGAGTGTCCCCCTCCCCACCTGGGCTAAGGACGGGTCCAGCCCTGCCTGTGCCGGCTCCAGCCCGGGCACCGTGACATCCGCGGCCCTGGGGCACGGCAGGCACCGCGACTGGCTGGACTCGGGCCTCCGGGAGGGAATGCAGTCAGCACGAGGTCTGCAGACGCAGCCCAGACTGGCCGCTGGGAGCCCCACAGCCGTGACCCCTCGGCCTGTGTCGGGCGAATCTAACTGAGGGACATGCTGGGGCTCGTGGCCGTGAGGCCAAGTGGGGCCGCGGTAGCCAGGGGTGGCCTGGCTGGAGCCAATGTGGGAGCCAACTTTGGAGGGATGGGGCCTGACGTGGCCTAGAGCCTGAGGGCTCCAAGGTTCGGGGTGGGGCGAGTCTGCTGCGGTGAGGAAGCTAAGATGGCCCAGGAGGGGTCAGGAGGGAGCCGTCAAGAGGGACCTGTGCTCCCACCAGGGCTGGGCTGAGGCCTGGGAGGCCTGGCAGCTCACACGCCTGAGGCTTTGCCACCACCCCCGCCCCTTGGTGGGGGGTGCTCCGAGTGCCTGGAGGAAGGGGTTGGCATGGGGTGGGGGGTGTCTCCTGGGAGAACTGATTCAGGCAAAGACTCATTTACCACCTCCTTGGTTGGCAGGAGGGGTGTGTTGAAATAAGAAGAGGTTTTCTTTGCAAGACACAAAGCTACACTAGGGAGAAGGCATGGCGAGAGCCGCAGTTTGGCACTTACCAGTGCGTGTGTCTTTGTGATAGAAAAGTGCAGAGTCTGGGGGATCCTGGGATCTGAGGGACCTGCACCCCTGTCCCCCGTGGGCCTTCCCCCTGAGCTGGAGAAGCAACAGCCACGTGGCAGGTCCAGGCAGAGGCCCTTCTGGGCCCACGGAGGGACAGGCAGACCCTAGGCCTTCATCAGTCACCGAACACTCAACTCAAACTGGTGTAAGAGAAGAGAGAGCAAGAGTGAACTGACAGAGGCTGAGCAACAGGGTGCGGGGCACCCCCGCACAGCCCCAGCTCCAGGCTCACGGTCGCAGCTCTAGGCTCACGGTCGCAGCGCCGGAGGGGTAAAAAAGAAAACCTCTGGCTTCTGTCCTGGAAGATCTGGAAGATCTGGAGAAGGTCTGTTGGCTTTTGTTGGCACTGAGGGGACGTGTGTCCTTCCCGGGCCAGGCAGAGGGGCTGGCGACGGGCAAACGTGCACGTTCTCCATCCCTCCCTGGCTGCTTGACACCCACATGCCTTTCGCCCTCCATGCACCTTGGAAGTGCACAAGTCACGGCCTTCCAGAGCATGACCACGCAGCGTCCCAGCAGCTACCAACCTTGCTCCCAAGGTTCCTGAAGCTGTGTCCCCGGGCGCAGTGGGGAGCGGGGCCGGGAGGCCGCACCGAAGCCTCCTTACATCCTGCTGTGCGCTGCACGAAGCAGCTGGACTCCTGTCTGCCCGGGAGCCCCATGCCTCCCTGGGACCGTCCCCTCCGCCTGCTGCCGCGCGGAGAAAAGACCCCTTCCGTGGACAGCCGCTCCAAACCGGACTCCCTCAGCAAGGGGCTTGGGGGTTGCTGGCCCTCGAGCAGCTTCCAGAATCTCGAGCCAGCCTTGGGGCTCGCTGCCAGTACGATCCCCGCGGAGGGCTGCCCAGGGTCCGTCCACCGCGACCTGTCACTGCAGGGCTGTGGCCCGCCGGAACCTTCTCTGGCCGCCCACCCAGCCCCCCGCCTTGGTCCAGCCTCCATCCACTTGAAGGCAACGCTGGGGCGGGAGGCTCAGTCATCTGCCTCGGCTGGGCCAAGTGTTATCACCAACTTCCCTGAGCAGGGGGTGGCCTCTGGGCCCCTCACCCCACGTCCTCGCGTCCTCTGGGGCCACGACGTGTAAAGCCCATTCCCTATGCTAGTTTCTCACCAGTAGAGATTGCTTGGGTTGCTAGTGACAGAGACCTTCACAGAAGGCGGGTTAGGCAGAAAAGGGGCTCCCAGCTCACATGCGTGAGAAGCCTGGCAAGTGAGACTTCAGGACAGCTTGGTCCAGAGGATCCAATGGAGCCCTGCTGCTCATTTTCTCCCCTTTCCTTGACTACAGTTTCTGTTACTTAGTTACCGTCTTAGGTTAGGTGTGGCAGACGCAGCTCCCCCGTGTGCCTCAGCGCCACAGGAGAAAAGCAACCCATTTGCCGCTCCCACAAATTCCAAACCAATCACGTGGGCTGCCACTGGGTCCCCAGCAGGTATGGGATGAACTGTGTCTCCAAAAAAAGATATGTGGAAACCCTCCCCAGCACCTGTGAATCTGACCTTACTTGGCAATAGGGTTTTTGCAGGTGATATAATCAAGTTAAGATGAGGTCATTGGGCGGTCCTCATCCAGTAGGACTGGTCTCCTCATCAGAGCCACGTGACCGGGCCACATGAAGGCAGAGACACAGGCGGGGAGGACCCCACGTGGTGATGGGGGGGGGTTGAAGCGCTGCGGCCACAGGCCAAGGAACCGAGGTCCAGCAGCCCAGGGCCCAAAGCTGGGGTGCGGGGAGGATTCAGCAGAGGGGCTCAGGGGGAGCGCCGCAGCACCCCTGGTTCAGGGGTCAGACTTCCGGCCTCCAGACCGGGAGAGCATGAGTTCTAGTCACTTTAAGCCTCCCAGTTTGTGGCCCTTTTGTAGGACCCAGGCACAGGCCTGTAAATGGCTCCAGGTGGCCTGGCTTCCTGCCCAAGGTGGAGGCTGGGGATGGCATCATGTGGCCCAAAGGTGGGGAGGGAGCGGCTCGGAGAGTGACTGGGCACATGCACCAGGTAAAGGGGCTGAGGGCTGACCAGCGGGCTGGCTAGGATGGCTGGAGGGGGTGGGCAATGGCCTTCAGGGCGGAGGAGAGGGCAGATGACTGAGCCTCCCGCCCCAGCGTTTCCTTCAAGTGGCTGGAGGCTGGACCAAGGTGGGGGGCTGGGTGGGCGGCCAGAGAAGGTTCCGGCGGGCCACAGCCCTGCAGTGACAGGTCGCGGTGGACGGACCCTGGGCAGCCCTCCGCGGGGATCGTACTGGCAGCGAGTCCCAAGGCTGGACGGACCCTGGGCAGCCCTCCGCGGGGATCGTACTGGCAGCGAGCCCCAAGGCTGGCTCGAGATTCTGGAAGCTGCTCGAGGGCCGGCAGCCCCCAAGCCCCCTGCTGAGGGAGTCCAGTTTGGAGCGGCTGTCCACAGAAGTGGTCTTTTCTCCGCACGGCAGCAGGCGGAGGGGACGGTCCCAGGGACCTCCCTGGGCAGGAGGGACCACACCTCGCTGATGTCAAAAGTAGGCAACCGTGGTGACTCAGACGCACGTGGCTCCGGCAAGCCTTACACGACGTCCCCGGGAAAGGGGGCCCGCGGCTGAGCCCGGGTGTGGGAGGGCGCAGATGGGAACGACAAGGGCAGCAGCTCCTTTGGCACACTTGTGGTCTGAGGCCCTACCGGCTGGATGACCCAGGTTACGAAGTTTGAGACGTCGTGTGGCTTCAGAGAGCAGAGGGCAGCATGAGCAAGGCGCTCTGAGTTCCTGACCCACTTCTGAGAAAATCTGACAGCAAGTGAGCAGATGGCCTGGTGCCCTCCACATCCGAGAGCCTGACCAGAGTCTCACCAGGCCTTCCTGGGCCTGCACAGCTCTGCCCACACCCCGCACTCTCAGGGCCTTTGCACATGCTACTCCTCGTGCCCAGGAGCTTCCCTGCTCTCCCTTGTCGGTCAGTCTCCACCTTCTGGATGGGAGGTATCTAAACGGAGCATCCACGGTATCACCCGTGCCGTGACCAGGACGTCCTCATGGCAGGGCCCAGGTGATGCGCTGTGCACCGCCAAACCAGGGGGTCCTGTGGGCCATACTGGGACACAGGGCAGGAGTGTAACCTGCCCTGTGGCAAGATATAATGTGCATTGTTATCATCCCAAGAAAACGCGCACTGCTTGTGGTCCTCTTTCTTGATGGGTGCCGAAAGGAATGCATTCCCAGGGCTCAGACAGATTTGCCTGTGTAGGATTTTGCATAAGACAATCTCAAACCAAGGAGCCACTTTACGGCAAAGGAGGTGACCCGACAGAGCGGGGGCGGGAGACATGGCCCCCACGGTTGTCCTCCATCGGGCCACACCCAGCAGCTGCCAACCTTAGGATGGCTGGAGCCGCACCTGCTCTCAGGGACGGGAGTATAAGCACTCTGCGTACAGGTGGGCTATGTGGGTCTGGGCATGGAGGGGTGCAAGTGGGCGTGGCCCCACTCATCATCACTCGGGCGGCCTTTGCGGGAAGTGAGTCTGTGCTTCCATCCCGCGCTGCAGGTCCAGGGGTCCTGGTTCCAGAGAGGGTTTGCTTCCCCTGGGAGACACAGTTGGAGTTGCACTGAACCTAAATCAGCTGCCCCTGCTTCCTTTGGGCTCCACACGCCCATAGACCAGCAGGTGCAGAGAGGGGTTACCAGTCTGCCCTGAGGGGCTGGCAGGACCGTCACCAAGAGGCTGGGTTGCCCGGGGCTGAGGGGTGTGTTCGGAGCACAGAGGGTCCGCTGGGACGCTGCTGGGGGTCCGGGCCTGTACATGGTAAGTACAGCCACCACGACCCGGCGACAGACCAGCGAGGGATGAGAGGACAGGAGTTTCGGTGGAGGGAGAGGAGGGTCTGTTACGGCTTCGGGGCCAGCTGTGCCCACAGCTGCCGAGGCTCACCCTCCCGGCAGTTCTGGGGAGGAAACCTCCCTCATTTTGGCAGCATCCCGGTTAAAGTCTGTCTCCCTTGCTCCAAAAGCTCCATCAGAAACCACTGCATCCCCAGGACTCGCCACGGTGCCAGGCACACAGTGGGTGCACAATTAATGCTGAACTAATCAGTGAATTCAATCGGGCATGGAGGCATCTGGGCAAAATGACCTGAACCAGGTTCCACCGGGCAGGTGCATGTCTAGGAACAGGCCCCTTCCCACAGCTTTCCCCCCTGCGGATGAGGGAGCCCACCAGCTCCTGTCTCCCTACCTGGACTTCACCCTCAGCACATAATTTGGGCTTGGGCTGTCGGCTACCCTCTTGGATCCTGGATCTTGAGGACATGGTTCAAGGTGAGCAAGTGCACCAGGTTGGTAGTGGCTGTGGGCTACAGTGGAGGGTCCCTGGTGATCCCTGCGTCTCACCTCTCAGGGCCATGTTTGGTCCCTTCTTCCTAGGTTTGCTCTCCAGTTCCTACAATTCAATAGGCACCCCATTATCCTTCCATACAGAGTCCCCGATGCTTCCAGATGGGGCACTGCAGACACTGGGCCCTCCTGAGCACAGTGGTCCTGGGGTTGATGCAGGGCTGGGGGCAAGTGGGGGTCCCTCACTACCGGGGGGTGATCATCTGCCTCCCAGGACCCAGGACAAGCTGGCTAGTTGGGTCGTCTGAGTGCTGGGGCCCCGGGTGATGGTGAATCGCACTCGTCCCCTGAACTGGAAGCTGATTAAGATAGAAGATAGAGGACACAGGTGCAGAGGCAGAGGTCAAATCCCCTGCCGCTAAATTGAGGTCACAGCTTCAACTGGCTCATGTCGCTGCCCTGAGCCCCCTGCCCCAGCTGGAGGTGGCAGCAGGATCTCGGCGCCACCCCTCCCCCGCTGCACTGGAGGACAAGGGCGTGTGTGTCCAGTGGCGGGTCCCCCAGCCCCCCCCCGTGGGGACGGGGAAGGGGAGCTCTCAGAGGGCTGAGCGATGGCCGGGGCGGGGGTCAGAGACTGCCGGACAGTCTGTGCAGTACTGGACAGACGTTACCCGTCCCTAGCTGGAGGCATGGCCGGGAAGTCGCTCGATCCTGTGGGTGGACCATCCCAGCACGACAGCTGCCCCCCGGGGAGGACAGGCTGTCCCCCAGTCTCCTCCCCTCCTGCTGACGGGCGGAGCTGCCCCTGCGCGCTCTCCCGCTCGAGGAGGGCTCCATCCCGGTGGCCGTCCCTCAGACTCACCCCGAAGGCTGGGAGCCGCGTTGCACTGCGGGGATGTGGCAGCCCCCACACCCAAGGCCCTCTTCAAGTGAGCTTGAGCGGAAGCCTGGACTGCGCGCGGGGGGCGTGCATGCTTGGGCAGATGTGCGGGTGTGAGCCCACGAGCCCAGATCCTGCACTCGGGGCGCGCGGCCCCGAAGGTGATCCCAGGCTCCCAGGAATCCTGCTGCGATCCTACAAGCTGCCGGGTCTGGGACCCAGGCCCCCGCGGGAGGGGCCGCCCCTGCGTGATGGCGTCTGGGGTGGGCCGCTCGCTCTGGGGTCTGGAGCTGTGCCGGCCTCCTTCGTGGCCCCTGCTGGGCACCGATGGGTCACTGCAAAGTGGCCGCAGCCAGCCAGCCTTGGCCAGGGGAGCCTCCGCCGCTGAGCCCGTGCCAGGACTCCGTCACCGCGGCACCAGTGATGACAGGCAGCTCGGGGGCCCCGTCCCCAGCGCCCCTGCTCATGTGCTTCCTCCCTTCCGGGACCCAGGAGCGGCCCCTACGGGGGGACCCTCACCTACGGGAGGGGGCACGGCTCAGAGTCTGCTGGGATCCTCTTGCTGAGGGCCCCAGAGCCTCCTTCCAGGGACAGCAGACGTGGTCAACGTGCGCACGTCCTAGGGCAGAGCGGCTTTCCTGAGCCGGGACCGTCTGCGGGGCCCGCTCGGGGGGGTCGGTCTGAGAGACCCCCAGAGAACGGTGCTGGCCTCCGAAGGAACTTACCAAGCTCATGCGTCCTGGGTTTTGGCTGCTGGTAACAGCGGTTTATATTCAGTGGGGGTTTATCTGGTCCTCTAAGCGGAGTCCACAGGGGCCACTGGAGGCCGGGGCACTGCTCCTCAGAGTCTGAGGAGTCTCATCTGACCGCAGGAGCCACCGGTGTTTCTCATCTGCCCTTCTCAGCCTCGGCTTCAATCCTCAGGAGGAAAGCACCCTGGGCCCTGGCTATCGTAGCCGCACACCGAGCAGGAAGAAGGGGAAGGCCACGGGGCCAGAGGAGACCTCCCCTCTGTGAGCGGTGACGTGTCGCACACTCAGCTGTCCTCACCGATTCTGGGGGTTTCCCCAAAGACATCCCTGCGCTCTTAAACAGAGACTGGATGGAGGGTAGCTCAGCACCAGCTGGCTGGCGAGGGCGGGAGCTTAGAGAGGGTGCAGACGCCATCGGAGGCCAGTTAGGGACCCATGTCCACGCTCAGCACCAGATGCTGAGCAGCTGCGGGGAGGAAGCGGGTGCGCCGTAGCACGCCCTGGAGCCAACTCTGGGCTGTGGGCCCTACAAGGAAAGGGGGGCAGGCAGACACAGAATGCTACATTTTGTGTAGGAAAGGGAGCGTATTAGTGTCCTGAGGCTGCCGTGACAATGACCACAAACTCAGTACCTAAAGCAACAGAGGTTTCCCCTCCCACAGTCTGGGGACCAGACGCTGAGATCGGGGTGTTGGGGGACCACACCCTCAGAGGCTCTGGGGGAGGATGCTTCCTGCCTCTTCCAGCCGCTGGGGCTCCTGGTGTCCCTGGCTTGTGGCCACGTCCCCGGTCTCCACCTCTGTCTCCACATGGCCTCTTCCCACCTCCGTGTGTCTCTAACACGTGTCACTGGGTTTAAGGCCCACCTGGGTAATCCAGGGTGGTCTCATCTCAAGATCTTTAATCTATTTACATCTGCGAAGATCCTTTTTCTACATTCACAGGTAAAGGGATTGGGATGTGGGCATATCAGGACCACGATTCAGCACACTATAGGAAGGAGACACATCGTTCTGTTTGAATTTAAAAAGCAACAGGATCCACACATGTGCTCTTCGTTAGGGCGGACCACCCAGGTTTGCTGAGGGGAAAGGGGCATGTGGGTGTTGAGGGAGCAAATAGAAATCCCAGGGCGAGTCCTTTCCGGTGCGTTTGTGGGGGTTTTCTCTGCACTCTGGTGTGCATATACCTTCCAAAGCTTGAAGGTCCTCCCTTCTGTCCCAGTCAAAGAAAAGGAAACTGCTTCCAGAGCTGTCTGCGGATTAGAAGGCAGGGACAGTGTCTGCTGGCCCGGGGCTCTGTCTAGTACGCAGTGGTGGTGGTCCTGGGGCATCCCTGCTCGGGCCTCCGACAGTGTCTAGTCATTCTCCATGGCCGTCACTTCTTGTACCCCTGCTACACTGAAGGGCTGAAGGGGCCCCCAGCCCCCACACAACTCAGACACTGACATCATTATCTCCGTGTTGGGACTGGGGCCATAACCTCATCTGGTCCGTGAGCCCACTGGGCCCACCGTATGAAGAATACAGAAACGCTTCTGTCACACACTGCTGACAATAGGTTGAACTGTGTCCCCCCCAAAGATATGTTGAAGTTCTAACCCCCAGGAGCTCAGGATGGGAACTTCTTAGGAAATAGGGCTCTTGCAGATGTGATCAGTGAGGTTTCGATGAGGTCACCCTGCAGTGGGGTGGGCCTAAACCAGGTAGGACTGGTGTCCTGGTAAGAACAGAGACACAAGAAGGCCCGTGACAGGGGCGCCTGGGTGGCTCAGTTGTTAAGCGTCTGCCTTCGGCTCAGGTCATGGTCCCGGGGTCCTGGGATCGAGCCCCCCATCGGGTTCCCTGCTCGGCGGGAGGCCTGCTTCTCCCTCTCCCGCTCCCCCTGCTTGTGTTCCCTCTCTCGCTGTGTCTCTGTCAAATAAATAAAATCTTAAAAAAAAAACACACCTAAAAAGAAGGCCCATGACAACGGAGGTGGAGACAGAGCGATGCGTCCACAAGCCCAGGGACGCCCAGGATCGCGGCTCCACCAGCCGCTGGAGAAAGGCCTGGCACGGAGTCCCCCAGAGCCTCCAGAAGGAGCCAGCCCCGCCCACAGCTGGAGCTTGGGCTTCCGGGCTCCAGAGCAGGGAGAACACGAGTCTCTGTTGTTTGAAGCCGTGGGCGCCCGGGGCACCCTGCGCCCCCTGCGGCCATTAGCCCCCCACCAGGTGGCCACGGGAAGTTCTCAGTCCCAGGAATTAGTGTTCATTTGGGCCAGCTGTTGCCTTAGCACCGGGCATTTCCCTGTTGCAGGCCCTGGGGGGGGAGGGAGGGACTTAGGGGACGTCGGGGGGTCCCTTCCCCAGGGGCTGGGGCGGGGCTGGTGCTGATGCTTCTGGGGGCTGAGGGCTGATGAGACAGCCTGGGGACCCTGGGGGCCCTGCGGCCTCTGACTCCCCCTGTCCTCTGGCCGCTGGGGTCCCAGCACCCCACAGCCGTGAGAGCTGGAGGAGGCAGGGCCGCGGCGAGGCATGGTGAGCCCCGTATTTATGCTCTCGTCTCCACCTGCAAACCCCCCGCTGAGGAAAACTTCTGCACCCTTCCGGCCGGCGCCCTGAACTACGTGTACCCCACGTGTGTGTCAGCCAGGTCTGCCTGCCCGGAGCTGGGGCCGGCTGCCGACCCCTCCCTCCACGCCGGCCCGGAGGAGCTCCTGACGCAGGAGGGGGAGCGCGGGTTCCAGGCACCCCTCCCGAGGACGCCGGGGGGCCGTGGGGGCCACGGGGGCCGCAGCCTGGGCAGGCAGAGCCGGGGCGGGCCGGTGCAGGGAGGCTCCCCGGGCGCCGACCCACTGCGCCCTGGCCTCGTCCCTGGGCTGCCCTCGCAGCAGAGGCCACCGTGGTCACTGGAGGCTCTGAGGAAAGCCCCACTGACCAGCCACGCCCCTTGCCCTCCAAACCCGAGGACCACCGCCCCAGTGCTCCCCCTGAGAGTGGGACCGCACGGGAGGGACAGGCGCGACGGCCGCCAGCTCCCACCGCACTTGGCCCGGGGGAGGGAGCATGGGCACCCTCACCGGCCACCCGGGGGGCCAGCCGCTGCGTCACCGACTACGGCCACGCCGCCTGCGACCTGATGCGGCATCGCTGAGACGGACGGACCGGGGGGCTACATGCGGACACTTGGGGACAAAACGGGGACTTGAGGCAAGAACCATGCATTTGAGGAAAAGAACCGAAGGCAGGCATTCCGCATGAAGAGCGTGCTAGGCGGGCTCCGTGAGGCAGGGACAGGAGGGACGGGCGCCGGGGACGCAGGGGCGACCCTGGTGACCAGACCACAGCCTCCCGGCTGGCAGCTGGGCAGCAGGCGGAGGTGCCCCAGAGGCGGCGGGATGAACAAACCTCCCGGGGCATCTGGAGAAGCGATGCAACCCGGTTTCCCCGAGTCGAGGAAGGGACAGGTTTACGGACGAGACCAGGGGAAGCCCCTGAGGTGGCCGGGTGCTGGCCTCTGGATGCCAGATAAGGGGGTGTTGTCTTCACACACGAAGGGGGGCCAGTTGGGCCTCCGATTTGCATATCCAGCCGTTCAGCACTTAGCTGGCCTCGGGACAGTGACGCCACTGCCATGGTCCGAGCCTTGGCGCTAACAGGAAGAAGGAAGTAGGACAAGAAACACAGGGACAGAGGTTGGGGGTGGGCCATCGGCCACAGGACTGGAGGGGCCAGAGTCCAGAGACAGGCTCCGAGACACTGCTCCTGAAGGTGAGCCTGGGGCTGGAGGAGGCCAGCAGCCCCGCCCGGGGAAGATGCGGGCAGAAGAGGAACCAGAGTGGGAATCCGAAGAGCACCAAAGACAAGAACAAAAATTTAAAAAAGATTATTTTTAAAATCAGAGGAAGAAAATTATATTTATGTGATGGGAAGCAGATGGGAGGGAGGAATAAAACGAAAAGTACAGTAAATAGAAGACATGCTGTAAGGGGGCAGAAATCATCTACACGTACCAATAGGTACCTGATGTGCGTGAGTTAAACTCACCAATTGGAAGAGATTCTTGCACTGGATTTGAAAAAAGCACAAACAAGATCCAGCAGCATGTTGTCTGCAAGGATCCATCTTTTTTTTTTTAAGATTTGATTGATCGATCGAGAGAGAGAAGAGAGAGAGAGAGAGTGCACACGCGTGCTCGAGCACAAGCAGGGGAGGAGCAGAGGGAGAGAGAGAGAATCTCAAGCAGACTCCTTGGGGAGCGCGGAACCCAAAGCGGGGCTCGATCTCACAACCCTGAGATCACCACCTGAGCCAAAACCCAGAGTCGGAGGCTCAACCCACTGAGTCACCCAGGCGCCCTGCAAGGACCAATCTTAAAACCAAAGAAAGCAGTCCTGATTCCCGACCAAGTAGAATTACAGACAGGCATCCTGAAGGATGAGAGGAGCCCAGAGCACGGAGCACCCAGCAGCCCCGCAAAATCGATGAGGAAATGCAGGGGCAGGTGCGTCCACCAATGGCACATGCTTCGAAGAAACAGGTGGTTCAGAGACACGAAAACTGCAGATCCAGAAACACAACCGGTGAATGTGATTTGTTGGATGCCTGTAGACGCAGCAGGTACCCAGGTCCCACAAGCCAGGCGCACCTACTTGTTTTTTTTTAAAGATTTATTAATTCACTTGAGAGAGCGAGAATGAGAGAGAGAGAGAGAGAGCATATGATGGGGGGAGGGTCAGAGGGAGAAGCAGACTCCCCGCTGAGCAGGGAGCCCGATGTGGGACTCGATCCCGGGACTCCAGGATCATGACCTGAGCCGAAGGCAGACGCTTAACCGACTGAGCCACCAAGGCGCCCCCAGGCACACCTATTTTTTGAGTCCATAGGGAACATTTCTGCCCAAATATCAGCCGATAAAGAAGTCTTGGAGCATCCAAAATGATCAATAAGTAAAGACGTAAATAAGATTTCTTTATAAAGTCAAGTCATTTGAATCCCTAGATATGACAGATGTATTCTTAGAGGTATAGAATATATCTAAGTTGGACAATAAGAGACAGCGGCTCTCAGCAGACCCGTAAATAAAATGGTGGTTAAAGCACTTCCCACTGCAAAATCTCCAGGCCCAGACACCTTTAGAAGTCATTCAACCAAACTTTCAAAAGAATTTTTTGTGAACTCATGGCAGTTGTTCAAACAAAACCAAACAAAATAGAAAAAGAATCTAGCAAACTTTTTTATGAGGCTAGAACATGATCGATTCCAAAATCAGAAAAGGACAACAGAGGGCAGAGAAGTGATGGCCAGCACAACGTAGGAACGTGGATGCAGACACGCTGACTGTGACGCGGCCTAGTGAGCACGACGGGTCAGAGACCGTGTGTTAGTGTCCGCAACACGAGGACGGTTCAGTGTCGGGAGAGCCAACATCACTCGCCTGCTTGACAGACTTTAGGGAACAAACCACGACACCAGCAGATACAGCAGAGCATTTGATAAATTTCAATGCCTATTTATGATGATAAAAACAAACAAATCCCAGAAAGACTCTTAGCAAATTAGCTCTAAAACATGACTTTTTTAAAGCACGGAGCCCAATGCGGGGCCTGAACTCAGGACCCTGAGATCAAGAGCTGAGCCAAGATCGAGAGTCAGACTCTCAACCGACTGAGCCACCCGGGCGCCCCTAAGTCATGATTTCTTTAGCTGGCCCTTGCTTGTTACTGAAAGCCAGCAGAAATCATTCTGTCTAGTAGGCAAACTTCACGCGCTTTCCCCCTAAGCACATGAGCAGCATTAGGACGTTCATGGCCACTCAGTCTGGATAGTAGCGGAGACCTTGGCCAAGTCTCCAAGGAAATAAAAGGAATGAAGGTAAAATAACTGGAAGAAAAGAGAAAGAAATTGCCTTTGTAGGCAAAGGATATCACCGTCTACCTAAAAAAAAAAAAAAGCAACAAACTCTTAGAAGCAAGTGAGTATTTCTCTAATACTCAGGAAGAGATGCGTAGCCTAGCAGAGCTCGGGCGCCATGAGCCCCATGCCAGGACTCAAGCTGGAGGAAAGGCCAGCATGTGGATGGAGGAGGCAGTCCTGGCCCCAGAGGGGACAACAGGCAGCCTTGGCTTCCAGGCCATGGCCCCAGATCTCATGCCCCCAGAGACTGGACTCCCTCTTGCCCTTGAGCTGGCAGCAAACACTGGCTTGGGGAGGCACCTGGAATCCCTGGGAATCCTGCATCAGAAGCTCGAGCTGGGGAGGGGAGTCGGCCTGCCCTGGGTCTGTGTCGGGTCCACATCCCTGTCCCCTCTCCTTGAGCCCATGTCCCAGTCTGCAGAGGTGGGGCTGGTATGGGGGCAGTGCACGGGTAGTGGTTTCTAGAACTGCAAGTGGACTCGGCCGTGTGTCATATTCCCATTCAGCGTTGGTGGCTTTCATTTGCATATTGCTCTGGGTGGGGGCACTTACGGATGTCAGGGTACTGGTTATTTGATGATATTGAAAAGGATTGCTAGTTTAGTCATGATAAAGGTATTGTGATTATTATTTTGCAAAAGAGCCTTTGTCTTTGATAGATGTGTACTGATGATGCCTGTGTGGAAAAGGATGGGGTCTAGAGACTAAAAGGCTGGCCACGAGCTCCTGGTGGTTGAAGAGGTTGGTGTGGGTCAATGGGATTTATTGTATTCTGCCTACTTTTGTAAGTGTTTAAATTCTCCACTGTAGAACTTATAGAAAATTTTTAAAGATTTTTATTTTTATTTTTTTTATTATTTTTATTTTTTTATTTTTTAAAGATTTTTTAAATTTATTTTTTTTTTTTTTTAAGATTTTATTTATTTTTTTGAGAGAGAGAATGAGACAGAGAGCATGAGAGAGGGGAGGGTCAGAGGGAGAAACAGACTCCCCACTGAGCAGGGAGCCCAATCCGGGACTCGATCCCGGGACTCCAGGATCATGACCTGAGCCGAAGGCAGCCGCTTAACCGACTGAGGCACCCAGGTGCCCGAAAAAATTTATTTATTTTTGAGAGAGAGCGCACACACGGGGTGGGGGGCGGGGCGGGAGGGACAGAGGGAGAAGGAGCAGCAGGCTCCCTGCTGAGCAGAGATTTCCCCATATGGGACTCAATCCCAGGACCCCAGGATCATGACCTGAGCCGAAGGCAGATTTGCTTAACCCAGGCACCCCAGAAAATTTTTTAAAAATAAAACTAACTGGGGGCACCTGGCTGGCTCAGTTGGTGGAATGTGTGACTCTTGATCTCAGGTTTGTGAGTTTGAGCCCCACATTGGGTATAGAGATTACTTAAAAATAAAATCTTAAAACAAAAACAAAAACAACTAACTGGTTTCTTACCCATCTGACTCCAGTTAGCTGTGTGTGCCCACGGACATGCCCTCGGATCTTTTCTTGAGTCCCTCTCTACATGCAAACCCAGTTCTGCTTTTCTTGACTTAATCACGAATACTTCAACCACACCCAGAACCTTTGGTCTCTTTACCTTGAGCCGTTTTGTCACTTGAGAGGATTTACAAGATGCCTGCCTAATCCGTCAGGGATTTGGGTGTGGGTTTGCTGCGCTACCTGGACTTAACCCTTGACTTAAGGCTGAGGTATAATAGCTTCTGTCACTCAGGTATTTCTGTCTCCGGTTGAGAAGCAGTTGTCTCTTCCAACTTTATTAAGTCCCTGAAATTATGGACTGGCTCCCTTTCCCTTTCCCTGGCTTGCAAACCAGCCCATTCTTGTCTAGGCATCTCACTCTCTCTCTCTCAAAATATAATTCACTATCATAAGATTCACTCCTTTAAAAGTGAACAATTCAGTGTTTTTTAGTACATCCCAACGTTTAGCAACCATCACTCCCATCCAATTCCACAACATTTCATCATTCCTAAGAGCAACCCCATACATTTTAACAGTGACTCTCCAGGCCCTGGAAACCACTCATCTATTTTCCGTCTCTAGGGACTCGCCGACCCAGGGCGTTTCCTGCTCACCGACTCCTACGGTCTGTGGTTTGTGTCTGGCTTCTTTCACCCGCCGTAATGTCTTGAAGGTTCATCCATGTGGTAGCAGGTGTCAATGCTTCCTTCGTTTTACGGCTGAATCACATTCCATTGCATGGATGCACCACATTTTCTTAATCCTTTCATTAGTTGGTGGTAATTTGGGTTGTTTTCACTTTTTAGCTATTATGAATAATGCAGCTATGAATGTGAGTGTGTAAGTTTTTGTATGGACATATGTTTTCAATTCTCTTAAAATTTACTCCTTAATTCCTAGGAGTAGAACCACGGGGTCGTGCCGTCAGACTGCTCTCCAAAGCGGCAGCACCATTTCCCATTCCCGCCAGCAGTGCACAAAGATTCCGATTTCTCCACATCCTCTCCAACTCCTGCTATTTTCTGTTTGTTTGTTTTTAAATTATGGCCATCCTTTTAAAAATAAAGTGGTATCCCATTGTGGTTTTGATTTGCATTTCCCTAGTGACTAATAGCAGTGAGTATCTTTTCATGTGCTTTTTAGACATTTGTAGATCTCCTTTGGAAAAATGTCCACTCAAATCCTTTGCCTATTGAAAAAGTTTTCTTTTTACTGTCAAGTTATAAGTGTTCTTCATGGATTCTAAATACAAGTCCCTTATCAGATAGCTGATTTCCAAATATTTTCTCCCATTATGTGAGGTGTCTTCTTGCTTTCTAGATAGTGACCTTGCATTTCCGGGATAAGTCCCAATTGGTACTGTGTATAATCCTTTTTTATACACTGGTGGATTCAGTTTGCTAGTATTTTGTTGAGAATTTTTGCATCCATGTTCATGAGGGACATCAGTCTGTAGTTTTCTTGTGATGTCTTTGGTTTTGTTATGGTGGTAATACTGGCCTCTTAGAATGAGTTAGGAAGTCTACTCCTTCTGGAAGAGTTTATGACAAATTGGTGTTGATTCTTCTTTAAACTTTTGGTAGAATTCAGCAGTGAAGCCATCTGTCTGGGCTTTTTTGAGGGATGATTTTAGATCGCTGTCTCTCATGTTAGCTCAAATCTTCTATTTCTTCTTGAGTTAGTTTAATATCTTCCTGGGAATTATTTCATCTAGGTCATCTAATTTGTTGGCATATAGTTGTTCTTAGTATTCCCTTATAATCATTTTTATTTCTGTAGGGTCAATAGTAATGTCCCCTTTTTCATACATGATTTTAGTGATTTCAGTCTTCTCTTTTTCTCTAGGCCAGTCTAGCTAAAGGTTTTTCAATTTTATTTATCTTTTTAAAGCAACTTTTGGTTTCATTGACTTTTTTCCTACTGTTCTCCTATTCTCTGTTTCTGCTCTCATCTTTATTATTCCCATCCTTCTGCTTGCTTTGGGTTTGGGTTTAGTTTACTCTTCTCTAGTTTCTTAAGGTGAAAGATTAGGTTATTAGTTTAAGGTGTTTGTTCTTTTCAGTATAGGTGTTTAAAGATATAAATTTCTCTGAGCACTGCTTTTACTGCATCCCATAGTTTTGGTATGTTGTGTTTTTGTTTTGTTTTGTTTTGTTTTTTTAGTCGTTTCAAAGTACTTTCTAATTTCCCTTGGAATTTCCTCTTTGATCATTAGTATTTTAGGAGTGTGTTGTTTAATTTCCACAGATGTGTGAAATTTCCAAATTTCTTTCTGTTGATTTATAATTTCATTCTATTGTGGTCAAAGAATATCTTTCAATCCTTTCAAATTTATTGAGACCTACTTTATGGCCTAACATACAGTCTGTTCCTGGAGAATGTTTCACATATACTTGAGAAGATTATGCATTCTTTTGTTGTTGGGTGGAATGTTCTATTCTGTTCGTTAGGTCTAGTTGACTTACAGTGTTGTTCGGGTCTTCTCTCTGCTGATCTTCTGTCTGAGTGTTCTATCCATTATGAAAGTTGGGTATTGAAGTTTCCAACTATTATTGTTGAATTGTCAATTTCTCCCTTTAATTCTGTCAGCTTTTGCTTCGTGTATTTTGAGGCTCTGTTGTTGGGTGCATACATGTTTATAAATATCATGTCTTCTGGATGGATTGACACTTTTTTTTTAGTAGTCTCCACACACAGCATGGAGCCCAACATGGGGCTCGAACCCACGACCCTGAGATCGAGACCTGGGCTGAGATCAAGAGTCAGATGTTTTAAGTGACTGAGTCACCCAGACACCCTGATGGATTGACACTTTTATAATTATAAGATGTCTTTCTTTGTCTCTAGTAATAACTTTTGTCTTAAAGTTTGTCTGATATTAATATCCACTCCAGGTCTCTCCTTTTTTAAAATAGCTATTTTCTTAGGGATTATCATTATCATTATCATCTTAATTGATAACAATCTAATTTGGATTATTACCAACTATACTTCATAGCATACTAAAGCACTGCTCCTACACAGCTCCATTCCACTGTTTTTCCTGTTAATGTCACAAATTCCATTTCTCTATATTATGTAAGCATCAACTTAGATTTATATTGCTTATGTAGTTGTCCTTTAAGTCAGGTAGGGAAAAAGGCAGTTACAAACAAAAACTACACTCATACGGTCTTTTCTATTTACCTTTGCCATTACCTTTACAGGTGCTCTGAATTTCTTCATGTGAAACTGAATTATTGTCTAGTGTCCTTCCATTTCAACCTGAAGGACTCCCTTTAGAATTCCCTGTAGGTCAGGTGCACTAACAACAAACTCTCCTAGCTTTTCTTTATTATTATTAAGAATGTTTCAAGTTTTTCTTCATTTTTGAAGAATGATTTTGCTGGATATAGAATTCTTGGTTGACTTTTTTTCTTTTGGCACTTTGAATATGTCATCCCACTTTGGGTACACATCAGGTCTCTGAAGTGCTGTACATTTCTTAATTTCTTTTTCTTTCTGTTTCTAAGACTAGATAATCTCAATTGATATATCTTCAAGTTCAATGATTCTTCTGTCTGCTCAAATTTGATGTTGAGCCCCTAGAGTGAATTTTTTATTTCAGTGATTGTACTACTCAACTCCAGAATTTCTATTCGATTCTTTAAAAAAATTTTTAGGGGCTCCTGGCTGGCTCAGTGGGAAGAGCATGTGACTCTTGGTCTTGGGGTCATTAGTTCGAGCCCAAGGTTGGGCATAGAGATTACATAAATGAATAAAACTTAAAAAAATAAAAATTTAAAAAATAAAATAAATTTTACATTGTGTTAAAATTTTACATTGTGTTAAAAACAAACTTAGCATTTTAACCATTTTAACATCTACAGTTCAGTGGCATTGAATACATTCACGTTATCATACAGCCATTGCTGCTATTCATCTCCTGAACTTTTTTATCATCCCACAATGAAATTCTGGACCCATTAAATGATAACTCCCCATGTCCCGCCCCAGCCTCAGCCTCTGGGAGTCACTGTTCTGCATTTTGTCTCTGTATATTTGACTAGTCTAGGTGTCTCATATGAGTGGAATCATACAGTGTTTGTTTTCTTGTGTCTGGATCACCTCACATTCCATAATGGCTTTAGGTTCATTCAAGTCATAGCATATATCAGAATTTCATTCTCTTTAAAGGCTGAATAATAGTCTCCTGTATGTACATACCCAATTTTGTTGATCCATTCATCTTTCAGTGGATACTTGGGTAGTTCCCCATTTCCTTTTTGTAAATTTATTCTCACTCATAACAAGTGAATTGGCTGAGAGTCTGCTCTGCCATCTTCATTTCAGGATCCAGGCTGAAGAAATGACCATTATCTGGAATATTTCTGGTCTTCCTGGCTGAGGGAAAGAGAACTCTGGCATTGAAGCAGTCTGCTGTGAAGGCACCACTTCCTCTCACCCCTCGTTAGCCAGCACTGGTCACGTGGTCTCACCTGACCACTGGTCACGTGGTCTCACCTGACCACAGCGGGGCCGGCAGCGCAGTTGTCCCATGCAGTGGAAGAGGGAGCAGAGTTGGTGAATACTCACTTCACTGAAAACCATCATATTTATCCCATTTTCCTTAATTTTAATTATTCAGTTTTGTAGTTTATCCTCTAAATAATGAGTAGCATTATTTGGTATTGGTGATTATTTTCTGCATAAATGATCTGGCATCATGTTACTGATTTTTGCTATGATTTCTGCAAAATAAAAAATATTCACTGTATCCCAGGTGTACAGTTGTTTGGATGGTCTTCTGAACCCTAGATATTGTCTCTTCCAAACTCGAACCCACTACTGTCACAGCCTGTGGATGTCTACAAGGGTAACATTTCTGACATTGAAAACTTCTGGGTTTTTAATACTTAAACTTTTAGAACATACGATCTCTCAATTTTCTTTCCAGCAATATATATTTATATCCCCCCAAATCAATAAAAGAACTTTACCAAAATAATGTATGTAGGGGGTGGCTGGGTGGCTCAGCTGGTTAAGCATCTGACTTTGGCTCAGGTCATGATCTCAGGGTCCTGGGATCAAGCCCCACGTCGGGCTCCCTGCTCCATGGGGAGTCTGCTTCTCCCTCTGCCTCTGCCTTCCCCCCTCCCCCGCTCTCTCTCTCAAATAAATAAATAAAATCTTTAAAAAAATAATGTGTGGGGAAAACCTTGGGTTACATCTCAGAAACAATGGATAGATGATTGTAATCACATGAGGGCGTTTGGCACAGCACAAGGATAAACAAATGAGCGTGTGCGTGCTCGGGGCAGGGCTGAGGCCAAAAGAAGCCACGTTCCTGCTGGTGGATTTGTGAGCATCCCTGTTCATCACTGTGTTTAGGAAGTGAACTGTTTAGCATTTTACATTCAGTTATATATTAGTGTTACTTACACAAAAATGCTTTACTGGTTTTTAGTTATATTGTAATTTTTCCCACTTAAAATAGACTCCCAACTGATATTGTTGTGGAGAATGTCTGACTTATAGGAATAGATTCTTGACATGAAATGGAAGCGACCTGTGTATGAGCAATTGATAACAGCAGACCACCTAAATTACACTTTTTTAATACAGTGTCGATTCCATAGCATAAACTGTTAATTTTTTTTCAAACTTTTAAAAAAGCTCTAATGCTCAATATCATTACTGATGAGCACATTACATTTTCATGTTCACTAAGATACACTTTGTCTCCATCCTCACTCATCACCTGGTATTTTTCATGCACAAAGAAGTTGTGCATGAAATAAAAACAAAACACACAATCTTTTATTATATATTATACCATGTGTTGAGAAGCACAGGTTGTTTGCGATGATGTCAGGTCAAGAGGTCCCTTTGCTTCTGGCGCATTTCTCTGCCAAGAGCTGATGTGCATGCAGACCCCCAGATGGACCACCACCCTCCCTTCCCTGGTCACAAAGCCGGAGTCAAGACCGATTTGCATCAGAACAAGACACTTTGCTGCCATCTGCTGGGAAACTCTCATAATAAATACCTGCCTTTACCACCAATGTTGTTGGAGACCACCAACCACAATTAAAACATACTATAATGAAAATAAGTAAAAGGTCGTCAGAACTAAGAGGGATGTCGGGGACACGAGGTTGCCTCCACAGAGTCACTGTCCTGTTCCTGGCCACTCACAAAGACAGACGAAGGAGTTGGACAGGGGAGGAGCTGACGGAGGGACATCCTACAGTGCTGAGTCTTCTCAGCCCTGACGTAGATGTCAGGTCTTTGGCAGTTTGGACCCATCGCCCCCGCTTTCAAAGACGGGCAGGTAAAATCTCCGTTTCTTGAGGGGACACGGGTGCGTGGTTGGGTGGGACATGGCCCAGCCCAGGGCACAGAGGGGAAGGGCAGGCCCGTGCCCCGCCGCCCCACAGCCCAGACCCACCAGGCAAGCCCCTCTGTTTTCCGGGGCGAGGAAAGAAGGCTTCTCCCAGCATTCTGGCTTTTATCGTCTCTCTCCACTTGGCTTATGGTTCCTTAAGCTATGGTCCCTGAGAGTGTGGGTGCGGCTGCCCGCGTGGGGAGGTGCTCAAGGCCAACCACCCCTCAGCACACTCTGCTCCCCCTTGTAGGGTCCTGCTCTGACGCAGTGGTGCCCCTCTGACCCCCTGGGGATCCTCCTGGCTGTGTGGGTGGGAGTTGCTCCCAGACGGCTCTGAAACGTATCAGAACGGGACACTGGTGAAATGGGCTGGGTTTTTGGCAAGATTGCTGGTGGCTTGTGCTTCCATCAGGGGGCTCACTGGGGTGACCTTTGCTCACTGGCTGCAGTATTTCTACAGGGAGAAACTTCCCCTCTCCCACGGTTTGGTTACCTAGAGTCCTAGTTTGTATAGGAAAAGCAGGGTAAGCGCCCGACGCTTCTTTTTCCTTCCAATTTAATAATTCTCCAATTATTGCATGTTTTGTTTATTTCCAATTTTTAAAAAAACTGTTCCCTTTTCCTTTCTTTGTCATTGTGGTGAAATATACATAACATGAAGTTTATCCTCCTAACCATTTTTTTTTTTTTTAAAGATTTTATTTATTTATTTGACAGAGAGAGAACACAGCGAGAGAGGGAACACAAGCAGGGGGAGTGGGAGAGGGAGAAGCAGGCTTCCCGCCGAGCAGGGAGCCTGATGCGGGGCTCGATCCCAGGACCCCGGGACCATGACCTGAGCCGAAGGCAGACGCTTAACGACTGAGCCACCCAGGCGCCCTTCCTCCTAACCATTTTTAAGCGTAGAGTTCTGTGGCATTACATACGTGTATAGCGCGCCCAGCCAATCCCCACTGTCCTTTTCCAGAACTCTTTTCATCTTGTAAAACTGAAACCATACCCATTAAACACCAACACCAAATCACCTCGTCCTCCAGCCCCTGGCGATCACCCTTCTACTTCCTGTCTCTATAATGTGGACTATGTATCTCCTACAAGTGGAGTCATACAGTATTTGTCCGTCCGTGACTGCCTTATTTCACTGAGCATAATGTCTTCAGGGTTCGCCCATGTTTACACGTGTCATAACGTCCTTCCTGGTGAAGGCTGAATAATATTCCAGTGTATGGACTTTCCACACTTGGCTTGTCCACTCATCCATCGATGGACACTTGTGTAACTTCCATCTCTTAGCTGCTGTGAATGTCGCTGCTATGAATGTGGGTGAACGGATACCTATTCGATCCTTGCTTTCAAGTCTTTGGGGTCCATGCCCACCAGTGGAATTACTGGATCATATGGTATTTATATTATTGATATTTTGAGGAAATGCCATGCTGTTTTCCCCAGCAGTCACACCACCTTTCGCTCCCAGCAGCAGCGCACAAGGGGTGTTCCGCTTACTCCATATCCTTGCCAACACTAGTTTTTTTTTTTTTTTAAAGATTTTTTATTTATTTTTTGACAGAGAGAGACACAGCGAGAGAGGGAACACAAGCAGGGGGAGTGGGAGAGGGAGAAGCAGGCTTCCCGCGGAGCAGGGATCCCGATTCCGGGCTCGATCCCAGGACCCTGGGATCATGACCTGAGCCGAAGGCAGACGCTTAACCATCTGAGCCACCCAGGCGCCCCAATAGTGTCCTTTGATGTATAAAAATGTTACATTTTCATGCAGTCCAATTTGCTTACTTTTTGTTTTGTTGCCTGTAACCAAGAAATCGCTGCCAAATCCAAAGTCATGCATCTTTTGTCCCATGTTTCATGCTAACAGCTTTATTGGTTTTGGTCTTAAAATTAAATCTTTGATCCATTTTGAGTTAATTTTTATATACAATGCAAGGTAAGGGTTTAACTTCATTCTTTTGCATATGGATGTCCAGTTTTCCAGGACCATTTGTTGAAAACACTGTCATTCTCCATTGAGTGGTCTTGGTATCCTTGTCAAAAATCATTTGATCATATATGTGAGGGTTTATTTCTGGG
Source organism: Phoca vitulina (assembly GCF_004348235.1). Lineage (NCBI taxonomy): Eukaryota > Metazoa > Chordata > Mammalia > Carnivora > Phocidae > Phoca > Phoca vitulina. The sequence continues at coordinate 34,634,210 of NW_022589721.1, forward strand.
CTCTCTATTCTATTCCTTTGGCACATATATCTGTCTTTATGCCATTACCATATTATTTCTATTGCAGTAGGTTGGTAGTATGTTTTGAAATCAGAAAGTCTGAGTCCTCCAGCTTCGTTCTTCTTTTTCAAGATTGTTTTGGCTATTTGGGTTCCCTTGAGATTTCATGTAATTTTAAGATAAGTTTTTTTCTATTTCTGCAAAAATTGTCATAAGGATTTCGATAGGGATTGTGTTGAGTCTGTAGATCATTTGGGTAGTATTGGCATTTTCATAATAGTAAGTCTTCCAATCCATGAACAGGAATGTGTTTCCATTTATTTGCATCTTCTCTAATTTCTTTGAGCCATGATTTGTAGTTTTCCTTGTTTTTCACCTCCTTGGTTAATTCCTAAGTCTTTTATTCTTTTTGGTGCTGCTGTAAATGGAATTGTTTTGTAATTTCCTTTTCAGACTATATGTTATTAGTATATAGAAACTCAACTAATTTTTGTGTGTTGACTTTGTGTCCTGCTACTTCACTGAATGTATTTACTAGTTCTAACAGGGGTTTTTGTGCAGTCGTTAGGTTTTTCTACATATAAAATCATACTATCTGCAAACAGAGATAAGTTTACTTCTTCCTTTCCAATTGGGATGCCCTTTATTTATTTTTCTTGTCTAATTGCTCCGGCTAGAATTTCCAGTACTATATTGAAGAGAAATAATAAAAGCAGATATTTTTGCTTTATTCTGATCTTAGAGGAAAAGCTTTCAGTATTTCGCCTTTCAGTATGATGTTTGCAATGTATTTTTTCACTACAGCTTTTATTATGTTGAGATAGTTTTCTTCTACTTCCAGTTTGTTGAGTGTTTTTATCATGAAAGGGTGCTGAATTTTTGTCTAATGCTTTTCTCTGAATCAGTTGAGATAACCATATGGGGATTTCCTTTATTATGTTACTGTGTCTTTCATTTCACCCTACAGAATTCCTTTGAGCATTTCTTTCAGGGCAGGCCTAATAGTAATGAACTCCCTCAGTTTTTGTGTATGTGGGAATGTCTTAATTTCTCCCTCACTCTTGAAGGACATTGGTGGAAACAGGATTCTTTAGTTGACATTTTTTTTTTTTCCTTTTAGCACTTTGGATATATAATCCCACTGCCTTCTGGCCTCCAAAGTTTTTGATGCAAAATCTGCTCATTATCTTACTGAGGATCCCTTGGATGCGATGAGCTGCTTCTCTCCTGCTGCTTTCAAAATTCTTTTTGTTTTGTCTTTTGAAGGTTTGATTATACTGTGTCTCAATGTGGGTCTCTTAGAGTTCACCTTAACTTGGAGGTCATTGAGCCTCTTGGATGTTTATATTCATGTCTTTCATCAAATCTGGAAAGTTTTAAGCCATCATTTCTTCAGATATTCTCTGTCTCTTTCCCTCTCTCTCTTCTCCTTCTGGGATCCCATGATGTATATGTTGGTCTGCTTGGTGATGTCACAAGTCCCTCAGGCTCTGTTCACTTCAATCTTTTTTTTCTTCTTTAGACTTTAGACTTGATAATTTCTATTGTCCTATCTTCACGTTTGCCAGTTCTTTGTTCTGCCTGCTCAAATCTGCCTTTGAATCCCTTTCATTCAGTTTTTGTACTGAATGTATGATTTTTTTCATTTCAGTTATTATACTTTTCAGCTCCAGACTTTCTTTTTAGTTTCTTTTTAGGTTTTCTATCTCTTTGCTGATATCTCCATTTTATTCATAATTCATTTTTTTGACATTCTCCACTCTTCCTTAAGTTCTTTGAGCATCTTTTAGGCAATTATTTTAAAGTCTTTGTTTAGCAGTTCTGACATCAGGGACCAGGGACGGTTTCTGTTGACCTTTTTTTTCCTTTGAATGAGCCTACTTTCCTATTTCTTGGTGTGCCTTGTGATTCTTCTTCTGTAGACATTTGTATCTAATAATGTGGTAACTCTGGAAATCAGATTCTCCTCCTTCCCCAGGGTTTGCTGTTTTATTATTATTACTGGTATTGGTATTATGATTACCTGTCTCTGTGCTAAGGATTAGTGTGAGGGGTAAACATAAGGTCTTATTTGGTCTTCTCTGAGCCTGTTCCTTTCACTGTGCCTGCATGGTCACTTTCTTTCCTTCTTTCTTTTTTCTTTCTTTCTTTCTATCTTCTTTCTTTCTTCTTTTTTAAGATTTTATTTATTTATTTGAGAGAGAGAGAGAGAGAAAGCACGAGTGGGGGGGTGGGCAGAGGGAGAAGCAGGTCTCCCGCTGAGCAGGGAGCCTGACGCAGGACTCGATCCCAGGACCCTGGGATCATGACCTGAGCCAAAGGCATACGTTCAACTGACTGAGCCACCCAGGCGCCGCATGTGGTCACTTCCTAATTTTCCTTTTATATGCAGTTGCTTTTGAATGTCTTAGTCTGTAATGTTGGGCTCCCAAAGGGGAGAAAAGGAGAAAATAAAGTTGGAGGAAAGAGTGCCAGCCCTTTATTTTATTTTATTTTTAAGATTTATTTATTTATGTTAGAGACGTGGGGAGGGACAGAGGGAAAGGGAGAGAATCTCAAGCAGACCCCTGCTGAGCGGGGAGCCCAGTGCGGAGCTCGATCTCACAACCCCGAGATCACAACCTAGGCTGAAACCAAGACTCAGATGCTTAACTGACTGAGCCACCAGGTGCCCTGGTGCCATCCCTTTCATACCCTGGAAGTCACTTCAACTGGAGCGGGAGGGCTTGCATGAGTGTGGGAGGTGCATCAGCCTCCCACGTCTGTCAGCAGAGTGATCAGAAGAGAAATCAGTGATCAGAGCACAGATCCTCAGTATTTGGAGGACAGGGTCCTTTTGTCCACCCAAGATCTCGCAAGCTGTGTGCACGATGCTCCAGGAGCACATGTGCTGCGGCCTGCCATGAGATGGGGTCAGGGATAAGTAGCTGCTACTGTGCTAAGAGCTCATATTGACCTAAATTAATCACATCGTATCATCTAAGTCTTTCCCTGGAAGTTACAAACCTTCAGTAGACTCCAGATTTCCATTAGTGGTTCAATCAGACAGATTCTGCCAGTGCAACTCTTGTTTTAGTGGAGAGATGGATTCCTGGTGCTTCATACTCTGCCATCTTCCAGTGTGTGATCCTCTTGCATTATTATCAATTTTAAGATATGTATAATAAGTTGGTTCTCCCAGTATCCTCTGAAGATGAGCAACTCATTTTTTTTAACTCGTAGAGTCAAGCAGCTATTTTCTTCCCTGATATGCAGATCGTCCCATCCTCCAATTTCTAATATTGTAAAGTCTTACGTTCTGAGAGGAGACCAGAGCAAGAAACCCCTTCCAGCAGATCACGGAAGTCCCATCCCTTCTGGGGACTGGCTATGCGGAAGCTGCTGTCATTTTGGGCGTGGGGTACCCAGTGTGGCTACAGTTCTGCCTCGCTTGGGCGGCGCCCCTTGTTTCCTGCTGGGTCTTTTGGAACAGATGCCTCCTCGACATCCTGTTGAGACAGGAGCTGAGATGCCGTCGGGGCCTGGAGCCCAGGGATAGGCTCAGTGGAGGCCAGGCCTCCTCCAGGGGCCTCTTGGGCCCTGCCCCAGGCAGCCACAGTTACAGTAGCTGACAGCCTCTCTGCCTGGAAGCAAAGCTGGTGGCTTACCCCTCCTCCTCCCACCCCCTTCAGTCCAGGGCTCATAGTGCAGCTGGCTACAGGATGGGGACTGCTGGGGAGATAGGGGACGGGCTGAATACAGGGGTCAGCTGGAATTAGCGGAGGCCCCAGAAAACAAGGACAGCTCATCTGTGCTGAGCCTGGGGATGAGGAGACTGGGAACAGTGCTGTCTCTGGATCCTGGGGGGCAAACAGGGAGGGGTGCGAGTTCAGGAGATAGGACACCTGGGTCCTGCCTGCCTACAAACAAGTAGGACACACCAGTGTTGCCACCAAGGCCCCAGGCACCTGTGCTGGGGCTGTCCCTGAGATCCTCAGCAGACGGATGCGGGCTCGGTGGGCACGTCCCGTCTCCCATGCCAGGCCCTCTGCCTTCCTTGGATGTGGTCCCCACAGGGCCTCAACCCGGGACTGAGGGGCTCAGCTTCTCAGTCCCTGAACCATGACACCCATACGCCCCAGGGGCTCTGGTCCCTGTCTGGGGCACACCTTCCTCCATCCTTAGCAGTGAAGAATTACCTGCTCCCAGAGCCCAGTGGTCCGGGGCGGCCTGATCGCCCCCCGAGCAGGGTGTGCTCGTCAGCAGCACCAGTGTGATAGTCGCTGGGCTTCTAGAACGCACCTGCCTGGGGCCAGCGGTTTGGACAATGAAGTTTATAATATTGTCACCTGGGGACTTTGGAGAACCCGGAAATAAACCAAAGAAAAAGCACTCTTGGAAACAGGGGAAAGAGATGTCCGTTCTACCCAACAGGATGGGCTGTTTTCACCGGGATGTGCCTGACGTCGCAGCCGCCCGCTCTGGCCGCCCCCGGCCCACGTCTTTGTCAATGGCCCCTTTGTCACACTCTCATCAGCCACCCTGCTTCCTGTCAGGACTCCAACCACAGGCACACCGCATTTCCATCCTTTGAATTTTGAATTGTGAGATCATGTTTGAAGGCCCGAGCTTTCAGTCTGGGAGTCCTGTGAGATCTCGGGGACAAGACCTCCAGAGAAGATTCTGTTGGTTCATGCCGGGCACCAGCTTGTAATCCATCTGGGGCCATGTTGACGTAGTTTCTCTGCATGCGGTTCCCCCAAATACGCAGGGGAGGACCTGAATTGTAAACGCCCAGTGGAAGGGGCCCTGGTGGCTCAGTGGGTTAAACATCCAACTCTTGATCTCAGCTCAGGTCCTGATCTCAGGGTCGTGAGGTCAAGCCCTGAGTCAGGCTCCACACTGGGCTTAAAAAAAAAAAAATTGTCTAGCGGCTCTCCCGCAGAGCCCAGAGGCCGGTGGGTTTCCTTTCTGCACCATTTGCCAGTGGGCAGGGTTTTTTCTGGCCTGCGTCTTCACCAGATTTCACACAGAGCCTGTGCTCGTGCGGGTCCGCCGCCTAGGACCTGTTCCAACTTGAGGCCTTGGGTTTCTAGAGTCAGCAAACGGCTCAGGAAGTGTTGGCTGAGTCCTGCTTTTTCACCCCTGGGGATTTCCTTTTCTGTTTTGCGACCTCAGCTATCTGAGAGCGTATTTGTTAGGTTTTACCTAGGACATGGAGAGCGGGAGGGTTTTTCAGGGTATCTAGGTCTATCACATCGCGGCCGCTGCTGGTTAAAGCAGGTGCTGCTGGTGACGCCCTCAAGCCCCCTTTGGGGGGTCAGCATGCCCACCCCCAGCTGCTGTAGACTCACACAAGCACCCTTAGCCAGAGGATGGCCATTCAGAGATGCCTGGGAGCCCCCTGCCCCACCCCGAGGGCAGCCGCCAGCCCATGGCTGACATCGGGGGTAGCGGCTCCGATGCCTGTCGCTGGAGAAACAGCCTCTCAGGTGAAATCCATCCTCCTGAGCTCCCTGTGGTGTCGAGCTATGGCCAGACTTCAGCTGAACACGCATCCTTGGCCGGCCACCCTCAGACCGTCTCCTGAGGGCATCGCTTTGTAAGCCCGATGCACTTGAACCACCACCACAGGCTCCGCTTCTGGGGCCCGGACCTGTGACAGCTGGTCCCGGTGTGGTCCCGGGACGCACACTCTGTGGCCAAAACGCCCACTGGCCAGTTGGCCGTAGGACTTGCCTCCGGTGGCAGGTGGATAACGTTAGCCCCGGCGTCTTCCGTGGCGCGGCGGCGAACCCTGGGGCGTAGGGAGGTGCGGGCAGGCCGCGCGGAAGGGCGTCATTCTCACGACTTGGAGATGGGTCTTCATGGAGGTGACGAAGGTAAAGGTCACTGGGGGGGGCGGAGGGGCCGATGCAAGTTGACTGGCGTCCTTACAAGAGGAGCCCAGGACACGAACACACGCGGGGGTTCGAGCGCGTGAGGACCCGGGAGCAGACGCTGTCTACAGGGCCAGGGCCGACAGCAGGGCGGTCAGAGCTGTGAGGAAGGACGTTGTGTTGTTGCAGCGGCTGGTCTGCGGTGCTTGTGCTCGTGCGACAGCAGCCGAGGGTGGCCCCAACGCGGTGTTCTGAGAGGTGGCTGGGACAAGGGGGTTGCTGACAGCAGGGCTCCCAAACTCGGGCGGCGCTAAGACAGCCCCAGAATTTCTGATTCAACAGGGGCCGAGAATTTGCATCTCAGCAGCTCCCGGAGGCCCCGGTGCCACACTGTAGTCCAGAGGCCACTGTGAGGAGCAGCAGCTTATTACACAGAATCAAAGGAAATCTTAAGATGAATGAGGTGGTGGATGTCCGCTGCCCCAGAGGAAAATATAATCACTTGACCTGCTTCCCTACCTGAGCCAATTCTCAGACCCAGAACCCATAAACTGGAAGGTTTCTTAGGTCTCCCCGAGACACTCTGAAGTAGAGGCAGCAGGACTCCGAGGCCTTCTCGAAATCTCACACAGCCGCTGCTCTGGGCAAGCGAGCCCGAGGAAGGCAGAGCCGCCAGGTCGCCGTCTGGGCTGATAGACTCCTGGGGGCCCAGAGCAGCACGGAGCCCTGCCCGAGTCGGGAACACGGGGGTCTGCAAACGAATGGAGTCCTAGTGTGGTCCCACTCAGAGGGTCCCGTGTGTCCACAGAGCCACGGGCAGACGTTCATCGGTACGTGAATGGACAGCTGGAATGGACATACTTAACCACTGGCGGTATCCTCATCCCGGTTCTTTGGGCTACAGAACAAAAACTTCTCGTAGCAGGTAAGATCAAATGGGGGCCCCGGACGCTCCTCTGTCACCGGCCAGTATCACAAAAACCAAACACTGCATCCAGGTTGAAATGGCAGAGATTAGCGGGGGTGATGCTCTTTTCTAGAACGGATTAACACGGCCTCTGGTACGTGGTCTGTGGCTACCCCGATACTGGTAGGTCAGGGAGAGGGACCGTAGAGACGCTTTGCCCCAGACTCTCTCAGCTTCCCGGCTCTGTCCCCGTATAGACTGACCCACGCACAGAAAAACACAGCGGTCCCCGAACGGACAAGGTCGCCAGGCTTCACCAGCAGGAAGTGGCGAATATTCTGAGTGACCCGGTGGGACCCGTGCGTGCCAGAGCGTGAGCTACACGCCGGACATTCAGGGACTGGTCACTCCGAGAAAGCTTTCCGGGGTCCAGAGGTCTGGGGCGTGCTAGGATATGCTCTCCAAGGTAAAGGACAAATTCGGAGCCTTGTCTTTCCTGCCTCTAAGGAAAAGCACTACGCCTGGTAAGCGTCTGTCACCTCGCACACCAGGGAGTGGGACCTCGGTCCGTTTGTCGGAGGACATGGAGGCTTCTGGTCACGAGTGGGCTCAGAGGAAGGAAGGCGACACGGCTGGAAAGGTCCCGCCCCTGAGGCCACATGCCGGACGCAGCTGCGGCAGGCGGTAAGAATGTGTCGTGGGGTCTCCAGCAAGACCGCACAGGACAACCGTCACACAGACCCTACGTCCCGGGGCGAGGCCGGAGGGTCTGCGACAGAGGATGACTCGGTAGAGATGCAGCATCTGGCCAGGGGCAGCCGTGACCGTGCACCTGGCTTCCAGCTGGAGCTGCCGGGAGGTGGGCGGGCTCAGCGTGGGTCCGGGGTCAGGTGGAGCGGACCCCCGGGCTGAGGCTCACACAGGGCCAGAGGACTACCTGGCGGGCGGCCCAGACTCTGTCACCCACCACAGCCACACTCAGCCTTGGGGAGGCTCCCAGTGGTGAGGTGATAGACACCAAGCCCGTGCCTGGTTCACGAGGGCGGGCACGGGACGCTGGGCCCACCAGACCACAGCCCCGCTCGGGAGCCGTGAGGGAAACGCCTGGCCTGAGTGGCTGCCACACTGGGAAGGAGAGCAGCTCACGGTCGGGGCCCACGGGGACTCGTGGCCAGGCGGGGCGGGGGGAATGGCGTGGCGGGCTCCCCAGGGCCCGAGGGGCTGGGACAGGGGCCTGGGGGAAGGAGGTGCTGATGGGCACGGGGAGCCTGGTCTTGTGCCGCGCGCCCGCATCCGCCGAGCCACCAGTGGGCAGGATGGCTTGGCAGGTGGATACTGGCCACCAGGGCTCCCGCGCAGGCTCACAACCCCAGTGGCCCAGGTGCAGACAGGCTCCGCTCCCAGGCCAGCCCAGCCGCTCTGATGCCCCGTGCGTGACTGCCCCAGGCGCCCGCCGCAGAGACCCCAGACCAGCACCAGCCAGCAGCTCAGGGGGATTCTTCACCTCGGACTTGTGTTCCCGGCGCTTCGGTCTCGGCAGGCAGGGTGCGCTTCTGCGGGACGCGGCCTCGGCGCTCACACCCCCTTCCAGCAAGGGTGTGCAGCAGGGCCCAGGACCACCCGGGATACCACCCCTCAGGTGCGGCTGGCCTGGCAGAAGGTTGGACGCCACCCGGGACTACAGCCCGGGACGTGGCTATTTCCTTGAGTCGATGGTCCCAGTAGACGGGCCGTCCAGGTCTGGGAACCAAGGAGTGGAAGAGTGGCCCACCCACCACGCTCCCAGGGACCCACCGGGGCCTGCGCACTTCTCGGGCCTGCGACAGTAGGCTGTGAGAAACCGTCAGTCCCGGCTCCCAGGAGGGTCAGCGCCCGGGAACCGCCACCCAGAGCAGTGACAAGTGTCCCACTCACTTGGCTCACTGTGGCTGCCACCTGGCCACAGCAGCTCCTTGCAGGAGCCTAGCAGTCAAGGGGGGCCACCGCACCAGGGACGGCCCTGTCATGGCATCTGGTATTTCCACAGCCCTGTTGTAACTGGAAGAGCAGAGCCTGACAAGGACCCGGGCACCAGGATTCAGACCCCCAGGGACAGGGGTCTCGGTCAGCTGCCCCCACTCTGGGCAAAGCAGGCAGATGAGCATTGGTCACAGCCTCAGGGCCAGTGGCCCAGTGGGGCTGTAGTTGGCCCCACTCAACCTTGCTCTCGTAGGTTTTCCCAGGAAGAACCCAGGAGGCTGGGCTCCAGCAGGCGTGAGGGCCGCTGTGTGGGTCTGGAGGGACAGGGGGGACAGACTGCAGCAGAGGCCCAGCTGCTGAAACGCACGACTGCGTCCGCCTCTGGAGCGTTACCCTTCGCCAACAGGAACCAACTTAGCTGGGCGGTCACGCTGCTCCCTCCAAACGACGGGCCCCGGGGGGGCGCAGCCAAAGTGAGCTGATACGGGAGCATGGAGCCCCGACCTCAGAGGTAAGCTGCAGCCGTGAACGGAGCCTTAGGGGCCTGGCAGAGTGTCAGGAGGCGGCCGGACCAGCGGCAGGGGCTGAGGGCCCTCCCGGAGCAGGCCTCAGCGGGCTGGCCTCCACCAGGCCGCTGCTCAGTCTGGCTCTCTCTTCCCTGAGACATGCAGCCTCAGGCCAGCATCCTCCCCGAGGCCCTGCTCCTCTGCCCCTGGCCAAGCTCCGAGCCTCAGGTGGCAGCCTCCACCCGACCCCAATGCACACCGGACCCCAGAACAAACAAGCAAGGCACAACGCACAGGAAGGTTGGAATTGCTTTTATTGGGGTGAGCACTGCTGGCCCACCCATGGTCGGGTTAGTGTTCTGCCCTCACGGAGGCAGCCGGAAGCCTGGCACCTCCACCCGCCGCCTGCCTGGGTTAGTGAAACATGCAAAGCTTAGAGGGTGGAGGCGGGGGAGCGGGGGCACCAAGGTGGGACAGGAGGGGCTGGCCCTGGGCTGGGCGGCCCATCCCCGGGGCCGAACAGAGGGAGCAGTCTCCCTTGAAGAGACAGGCAGGAAGCACCCAGGCTGGGCCACCGGGGAGCAGAGCCCTGAAGAAGCCCCAGCCACGCCCGGCCTGGCCCGGGGCTGGCGTGCCCGAGAGCTGGGCCATGGGGAGTCTCACCAGAGGGTCTACCTCCCACCCCAGATCTGGGTCCTCGGGGCCTGGGGTGGGAGGGAGGACACTGAAGGCACTTACTAGGGGGCTGAGGCTGGAAGGCAGAAGCCAGAGGCCTGGGGTCTTGGCAGAGTGTCAGGGGCTGGGGGCTGGGGGCAGAGTCCGCAACGTGGCAGGGACCAGCTGGCTCTGTAGACTGGGCCCTCATCTTCCCGTGGGGAAGGCGCTTCTCCAGGCAGGCTGGAAGAGATGGCTGACCCAGGACCCCCCGCCCTCCTCAGCAAGGCCCGCTGAACGCGGAAGTCAGTCCTGGAAACAGGAAAGAAAGCTGGTCCTGAGGGCTCTGCTCGTGATGGGGGCCCACCCCTGCTTCCCCGAGCAGCTAGGACTGGTGGTTGGGTGTCAGGGAGCCCAGCGAGCACGGCTGGGGGAACCCGGCCCAGAGAAGACCCTCCCTGAAGACAGAGGAGGGCTGGGCTGGGGGCCTGGCTCGGGACCCTCCAAGGCACCTGGCTGTGGGGAGTGGCAGGTAGACAGGAGCAGGGAGGCCTGCAGGATGAGGTGGTCCGAGAGGCTGGACCGGCCCCATCCCCCAAGACACAGGCTGTCTGGACAGCAAACAGATATTAACACGTTAGTCTGGTTTTTTTTTGGTTAAACTTTAGGCACCGCTTGGGAGGAAGACACCTTTAGACATGAAAGACCCCAACGCCCGGGCGGGGAACCTGGCCACATGCAGAGCGGGAGGGCAGGGCACGGGCAGCGGATCAGGCCACTGCAGACTCGGGGCCCCCCAGGGAGGACGCAGGCCCTGAGGCGTAGCGGCGGCCGTAGCCCGAGGAAGAGTAGGAGGACGAAGAGAAGGTCATGGAGAAGCCAGAGCTGGTGGCGTCGAAGCTCCCTCGGCGGGAGCCAGCCCGAGAGCCGGTGCGCGAGCCAGAGCGCGAACCGGCCGTGGAGCCCGAGCCACTGACGCTGTAGGGGCTGTAGTAGCCCTTGCTGGACTGGGCAGCCGCCTCCAGCAGCCGCAGCCCCGTGCCCTCCTCCACCATGCTGCGGTCCAGTGCGTCCTTGTAGGAGATCTTGAGCTTGGTCTTGGGGCAGGTGAGGTACTTGGAGTAGGCGCCCACGTCTCGCAGCTTCTGGGCGGTCCGGGCGTCCACCATGCCGCGCTGCAGGGCCTCATCCAGGGGCACGCGGCCTGCGGCATCGGGCTCGATCAGGCCGCCGGTCAGGTACTGCACCTCCAGGAACCGCTGGCCCGCCTCGTAATAGAGCCAGCCCTTCTTCAGGGCCTGAGCGGCCGACATCTTGGTCTTGGTGCGCGGGTCCTCGAAGCCGCAGAAGGCTTTCTGAGCCAGGTTGATGCGGTCCACCATGATCTTGTCCACCAGGCCCTTGTTGACAGCGTCTGTGACGGGGAAGCGCTCGCCGGTGCTGGGGTCGATGATGCCCCCCGTGCAGGCCTGGGCCTCCAGCAGCCGCTGCCCCGTGATATTGTCCACCAGGTTGCGGTGCATGGCCTCTGTGATGGATACCTTCTCCAGAGTCTCCGTGTCCAGGATGCCGGCCACAGGGCCCGTCTCCTCCGTGGGGTCCGACCAGGAGGTCCCCTGGGTCCTGGAGGCTGCAGGGCTGATGGGGTAGGACGAGGAGGACCCCACGGAGGACGAGCGGGAGCGGAAGCCGCCGGCGTTGCCCGAGAGCATGTCTGCGAACTCCGTGATGGAGAGCGTGCCGGCGCGGTACTGGTCCAGTGCCGAGCGGTCGATCAGGCTCCTGGCAATGGCCTCGTCGATGTCGTACTGGCGGCCCGAGCGGCGGTCGATGATCATGGACTTGACCACGCCGTCCGAGGAGGAGATGGTGATCTCCTCCCACTCGCACTCCTGCTCGGACAGCTCCAGGTACGTCTGGTGGTCGATGAGGCCCTTGCGGTAGGCCTCGTACACAGACATCTCCTTGCCCGTCTCCGGGTCCACGATCACCACACGGCGCTTGCGCACCGAGGACTTGGAGGACGTCTTCCGCTCCCGCTTCCTCTCCTTCAAGGGCAGCAGGCACAGGCCCGTCTGGGGGTCCGTGATGCAGCGCTCCATCAGCTGCAGGTACGTGAGATTCTCCTCCGTGTTGGGGTCGAAGAAACCCTTGGTGTCGTCGCTCGGGTCCGTCAGGATCTCGTTCATCTCCTCGTCGAAGAGGCCGCGCTTGTAGGCCACCTCCACAGGCAGCCGGTGGCTCTCCTCGGGGTCGATGATGCCGCCCGTGGCGATCTGGGCCTCCAGCAGGCGGATGCCGTGGTCCTTCAGGATCAGGCCCTTCTTCATGGCCTGGAAGAGGGAGATGAGCTTCCCGGAGTAGGGATCCTTGTAGCCGGTGACGGCGCGCTCGGCCGACAGCAGTTTGTCCTTGAACTCAGGGCCCACGATGCCCATGCGCACGGCCTCCTCCACGGTCAGCTTGAGCCCCTTGATGGGGTCGATGACGTAGCCGGTGGCCGCCTGTGCTTCCAGGAGCTCGAAGGCCGTGCCGGGGCGGATGATGCCTTTCTTCATGGCCTGGTACACCGACAGCCGCTCCTTGGTGGCATCCACGAAGACGCCGGCAATGCAGCTAGTGCCCTCGAGGAACTTCTGCAGGTTCTGGGTGACCTCCTCCACGGAGGCCAGGCCCTCCTGCAGCCGCAGAGCCGTAGCCTCGTCCATGACCTGCGAGCGCACCAGCTCTTCCACCGTGACCTGCTTGCGCAGGCCGCGGAAGGTCAGCTTGCGGGCGTCTGAGAGGGGCAGGAGGCGCTGGCCGCTGGCCTCGTGGGGGCGGCACCTCCGGAGCAGCTGCGTGTAGCTGAGACGCTCGTCCGTGCAGGGGTCCAGGTAGCTGCGCACCTCGCTGGGCTCCGACAGCCGGTCATACGTGTCCTTGTGGAGGTAGCCACGCTGGTAGGCCACCTCCAGGGGGAGACGGAAGCCCAGGCGCGGGTCCACGATGCCGCCCGTGGCCAGCTGGGCGTCCAGCAGCCGCAGGGCCTCCTCCTCGGGGATCAGGTCCTTCTTCATGGCCTGGAAGAGCGAGATCGTCTGCTCCGTATAGGGGTCACGATAACCGGTCACAGCCCGCTCCGCCGAGAGCAGCCGGTCGTGCAGCTCGGGGCCCACCAGGCCCTTCCGCACGGCTTCGTCCACGGTCAGCCGCTCGCCCTTCACGGGCTCCAGGAGGAAGCCCGTGGCCGCCTGTGCCTCCAGCAGTAAGCGGGCCACCTCGGCGCTCAGCAGTCCCTTCTTGAGGGCCTGGTAGATGGTGAGCGTCTGCCTAGAGCCCGGCAGGTAGACTCCGGCCACGCAGCCCGTGCCGTAGAGGTAGCGCGAGGCCGCCTCCTCCTCCAGCACCTCTCGGAAGCTCTTGGTGCCCTCCCGGAGGAGACTATATGTCTCGCGGGAGATGATCCGGGCCTCGTAGAGGTCCTCGGCGGTGAGGCGGCGGCGGATGTAGTCGTAGGAAGCCAGGTTCTGCTGGCGCACGACCTCGGTCTTCTCGATGATCTCGATGATGATGATGATCATGCGCTCCTTGGTCACCCGGCCGGCCTGGAAGTCAGCCATGAGCCGGGTGCGCTGCTCCTCTGGGATCAGGTCCGACTGCATCACCTCCCACAAGGACATAGTGGAGCCGCTGCGGCCGCCGCTGCCGGGGATCTCTATCTGCGTCTCCTCGAACGCTCTGCGGGTCTCCTCCTCGGTGTACAGCTGTGTGGTCTCCACCACCTCTGCCTTCTCGGAGCCTTTGAGGGGCAGCAGGCGCAGCCCCGTCTCGGGGTCCTCCACACAGCGCTCCAGCAGCTGCAGGTACGTGAGGTTCTCGTGCGTGTTGGGGTCGAAGAAGCCCTTGGTGTCGTCGCTCGGGTCCGCCAGGACACGGTTCATCTCCTCGTCGAAGTAGCCACGCTGGTAGGCCACGTCCAAGGGCAGCCGGTGGCTGTGCACGGGGTCGATGATGCCGCCCGTGGCGATCTGGGCCTCCAGCAGGCGGATGCCATGGTCCCTAAGGACCAGGCCCTTCTTCATGGCCTGGAAGAGGGAGATGGTGCTGCCCGAGTAGGGGTCCTTGTAGCCGGTGACGGCCTTCTCGGCCGACAGCAGCTTCTCGTGCAGCTCGGGGCCCACGACACCTGCCTTCACAGCCTCGTGGACATACAAGCGCTGGTTCCGCACAGGGTCCACGAGAAAGCCGGTGGCCGCCTGGGCCTCGAGCAGGAGAGTGGCCGTGCTGGGCCTGAGCAGGCCTCGCTGCATGGCCTGGTAGATGGTCACCTTCTCCTTGGAGTCCTCAAGGTAGATGCCGGCCAGGCACCCGCCGCCCTGCAGCAGGGTCTGCACAGAGCTCAGCTCCGACAGCTCCTTCACCGAGATCTTGCCGTCCTTGAGCTGCTCGAACTGGGTCCTGCTGAGGACCCCGGAGGCCACGAGCTCGCTGGCTGGCACCGGGGTGCGGAGGCCACTGAAAGACAGCCTCTCCTGCCGCACGGTCTCAACCTCTTCCACGATGGTGATGAGGATCTTGATGATCTTCTCCACGGTGACCGTGCCCGTCCGAAACTGCCGCAGCAGCTCCTCTCTCTGCTCCACCGTGAAGTACTCGGAGCTAAGCAGCTCCCACACCGTCACCGTCCTGCCCTTGAAGCTGCCCACAGGTACCTCCACGGCAGTCTTCTGAAAGGTCTCACGGGCCTGCAGCTCAGAGCAGAGCCCCTCGCGCCGGGCCTGGGCGGCCTTCTCCGACAGCGGCAGCAGGCTCAGCCCCGTCAGCTGGTCGGGCCGGCACTGCTGTTGGAGCTGGCCGTAGGTGACCGGCTCCTGCGACCCAGGGTCACAGTAAGTCTTGGCTTCATCTCTGGGGGCCGACAGGGCTCGGCTGGTCTCCTCGTCCAGGTAGCCGCGGGCACAGGCCACGTCCACGGGCACACGGTGGCTCTTGCTCGGGTCCACGATGCCACCTGTGGACAGCTGGGCATCGAGCAGACGCAGACCCTGCTCCCTTGGGATGAGGCCCTTCTTCAGGGCCTGGAACAGGGAGACGCTCTGCCCCGAGTAGGGGTCCTTGTAGCCGGTGACGGCCTTCTCGGCCGACAGCAACTTCTCGTGCAACTCAGGCCCCACCAGGCCGGCACGCACCGCCTCGTCCACGGTGAGCCGGGCACTCGTGGCGGGGTCAATGATGTGGCCGGTGCCGGCCTGGGCCTCCAGGAGAGCCACGGCCGCCTCTGGAGGCAGGAGATCTTTCTTCAGGGCCTCGTAGATGCTCAGCTTCTGCCCCGCCTCCTCCAGCCACACCCCTGCGATGACATTGGCGCCCCGCAGAGCCCGCCGCACGGCACCCACCTCCGCCACCTCTCGCACTGAGCGCTCGCCCCGCTGCAGCTGGTGGTAGAGGTCACGGTCGATGACCCCGCTCTCCAGCAGCTCGGCGGCGGGCACCAGGGCGCGCAGGCCCTCGAAGCAGAGCTGGTCCTTCTGCTCATGCTCCTCCACCACGGTGATGACGATCTTGATGATCTTCTCCACGGTGACCTTGCCCGTGCGAAACTGCCGCAGCAGGTCCCGCCGCTGCTCTGCCGTGAAGTACTCGGAGTTGATGAGCTCCCAGATGGTCACCGTCCTGCCCCGGAACTTGCCGAATGGCGCTGACACGGTGGCTTTCTCGAACACGTCCCGAGCCTCCGAGTCTGTGTAGACCAGCTCACCGCCCCTGGCGGCCTGGTCGGTGAGAGGCAGCAGGCGCAGGCCCGTCTCGGGGTCCTCCACACAGCGCTCCAGCAGCTGCAGGTACGTGAGGTTCTCGTGCGTGTTGGGGTCGAAGAAGCCCTTGGTGTCGTCGCTCGGGTCCGCCAGGACGCGGCTCATCTCCTCGTCGAAGTAGCCGCGCTGGTAGGCCACGTCCACGGGCACGCGGTGGCTGTGCACGGGGTCGATGATGCCGCCCGTGGCGATCTGGGCCTCCAGCAGGCGGATGCCGTGGTCGCGGACGACGAGGTCCTTCTTCATGGCCTGGAAGAGGGAGATCTGCTCCCCGGTGTAGGGGTCCTTGTAGCCGGTGACAGCGCGCTCGGCCGACAGCAGCTTGTGGTGCAGCTCAGGACCCACCACGCCTTCCTTCACAGCCTCGTTGACAGTCAGCCGCCGATTCCGCACGGGGTCCAGGAGGAAGCCGGAGGCGGCCTGAGCCTCGAGCAGGATGAGCGCCGTGCCCGGGCTCAGCAGCTGCCGCTGGAGGGCCGCATAGACGCTCAGCTTCTCGTTGGTGGGCTTCAGCAGCAGCCCGGCGATGCCGCTGCGGCCCTGCAGGTACCGGCGCACGTCCTCCCGCTGGGCAAGCTCAGCCACCGTTGTGCGGCCCTCGGCCAGCCGCTGCAGCTCCTCCGAGCTCAGGACGCCGACCTCCTGCAGCCGCTGGGCCGGCACCTTCCGCCGTAGCCCGTCAAACGCGTGCTCGCTCTCCACCTCCACGGCCGGGCCGTCAGGCGCGTCCCGGCCGTTGGGCAGGGCTTTGGCGGCCACGGCCTGCGAGGCGGCGATCTCCTCGGACTGCGCCACCGCGGCCCGGTGCTCCTCCTCCAGGCGCTGCAGCCGCTCGCGCAGCCGCCGGTTCTCCTCGGCCAGCAGCTTCTCCTGCTGCTGCCGCTGCTGCTGCAGCTGCTGCAGCTCCTCCTGCTTGCGCCGCACGCCCTCCTCCGCGTCGCGCTGGCGCTGCAGGGCCTCCTCCATGCTGGCCACCAGCCGCTGCCGCTCCTGCGCCATCTGCTGCTGCTGCCGCTGCTGCTCCTCGCGCAGCTGCTGCGCCTTGGCCACCTCGTCCTGGAACAGCTGCTCCAGCTTGGCCTTCTCCTGCTCGATGCACTGCTCCCGCTGCAGCAGGCGGTCCTTCTCCGACAGGAAGCTCTGCTGCAGCGCCCGCGTCTCCTGCAGCAGCTGCTCCTGTTGCACCACCTGCATCTGGAGAGAGGGAGGGGATGGTCAGGGACGCCGCGGCCCCCTGGGCCCACCCACCTGCTCGGGGAGGGCGGGCCGGTACCTCCTCGGACTTCTGCTGCAGCAGCGAGGCCTCCTCCTGGAGCTTCTCCTTCTCACGCTCCAGCTCAGCAATGGCCGCTCGGAGGCGCTCGGCGTCATGGTCACTCTGCTGCCGCTGGACCTCAAGTGTGTGCACCAGCGTCACCTTCTCCTGCGTGGCGAGCTCGGTGCGGTGCAGCTTCTCGCCGATCTCCTCGGCCTGTCTGCGGAAGCGCTGGGCATCCTCCTCGGCACGGGCCTGCGCCTGGCTCAGCTCGGCCACGCGGAGCTTCAGGCGCTCGGCCTCCGCGCTCATCTCCAGCTGCCGCTGCCGCTCCAGCTCCAGAGTCCGCTGGAAGCCCTGCGTCTCCTGCGCCAGCTGCTGCGCCATCTGCTCCTTGTCCTCCTGCAGCTGCCGCGCCTGCTCCTGCGCGAGCTCCTTCTGCTGCTGCAGCAGCTCCGCCTCGGCTTGGAGGCGCGTGGCCTCTTGCACCGCCTGCATCTTCTCCTTGAGCATCTTTTCGGCCAAGGCCCGCTGTTGCGCCAGGTCCTCCTCGGCCAGCTGCCGCAGCCGGGCCGCCTCCTGGGCCGCCACGCTCAGCCGGGCCGCCTCCTCCGCAACCTGCTTCATCTTCTCGGCCTCCTCCTGCAGGAAGCGCTGGGTGTTGTCCTTGTCACGCAGGATGAGCGCGCGGTTCTCCGCCTCGATGCGCGCCTTGAGCTTGCTCAGCTCCTCCATCTGCACGCGCACGGAGAAGAGCTCCTCCTCCACCTGGCTGCGCTGCCGGGCTGCCTCCGTCACCTCCGCCTTGAGCCGCTGCAGCTCCTCGTCCAAGATGCCCTTCTGGTGGTCAGTCTCCTCCAGCTGCAGCCGCAGGGCGGTCAGTTCCTGCTCCACCTGCGCCTTCTGCCGCAGCGTCTGCTCCGCAAACTTCTTGTGCTTTTCCATCTCGGCGTCGGCCGCCTGCTTCTGCTTCAGGGCCGCCTGCTCGGCCTGCGCCCGTCGGGCCGCCTCCTGCTCCGCCTCCTTGCGCAGCTTCTCCGCAGCGGCCTGCGCCTGCGCCCGGGCCCGCGCCTGCTCTTCCGCCAACTGCTTCAGCCGCTCGGCCTCTTCCACCTGCTGCCGGGACTGAGCCGCCTCCAGCTCGGCGCGCTCCCGGGCCTCCTCCGCCTCCTCGGCCGCCCGCCGTGCGGCCTCTGCCTCGCCGCGCAGCCGCTCCAGCACGCTCTGCTCCTGCTGGAGCGTCTGCTGCAGCTCCTGCTCCTTCCGCTGCACCGCAAAGGCATGCGCCTTCTCCTCCGCCTGCAGCCGCTTCTGGGCGGCCTCCTGCGCCAGCTGCAGCTGCCGCGCCGACTCCTGCTCCGCCCGCTCGCGCAGGCGCCGCGCCTCCTCCACCTTGGCCTTGAGCCGCTCCACCTCCTCCAGCGCCAACTTGCGCTGCCGCGCGGCCTCCTCCTCCGCCACCAGGCTCTTCTGCACACGCTCCTCAGCCTCGCGGCGCCGCAGCTCCTCCTCGGCCGCCAGCTGCCGCTGCCGCGCAGCCTCCCGCTCAGCCTGCTCCTTGCTGCGCAGCGTGTCCTCGGCACTGCTGCGGATGCGCCCCAGCTCCAGCTCCAGCTCCGCCTTGCCGGCGGCCGCCTTCTCGAAGCTCGCCTTGAGGGCCAGGATCTCCTCCTCCACCTGCCGCCGCTGCCGCAGCGTGTCCTCCACCAGCCCCTTCTGCCGCTCCAGCTCGTTGTCGGACGCCTTACGCAGCTGCATCAGCCGCTCCTCGATGTCCGCCTTGTGCTGGGCCGCCTGCTCCTCCAGCCGCCGCCGCTGGAAGGCCTCGTCCTCCGCCAGCCGCCGCAGACGCTCGTTCTCCGCCTCCTTCTCCTTGAGCGCGATCTCCGCCTCGGTCTTGAGCCGCGTGGCCTCACTGATGGCGGCCAGCTTCTCGGCCAGCACCCGCTCCGCCTCGGCCCGCTGCCGCGCCGCGTCCTCCTCAGCCAGCTGCCGCTGCCGCTTGGTCTCCTCGGCCAGGGCGCGCAGGCGAGCGGCCTCCTCGGCCAGCTCGCGGAAGCGGCTGGCCTCGGCCTCCAGCCTCTGCTTGGACTTCTCGCTGGTGGAGCGCGACTCCTCCTCGGCGCGCGCCTTGCTGGCCAGCAGCACCTCCATCTCCGCGCGCACCGTCGCCAGCTCCGCCTCCAGCTCCTGGCGCTTCTGCGCAGCCGCGTCTGCCTCGCGCTGCAGCCGGGCCAGCGCCTCCTCCAGGAGCTGCCGCTGCTGCTCCCCCTGCTCCGTGCCGGCCCGCAGCCGGATCAGCTCCTGCTCCGCCGCCAGGCGCTGCTGGGCGGTGCCCTCCGCCAGCTGCCGCTGCTTCTCCAGCTCCTGCTCGGCCAGCTCCCGCTGCCGCACGGCCTGCTCCTCCGCCTTGCCGCGGCGCCGGGCCTCGCGCTCCGCCGCCTCCTTCTGCTGCTCCGCCTCCGCCTGCGCGAGGCTCTTCTGCTGCGCCACCTCCTCGGCCTGCAGGCGCAGGCGCAGTGCCTCGTTGGCCTTCAGCCGCCAGCGCTCCAGCTCCCGCTCGGCCTCCTCCCGGGCGCGCTCCGCCTCGGCCTGCCGCTGCGCCTGCCGCACGGCCTCCTCCCGCAGCTGCGCCACCGCCACGTGCTCTTCCTGCAGCGTGCGCTCCAGCTGCGCCGTCTTCTCCGCGAACGAGGCGCGCTTGCTCTGCAGCTCCACCTCGGCGCTGCGCTGCGCCGTCTCCAGGGCCACCTGCACCTGGCGCGCCCGCTCGGCCTCCGCCTGCCGGAGGCGCCGCTCCGCCTCCTCCGCCTGGAGCTGCAGCTCCTCCAGCGCCTGCAGGGCCCGCTGCTTTTCCCGGGCCGCCTCGGCCTCCGCCTTGACGCGCAGGGCCAGCTCGGCCTCCGCCTGTCGCTTGCGCTGGCTCTCGTCCTGCACCTGCCGCCGCAAGCGCTCTGCCTCCTCCTGCGCCTGGCGCTTCTGTGCCTCGGCCTCCTCAGCCCGCGCGCGCAGGGCCTGCAGCTCGCCCTCCGCCCCGCCGCGCTGGCGCTCGGTAGCCTCCAGCTGCAGCCGCACCACGCGGATCTCCTCCTCGATGCGCAGCCGGCTGCGTTCGGCCGCCTCCACCTGTCGGGCCTTCGCCTGGATCTCCGCCTCCGAGCTCTGCCGCAAGTGCTGCAGCTCCTCCTGAATGCTCCGCTTCTGCTGCTGCGCGTCCACCGCCGCCTCCTCCCGCCGGGCCACCTCCTCCTGCATGCGCTGCTGCAGCTCCTGGGCCTCACGCTCGGCCTGCGCCTTTGCCTGGGCGTGCGCCTCGGCCAGCTGCCGCTGCTTCTCCAGCGCGGCCTCCACCTGGGCCAGCCGCTCCCGCTCCTCTGCCCGCTGCTGCTCAGCCAGCCTCTGTGGCCACGGCCGGGTGGGGGGAGAGAACCGGAGAGAGCAGTGAGCGCGGAGCGGGCCGCCGGGCACGCACAGGACACGGCACCACCACAGTTCACTCCGACAGCACGGGGCAGGGGACGGGGGCGGGGAACGACAGAGGTCACAGCCCGGCCGAAGGAGACAGCGTGCACCCGCCCAGGGCACTCAGGGCAGCGAGCGCAGCCTGGCCCCACCGTGCTCACCAGCCTGGGGAAGGAGGCCCAGGCGTCCTCCCCTCTTCCCGCAGACAGGCCATGGAGACAGACGGACAGGGAGAGAGAGAGAGAGCAAAGCAGGCAGTTTGCAGGGCGTGCGAGCCGCGCCCACCACCCAGCCCTGCCTGAGCCCCGCTGGGCACCTGCTGGCCTGGCTCTGGCCACAGGACCCCTCTCCCTGGCCTAGGCCCGTTCCTGCAGCCCGGCGGGGCGGGGCGGGGCATCCAGCGTGAGGCAGCAGTGCAGCCCCGAGGGACTGCAAGCCCTGCAGAGAGGAGGCCGCAGGTAGGCCAGACGGCGAGCCCACCAGGAAGCAGGAGGAACAGGACAGGGAGCCACCTGGGACCCTCCCTCCCCAGCCCCCATGATCTCCTACTCCTCAGCTCTTCCAGAGCAAGTGGCCGAGCGGAGAGGCTGCATGGAAACCCAAGGAGGAACACACGAGGAGCCAGGAGGACACCTGGTTGCGGCACGTGCCAACAGAGGAGAAAGAGGAGGTGCCAGCCACCCTGGGGAGAGCAGTGCAGCGCCAGGCCAAGGTGGGGCAGCCCGTGCTGCAGGGGAGGGGGCGGAGCTGGACTCAGTGGTCTCAGACAGGTTCCCAGGGGCGGCATCTCGGGGGCGGGGTGGGCAGGAGGACGACACTCCCACCCCCAGCAGGCCATACCTCCTCCTCCTCCATGCGCCGCAGAGTCTCGCTGATGAACTTGATGTACTGACTTGTGAGTGTGGTCAGCTCGCTGTACCTTGTGCGCAGGTCTACGTACTGGGGGGTGGGAGGGAGGAGGCAGCCAGGGTCAGGCCTGCCTTGAGCCCTAGGGCCCACGCAGCCCACGCAGCCCAGCAGCCCCACCCCCGGCCCTACCTCCTGGATGATGCTCTCAGACCCAGACTGGACCTTGGGCTTCTTGGCTGGGGAGGCCACCGGTTCCAGCTGTGCCTTGTACGTGACCAGCTGGAGCTCGTAGTCCTGTGAAGACACGACAGTCAGTCACCAGCTTTGCGCCCCCCTCACCCTGCGCCTGAACGTGCCCCAGGCTTTCAACACGGTGGCCTGGGCTCGGGGGCACCTCCTCTCGAGGAGAGAGGCCAGCCTCCACGAGGGTAGCAGGAAGCCCGGAAGCCTCACCTTGATGGCGTTGATGTACTGCTTCGCGAGGCGTTGGCACTCCTCCACCTTCTCCCTTTGCCGCTCGATTTCCTCCAGCAGGGCCTGGGGGGGGGAGGGCGGTCAGCGGCCACAGGGCGCGCCCCCTCCGCCGCCCCTTCCACCCGCCCGGGGCCCAGCCCGCACCCACCTTCTCCTGCCGCAGCTGCTCCCGCACGGCCTGGCTGTCGGCCAGAGGCACGGCCTGGATCTGCTCCTGCCGCTGCTTGGCGTCCTGCAGCCAGGCGTCCAGCGGGTCCGCGCTCTCACGGTAGTAACGAAGCTGGCGGCCCAGCTGTTCGAGCTCGCGCTGTCTCACGTCCGTCTGGGCCAGCACGGCCTGCCAGCGCTCCAGCAGCGGGGCAACCCGCTCGCGCCAGCGTTCCACGTCCACGTCCCGCTCGCCGTGCTGCCGCTGCAGCCGCTCGCCCACCTCCTGAGCCCCCCGCAGCTCGTCCCGCAGGGCGTCAAACACGGGCTGCTGTGCTTCTGCCTGGACCCGGAGTTTCTGCAGAGGCAGGTGCGGTCTCAGCCCCAGGGCCCCGCCTCTGACCCCCGAGCCCCCGCCCTCATGGCGAGGCCCCGGCCCCTCAGTACCTTCAATGCAGCCTTGGTGGCCTCAAGCTCTGGGAGGGTGGCAGGCACGGCCTGGGCCTCCTTGAGCTGCTCCTCGTATGCCTTGAGCACTTCCTCCGCCCCCTGTGTGCTGCGGATCACCAGACTGATGGTCTTGAGCCTGCAGGGAGAACAGGACTCAGCACGGGGGTGAGCGACACCAAGTCCCATGCAAGGAACCAGAACCCTGGTGGTCAGCTGATCCCTGCGGTCACGGGCGTCAGGGAGAACAGAAGCCTCGGGGAGAGGGTGGTTGGGGACCTCTGGGATCCAGGGACACTTCAGCTCTGGACTGAGTCCTGGAGACAGCTGTGCTGTCCAGAGAAACAGCAGAAGAGATCCCCAGTCTGCCACCCCCGGAGCCTGGGAGAAGCTCTCAGTCTTCCAGGCCCAAGACTGGGTAAGCGGTGACACCATAAACCAGATGATGACATTCCTGACATACCTGGCTTTGTAAAGAAAACATGACTAACACTTGGATGTGCTGTTTACACCCAGACATTACAGAAGAACCGTGGGCCCTCAGAGCCCAGTCGGTGATGAGACTGAGAGAAAGGGTGGAGAATGGCACACAATCCTTCCAAAAGAGTCTGAACCACATGAACGTACATGCTGGAACGTACGTGCCGTAGGTGGTTGGCAACGGGCCCGCAGAGGAAGGGGCCTGGGAAGGGTTGCATTTCCCCAGGGACACATGGAAACAAGCACGGACTGGTGGGGGGGGGATTGCTGGCCCCCCGAAAAGACCTCAGCCTCAGGTCTGCTCATCCCCTGCCCTACCGCCTGCCTGCCCCCTGCAGCTCCTCATGCCCACTCTCCACCAAGAAGTGCCCCCGCAACCCCGGCCAAGCCCCTTGTCTGAACCTCACTGGCCAGGGGCCACCCCCCCTTCTGGTGTTCCTCACCCAGCTCCTCCTCGGTCTCCTTCCCCTGCCTGCACACCCCAGGCAATCCTCCCGCCTTCAGGGCACATCAGGGCTGACCCCTCTGGCCACATCCACAACCACCACCCCGGTCCACACCCACCTCTTGGCCAGACCGCTCAGCAGACCCCTCCTCCTGGCCCCCATCAGCCTGTCCTCCACCAGCACACAGCGGTCAGGCCCCCCTCCGCTCAGAACCTTCCCACCGTCGCGGCTCCCCGGCCACCCGCAGGTGCACTCACTTCTCCAGGTAGATGGCAGACAGGCTGCGGACCTGCTCCAGCTTGCCCAGGGTCAGCTCCAGCTCTGAGCGCAGAGTCGGGGCAGCGGGTGACGGCTCGGGCAGGGCCAGGACCTTCTCGGCCTCGGCAGAGAGCCGGGCGACACCCTTGCCCAGCCCCTCCACCTCAGCTTGTGCTTTCTGAGGAGAAACCGAGTAGCAGACAAGCTTACTTCGGGAGCCCCGCACCCAGCACCCCAGGAAGGCTGGGGAGGGCGGGCCGGGGAGGGCGGCGGGGCCGGGCGGGTGCCTGCCTGCTGTTCGGCAATGCGCTGCGCACACTCCCGCGCAGGCTCTTTCTCTAGCGGCAGTCGCAGGCGATGCACGGTGCGGGTCTCGCAGGCCTCCAGCTGCAGCCGGATGTCCTTGAGCTCGGAGATGCATCGCTGACAGCGGGACTCCTCCTGCGCACCTGCAAACACATCCTGCTCACGGGGCCGCCCACCGCCGCCCCCCCGGCCTGCCCAGGGCCCCCCCCCCCCCCGGCCTGCCCGCTGCTGCCCCCCCCACCCGCTGACCCCCCCCCCCGGGGCCTGCCT